>NC_091198.1:9141400-9478900 GCF_040958095.1 Procambarus clarkii
TGTATGTAATGTAACTATATAACCTGAGCTTGTAAAAGCACCTTAATCACCTTCAGTGATTAAGTGCTTAATTGCACACTAGTTTCTCTGTCAGCTATCTCACCCTGTCAGAGTAAAAGAGACAAATGTATGTGAATGCATGTGTGTGTATATATGCATGTATATATGTATATGTACGTATATATGTGTGTGTATGTATGTGTATAAAGTACATATGGAAGCTGATCAGAATTGCATTTCACCTTTGTAAATGCACACTTCGAACACTTTATGTAGGGCATACGTAAATCTGTGTATCAATGTATTTACGTATGTATGTTAGCTTAGCATTTTAAAAGTACCGAATCACCTTCTGTGGTTAATTGTTCAATAACTCCCTGAACTATATGTTTAACTGATCTCTAACCCTGTCTATGGAGGACAGAAGAAAATGTATATATGCTGGTTAGCATTGTAAATGTGTGGCCACGTTGGTGGTAGAAAATAATAATAAAAAAAAAACTCTCTGAGGGGATGGAGAGATTGAGGGAGAGACAGAGAGAAGGAAGTGGCACTCCCTTGAAGCATAATTGGGAATGGTCATCTTCACTACTATTTTCACTCATGGCATCTGTCCACCTTAAGACTTTTCCCCCTTTTGCCGTTATTTCACTGATTCACAGCGCTCTTGTCAAACCAAGGCCCCTATTCACATCTATAAATACCAATGCCTCAGTATTTAATCAATGGTTGCCATTCTATTTTCACACACATTTTTCTAACTCCATCTAACTCGGCAGTTTCAAGTGTAGATATGATAAAGCCCAGTAGGCTCAGGAATCTGTACACCAGTTGATTGACAGTTGAGAGGCGGGACCAAAGAGCCAGAGCTCAACCCCCGCAAACAGAACTAGATGAGTACACACACATCCCAAGGAAGCAACCCGTAGCAACTGTATAACTCCCAGGTACCTATTTACTGCTAGTTGAACAGGCGCATCAAGGTGAAAGAAACCCTGCCAACTTGTTTCTGCCTCTGCCGGGGATCGAACCCGGGCTCTTACGACTATGACCCCAGAGCGCTGTCCACTCAGGTGCGAGGCCTCCCCCCCCCGGCCTGTGTATGTGTGTGTGTGTGTGTGTGTGTGTGTGTGTGTGTGTGTGTGTGTGTGTGTGTGTGTGTGTGTGTGTGCGTGTGTGTGTGTGTGTGTGTGTGTACTTACCGAATTGTGTTTGCGGGGGTTGAGCTCTGGCTCTTTAGTGTGTGTGTGTGTGTGTGTGTGTGTGTGTGTGTGTGTGTGTGTGTGTGTGTGAGTGTGTGTGTGTGTGTGTACACGTGCGCCTTCGAGAGCGCACGTGCTCACAAGAGTGCTCCAGGCAGGTCGGGTTTGCTTGTGTGCGTGTGAATGTACTCTTTTACGAGCGTACTTGATTAAAGAACAGTAATTACAGTAGTAAAATATGGTCGGAGGACTAGTGAGTCAGAGAGAGAGAGAGGGAGGGAGGGTGGCGCCGGTGATGGACGCTAGGTGAACGATGGGGAGTTATTAACACCGGCGATAACCATAACTTGCTCCAACACACACTGCTGCTGCTGCTGCTGCTGCGTATTCACGCTTTCTCGCCTACCAGCTCGTCCTGCTGTGTTGGTTGGCCTCTCCCAGCACCAGTACACTGTTGCTTTCTCCTCTACGAGCTGCTGCTGCTCCTCGTTTTGTCTCCTACGAGCAGGTTTCCTGGGGCTGTCCTTTTGCCTTCGTGGGCTTTTTTGGGGGGGTCATCCTAGGCCTTCCTGGGCCGTCCTGCGTCGTCTAGGATGGCCCATTGCGGCCCAGGACGGCCCAGAGTGGCCCAGGACGGCCCAGGACACTTGAGGTCTCACTTGCTCAATCGACTGACCTGCAACATAGCCTTCCCGGCTTGGTTCCTTCTTTTGATAATTACTTACTTCATTCGAGCAACAGCACCGCCATGTCTACAAAAAGCAAGACGAAAGAGAAGACGTCGTCCTAGGAAGGAAGGAAGAACCAGGCCTGACTATGTGCTTGAGAACCGAGCGCCCTCCGGTGCGACGTGTGTGGCGATCAACGCTCCACTCAGCCTTAAGACAACAGAACCAAGTGCAAACCCAAGTTGAACCACTGCTCCGTACCTCGCACTTCTCTCCACCTCGTCTCCAGTTACTCACTCAAGCTTTCTGCATCCTCGCCTTGGTGTTCCATCCCCTCCTTACCAGTTCTGTGGTCCTTGGAAGTTGAAGAAAAATGTTGAATGGGTTGGCTCAAGAGTGCAAGACTAATGACCCAGCCAACACCACTAGGTCTGCAACACCCACCAAGGGTGCGTACATGGAACCGTTGTAAGTAAACAGGTAGTTAGAGGTCGGCAGGATTCGCCCCCTTAACCTTGGTACGATCCTGTGGATGAGCAGAGAAGAGTGTACTTCAGGAATATACGCCAGTTGAACGACCTGCCCGAGGGTACAAGACTGCCCCAGACAAATATTCAATCTTCAAGAGAGGAGGAAATTATCAGGGAAAGGGGGATAGCGGCAAGCCATTATGACTATATAGCACTGGGAAGAGATCAGGATAACGATTTGGGATGGGACGGGGGAAAGGCAAGGTGTCCAACCACTTGTGGACGGTCGGGGATTGAACGCCGACCTGCATGAAGCGAGACCGTCGCTCTACCGTCCAGCCCAAATGGTTGTTGCGTTAGAGAGAGAGAAGGTAGAAGAGGACTTGACTCCTTCCGAAATGAATAAAAAAATTGCTTTAGGCGTAGCAGCAGCAGCAGCACATAGGGACGAGGAGGATCAGCAGAGTCCAACTACCCTGGACTAGAACTCCCCAGGTGAAGTTCCTTCAGTGCAGGATAGGAGAAGTGGCACTTCAGGACATTGGCCTTACTGAAGAAACAGGTCAGGATCAGCAAGCAACTCGGGTAAATAACGAACCTTTAGTGGGAAAGTAGTTAAGACTTCAGCATAGAGATATGAAGGTGTCTCCCCCTCCAACTCTCACTTTGAAGGAGGACTTAAGTTACAGGAGCTGCCCTGAGGAGAGGTGTAATTACCGCTAGAGGGGCCCACAGGAAGGTTATCTTGAGATGATTTCGGGGCTTTAGTGTCCCCGCGGCCCGGTCCTCGACCAGGCCTCCACCCCCAGGAAGCAGCCCGTGACAACTGACTAACACCCAGGTACCTATTTACTGCTAGGTAACAGGTCCATCAGGGTGAAAGAAACTCTGCCCATTGTTTCTCGCCGGCGCCCGGGATTGACCCCGGGACCACAAGATCACGCGTCCAGTGTTCTATCCGCTCAGCCGCAGGAAGGAGCCAAGCTTGTACAGGAAGACACACGATAAGATATCCCACGGAGTATGACCCTTCAGGGTGCAGATCGGGTCACCCGGCATTCAATGCAGGAGCGAGATTACAGAAGAATGAAAAACAAGAGAGGAACCAGCAGTAGGTTGGCTACTGGAAGACATTTAGACCCAATTGCTTTTCCTTACCATCCGATTGATTGATTGATGAAGATTAAGCCACCCAAGAGGTGGCACGGGCATGAATAGCCCGTAAGTGGTGGCCCTTTCGAGCCATTACCAGTATCAAAAGATGATACTGGAGATCTGTGGAGGCGCAACTGCACCCTGCGTGACGGGAGATGTCTCCCGGACCAAGTGGTGACCAAATGGTGCTTACCATCCAGGAGGTGTGAAAGTGTTGTGCATGCTTTCCAATTCCTTCACTTCCCCTATTCTTCAGCATATTAATCATCTACTTATTATTCATCTATCCCTTCCTCCCCCTCAACCTACATCGCCATCTCCCGTCCGTACTATCCCCCCCTCCAAGAGAGCCATGCAAGACGCTGGCACTCCAGTCCCATTCAATCCATCAACAATTAATAAGAACAATATTTTTTAATTGTGCAGTCTTCTTCCTACCATCTCCTTGATCGAATTTGGCGAGACGCGACCCGGGACATTTTTTACTATGGAAGCCGAGCCGTGTGTGGTACTCCACTAACAATGGTGGTGGTGGTTGTGGCAAGATGTGGTGGAGTGTGGTGGTGGGGGGGGGGGGTGATTGTTGAGTGGTGATTCAATGGGTGGAGGTGGTGGAAGGCGGTGTAGGAGTTAGGTGATTGTGGAGTAGGCGGAGGGGTGGGGGGGTATTTGATGGGGGGAAAGTGATTAAGGGGTTGGTGGTAGAAGGGGAGGTTATCGGGGGAGAAAGAGGTGGTGGGGGAGGTTGTGGGGGTTGTAGTTGTGGGTAATGGTTGAGTGATTATGGTGGGGGGGGGGATGATGTTTTGGATGTTAGGTAGTGATGGTGGTTAATGATGGTGAAGTTAGAGAGGACAGGTTAAAGCTTGAATGTGACAAGACCAAGTAAGCTTCAAGTCTAAGGTTTGTAAGCGTACCAGTAAGCCATGGTCCAGCGTAGTAATATGCTCGGTACTGAAACAATGAACAGGTGTATTGGAACAACTACAACAACTGTAGTTGGTCAGTAACTACGCAACTACAGTATTATTTTTTCCAAACATCATGTTGAGAGAGAGAGTAAAATTATTCTAAAATCCACTCCTTCGCTCACCCTCCTGAGAACACGTATGTACACCAGAAATAAATTTGATCTATTTTTTCCTTCAATCATCACATATATATGATATTGTATGGAAATTTCAGAATATATCGGTATTTCTGACCCCTCCCGGATTGCCTGTATGGTATGATGACACTTGGTCAGTTATCTGTGCTCATTTTCACTTCTATCGTGCTTTAAGGACTTAAAGTACCGTGTTTCATAGCACCGATATTATTCCCTCTCAACTGATCACCTTCTCACTAAACACCTGTTCACCGTTCTTTACTTTACACACAGAAATCACAATAGCGTGATGCATCAAATGATACATCAAATAAGTGATGCATCAAATAAGTTCAGTAGAACTTCGGTTTCAACTCTTTTTGACCATGTCGTAGCTCAGTCGATAAAGGCAGCGTCTGGGATGATCTCGGACGTAGGTTCGAATCCTCGTCACGGCCCTTGTGGATTTGTTCATTTGACCTTTACTTCTTACAAGCTTGCAATTAACAATTTAGAAATGCTTCACTTTTTTGTAATGAACTCGAATAACTCAACATCATTGATCACCCACTGTGTTATTGTTGATAAAAGTGACTTTTTTGGGGTCTTGGTGTAAGCCATTATAAGTATTTATTGTCAGTCCTTGAAGATCAACTTTCAACTTTGCTTTTCTATATATGTAATGTTATACAATCTATTTAGTTTTGAAAACTTAATGTTGATATTTGAGCTCACTTGCTGAGTAACTGTTCACATTGTGTTAGCAGTGATGATAGTGAAGAAATATTTGATTGTATAGAAAATGTTCGTCACCAAGCTACTGTTATTTTTCTTCTCTCATTATGTTACCAAGGCGGAAATTCCATGTTCATCTATACTGTGGGTAAGAATGTATGTCTGTTAGTCTGTCTGTCCAAAGTTGGAGGCCAGCAACTTGGGGGTTGCCTCACCCAACTTTGCACCTTGATTTCTGTGGGGCATGTGCCCATCATGGTCGGGTTAAAGGTTGGAACCAAGCAAAATTGTAACATGTAACGCTGAGTTAATACTACCGCTGTAGCATTAATGCTAATGCTGTATTTAATGAAGATAAGTTCCAGCTCCTGCGCTACGGAAAACTGAAAATATAAAAACGAAAACCAAGTACAAAACGCGGTCAAATTAAAACATAGAACGAATTTTTTTTTTTTAAAGGATTTGGGTGTACTCATGTCGGAAGACCTTACCTTTTAAAACACAATAAAGTAGCCGTCACAACTGTAAGAAAAATGACAGGTTGGATAACAAGATCCTTTCAAACTAGAGATGCTATACCCGTGATGATACTTTTCAAGACGCTAGTGCTCTCTAGAGTGGAGTACTGCTGCACAATGACAGCCCATTTCAAAGCTGGAGAAATTTCTGACCTGGAGAGCGTGCAGAGATCCTTTACTGCTAGAATCCACGCAGTAAAACACCTAAACTACTGAGACCGACTAAAATGCCTAAATCTGTATTCTCTTGAGCGCAGGCGGGAAAGATATATAATAATTTTCACGTGGAAAATAGTAGAGGGGCTGGTCCCAAACCTGCACACACAAATAACACCACATGAGACCAGGAGGCATGGCAGGATGTGCAGAATACCCCCGTTGAAGAGCAGAGGTGCAACAGGTACTCTGAGAGAGAACTATCAACATCAGAGGCCCGAGACTGTTCAACACGCTTCCACTACACATAAGGGGCATAACTGCCTCACACTGTTCAAGAGAGAACTAGACAAGCACCTCCAAAAAAATACCTGATCAACCAGGCTGTGATTCATACGTCAGGCTGTGAGCAGCTGCGTACAACAGCCTGGTTGACCAGTCCCAGCAACCGGAAGACCTGATCGATAACCGGGCAAGCCGCCTGCTTGTCAAAAACTTTTCTTGGATAGTTATGGTGGCATAAATGCCTGGCATTTTTACATACTTGAATGGCCTAAATTCGAGCCAACCCGGGAGAATTGTAACTATTTTAAAAATTGGAAGTGGAAGCCATGATCATGAAAATAAACTTGAAGTCTGAAGATTTGCAGAACGTGCAACGTTCTATTGTGCACTGCCACACAAGGGCAGGGATGGGTTCATAAGAGATGCAGCTTAAAAATGATATAAATAAAATTGTTCTTCATTCTTTAAAATGAGAGAGAGAGAATATCTTGGGTGCACAGAACCGGGCGGCTCCCTCCCCGACGCTATAAGACAATACGGAGACATTATGCAGATTTCTTAGATGCAGTTTAGATAACATTGTTTTGGAGGCTGAAGCCCACAAGAGGCGACGATAAGGAGGTAATCTGAAAATGAGTAGCTTGCTTAATGTGCCGGAGGAAGTATTGTATATGAGTTATGGCTGGATCTAAGGAAAACGGGCTCGCGGCTACTCACAGTCAATCTATTTGCTATGGTAGCATAGCTTCTCCCTTTCCTGTAATGGTTAGTGAATTGCTTCGATGTGAATGTTACAGATTAATATACGATAGACGCACATGTTCTGAAGAAACTGGTTGAAGATCCGTACTAAATATGGCACCCAGATTTTTTAAAAATATTTTATTTTAATTTTGGCAGTATCTAATGTTGTTCAACTGATAATCTAGGGATAAATTTGTTATTGTTTCATAGGCTTAGAAGCTTTGTTAATGTTTGGTCCTAATTTAAAAGTGAATCTAAGTCGTCTTGTAGCAATTTTTGAGTCTTCGGGATTGACATCAATATCAAGAGGGGCAAATTTCACTTGTAAAACATGATCCCGACTTGAATTTGTGTTCAGTTGTTGTTGTTGTTTAAGATTCAGCTACTGGGAACAAAATGTTCCAAGTAGCACGGGCTATGGTGAGCCCGTAGTGGACTTACCTGGTACAGCAGCGGGGGCTGTTACTTGCTCAGGCAGTAAAGTATGCCATAAAGTGTTGTGTTCAGTCATGTTTTCTTTTAAGTAACCGTGGCCCTATTACAACTAAATATACTCCAACCCACCCAAATTCCCCCCCCCCCAACCCCCTTAACCCCACCCCACCCCTCCTAGCCCCACCCCACCCCACCCCACCCCACCCCACCCCACCTAGTCCCTCCCCACCCCACCCCTCACCCCCACCCCACCCACGTCTGCCTAATACCTTCAGCGTCTGCTATTCTAGTCAGTCTCTTACAAGGCAGAGAATCAAAGGCTTTGTTAAAGTCTAGATACATAATGTCACTATTTTTTCCATTGTGAAGTGCCTCAAAATTGCTACAAAAGGTTGCATTATTTTTTTTTAGTACGAGTGTCCTTTATTAGCAATTTTTTCCAATGTGCATACGAATAGCTTTTACAATTATCGATTCAAGATTTTTCATATCTATAACGTGTCTCTATCAAGTGAATTGATAAAGTGAACAGGAATTGAATGTTAAAACAGGTTGGACCAGAACCATATACGACTCTGGTGACAATTTTGAACAAAACTTTTTATTATTATTATTATTATTTTCTACCACAGACGTAGCCATACATTTACAATGCTAAACAGCATATATACATTTTCTTCTGTCCTCCATGGACAGGGTTAGAGAAGTGTTAAACATATAGTTCAAGGGTTTATTGAACACTCAACCACAGAAGGTGATTCGGTGCTTTTAAAATGCTAAGCTAACCTACATAGGTAAATACATAGATACACAGATTTACGTATGCCCTACATAAAGTGTTAGATGTGTCTTTTACATAGTGTCATTAATGTACATTCACAAAAGTGAAATGTAATTCTGATCAGCTTCCATATATACTTTATACCCATACATATACATACACACACACATATACATACATATATACACACACACATGCATTCACATACATTTGTGCAAAGACTGTGCCAACTATTGTTGCTAAGTATGTGACCTACTAGAGGATGATAGATTGTGTAAAATTTAATGACTAGGGAACATAATAGCAAAGCTTTGAAGTTATCAGCCAATTAATTAAGACATTGGTTTCCACGTGTGTTTAATTGAAGCCTAATTAATTGAAAGGTAGGTGTAGCTAATTGCTTTTGTGTATTCATTGCAATGCCTCAAAAAAAAGGTTTGGTAGAATACACAATGATCGAAAATTGAAATCAATAGAATTGTGAAAGTGATATCAAATCAGGAAAGGATTTTCCATGTCCCTAAGGATTCTCTCTCATGTTGGAATCTGTGGAAACAAAAGGGGCAGACGTGCTGGCCTCTTGAGTATGCTGATGGAGACCATATTGTATACTTGTACATACTCAGCATCACTCACAGGGTGAGTGACGTTGTCACTCATCCCGAGGCAAAATAAAAATACAATTTATTTGGGGTGATATTGACTTGTCCCCCCCAAATAAAATTGTAGCCAACCGGGTTAGTTGATCTACTGACGAATTGGCCTAATAGTTGTTCCGTTATTTTTGTTAGATTTGATTTGATTTGTCTTACATGTGCCTCATTCCCCGGAGTTCATTTTACTAGGATTTGTTTATGTAAAAATGAGGAAAATGAACCATAATTGATAAGTCATTTAGAATATGTTATCAGTTCAGTTATTTAATAGTTAACTTCTCATTGCCGCCAGAGGGAACGTATATACGCACCTTGAACTCAAGCAGACATTATCCATAGTGATTTGGATAGTGTAGTGCTAGTCGCTTTTTTTTTTGCAAGCAAAAGCATTTGTTTATCAGAGCAAAATTGAAAAAAATGCTAATGTCGATCCTGTTGAAATCCAGTAGTGCTTCCCTTACTGGGGTATATACCTATTGACACAAGCATTCCCCCCCCCCCTCTCTTCCCCACCTCTACCCATTCCCCGATAAACCCCTATTTCCCCATCACCTACCCTCCCTCCCTACCTACCCCTAACCCATCACCACCATCACCACCTTACCCTCCCAAATCCACTATTTTAATGCACACTATTTTAATACTGCTGACCTGTTTACCTTCCCCCTATTCATCCTCCCTTCACCATTTTATCACGCCTCTATAACAGCCCAACCACCCCTCCATCCCTGACCACCACCACGGCGGGTCGTGATCGATAGCGCAAAAGCGACTTCCGATCAAATGAGCAGAAGCAAACAGAACCGTCACGGCCGCTATCTCATGTTTCCTCCGTAATATCCTGGAGGCGGGCCGGCCCAATACACCCGTGACGCCTCCCAAACACCACCAGCACGTTTGTTTAACCTGCAAATGGAAAGCCACACTTTTTGGAATGGACCAAGATTGGATGGTGTTATCGGGAGAATTTTCGCCTGTTTGTTCTAGTGGGAAAAAAACAATAACCTCGCACGTGTGTGTGTGTGTGTGTGTGTGTGTGTGTGTGTGTGTGTGTACTCACCTAGTTGTGCTTGCGGGGGTTGAGCTCTGGCTCTTTGGTCCCGCCTCTCAACCGTCAATCAACAGGTGTACAGATTCCTGAGTACACATTCCTCTGTGTGTATGTGTGTATTCACCTAGTTGTATTCACCTAGTTGTGTGTGTGTGTGTGAGTGTGTGTGTCTGCAAATCTTCTCTTGTTCTCGTGGGCGTGTGGATATGATTGGGTAAAGTTGGCATGATTGGTTGATGTTGGTATAATTGTTTTAAAATAATGTGATTAGTTTAAGCTGATATTATTGGTTTATGTAATGAAAGTTCATTGACGTCTCTATGGGAGTTTGACTTAAATATGTAAAGACATTTTATCTTAGTCCTTCAGGGATTCCAGGAAGAGGTTTAGAGTACCTCAATACCTAATCACAGGAGGAGTGACACTGCTCATTACTGTCCCTATGATCACTCACTGGAGGAGTGTGCTGATCAATACTGTCTATATGGAGGTATGATAACTCACAGGAGGAGTGACGCTGCTCAATATATTCGCTTTTCAGAGCAAAATTGATAAAAAAAATGCTAATGCGATCGTGTTGAAATCTATATATACACAGGAATAGGAGCAACCGCGAATTTTAATAATTATTATTTCGTAAATTAATGAATTATTATTTTGATAGTCTTTACGTTTGTATTGAATCAAATATATACTCGTTCACACACACACACACACACACACACACACACACACACACACACACACACACACACACTCACACACAGCCTCGTAGCCTGGTGGAGGGGCCTCGTAGCCTGGTGGATAACGCGCAGGACTCGTAATTCTGTGGCGCGGGTTCGATTCCCGCACGAGGCAGAAACAAATGGGCAAAGTTTCTTTCACCCTAAGTGCCCCTGTTACCTAGCAGTAAATAGGTACCTGGGAGTTAGTCAGCTGTCACGGGCTGCTTCCTGGTGTGTGTGTGTGTGTGTGTGGTGTGGGAAAAAAAAAAGTAGTTAGTAAACAGTTGATTGACAGTTGAGAGGCGGGTCGAAAGAGCAGAGCTCAACCCCCGCAAAAACACAACTAGTAAACACAACTAGTAAACACACACACACACACGTACGTGAAGCATCTCTATTCTCAAACTTCCCCCCATCAATTACCATACAGTTGAATTTGATATGGAAGGGAAGGGAACTTATCAGGAGAAAGCACCAAGCCATTACGACTATATAGCACTGGAAACGGGTCAGGTTAAGGATTTGGGACGGGACGGGGGGGGGGGGGGAAGGAATGGTATCTGTCCAACCACTTGGACGGTCGGGGATTGAACGCCGACCTGCATCAAGCGAGATCGTCGTTCTACCGTCCAGTCCAAACGTATATGAAACGTGCAGCTGTTTTGAGGTCTCCTTTAGCTCGGAGGGGAAATAACCATAGGATCAGGCAACTGTTACTACTTCACCTTAAGCGCACATTAATGACATTATGTAAAAAGACACATCGAACATTGTTTATGTAAGGCAGAAGTAAATCTGTATATATATGTATGTAGGTTAGATTATCATTTTATAAGCACTACAATCACCTTTTGTGGTTGATTGGTCAATAAATCCCTGAACTACATGTTTAACAGATCTCTAACCCTCTCCATAGAGGACAGAAGAAAATGTATATATTCTGGTTAGCATTGTAAATGTCTGGCCACGTCTGTGGTAGAAAAAAAAATTGCTTCACCTGGACCCGCTATGTTCTTACGTGTCATTCTAGCGTTCTTATGTCCCACGTACTGTGTACATGTTCTTGAATATGTCTTAAGTCAAGGAGGCCTGGTCGAGAACCGGGCCGCGGGGACGCAATAAGCCCCGAAATCATCAAATCAGTCAAATCATCATCGTATGTTGTTGATGAAACAGTGAAATAACACAAGAACTGAGGGAACTAGTCTTTCATTACCCATCAGTTGGTATAAGGCATTTACGCCGAATTGAAAATATTATATATGATATTGACATCGGTAAATAAGGGTGTAATAATAATATTACAATATTATTAATATATTGGTTAATAATAACACCTGTTGTCTTCCAATTCGAAATGTGATGAGATAAGAATCCTCTCCATAGTGTACTATCAATCAAACAGAGATATTTGTTATCTAGTAATCAATACCTATCCAGTTCCTTTTTGACTCTTAAATATATATTGAAAGACTATTCTATCAGCTGAGATTAAGTATATTAAGCTGTAGATTTATGCTTATATCTTATGTTTATTATTATTATGTTTATTATTTAATTATTATTAATACAAATGGTGTGTATGTCAGTATTATAAAGATTAGTCGTGCTTAGAATACACGAACCATCTTGTACAGTTCAAACTCAAAGCCATATCAGGTGTTTGTAAACATTAAACAAAGGTCAAGTCTCTTTAACGTTTACTGAATAAAAATACAAATAATTTACTAGCTCAATAAATTTTCTAATATTGAATGTTATCGTGCTGTACAATCTGTTATCTTTATTTTGTAAATTAGACTTTGCCTTAGCAAATTATGAGTAGATATATTTGGTGAGAAAGAGAGAGAGAGAGAGATTGAGAAAGGAAAGAAAGGGAGTAGCAGAAGGGAGGGAGGGAGAGTGGATGGGAGAGGTGTGGTGTAGGAGAGGTGGCACTATCTGGGATGACCCAGGGTGTCACCTCACAGCTCCCTTGCCAATAGTTTACGGCACGGTGATTGGCAGGTGCCATTTGTCGCCTTCTGGGGGCTTCCCCTCCATGATGGCGGGTTATCTGTGATCTTATCTTGCTGCCCTTAAGGTTCCTACTTCACCTCTTGTACCTCCCCAGCCTTTTCCTCTTCAATTTCTCTCTCTTACTTCCTCTCAGATTCTTCCTCTTGTTTACTCTATAGCTCTTAGCTCCCTCACATTCTCTCCTCCATTTTCCCCCTCCCCCTTAATTCCTCTACCTCCATTTCCTCTCGCCCATTTCCCCTTGCCCATTTTTCCCCGCAGGCTCTTCGTTAACAACCCCCACATGCCTAACCAGGCCTTTCCTCTCTATGTGTCGCTTCGTCACACCTTCAAGAGGAGAGGGAGTGTGTTGATACTTGTCTTCTTTGGTTACGTTTGCCTCAACGTATGTACGTGAGGCTGCTGAGTGTGTCCGTGAGTGTGTCCGTGAGTGTGTGTGTTAGTAAAGTTGGATTTGAGCTCATTTGGTCTTGTTAAGGACCCATTACTCGTTCTGTGGGTGAGTGACAGACAGGTTTCAGAGTCACATAATGGGTTCAGGTACTGAATATGCTCATGATCTTTAAACTAAGAAATTGATATTTGTTGTGAGTTAGTTGTATTTCCATCCACTCATCATGCACCGCGCCTCCGTCCAGTGGTTGGTGGTGGAACCGTTTGAGTAGTGCATAATCTACCTGCAGTAGTGATCTACAGTACTACTACACTTCCTGCAGTAGTGCATACACTACGTGCAGTAGACACATTTGTAATAATAAAGTTAACATTTCTAGTGGCTCTATCAATATAAATGAAATACACATTGAGATTTGTATATACATGTATCGCGTTATTGAGATCTGACTGTGTAAATACACACTTAGTGAGCATTTCTGAGTTATATCTTCACAGTTTCTCATATTCCATGTCATAGTGATGAAGGGTGTGGGAATAGTTTTGCTGAGACAGTTTACATTTGATCAGGTCTACATCGGCAGGTACCCCAGTCTATCTGGGCAGGCAGGTACCCAGTCTATCTGGGCAGGCAGGTACCCAGTCTATCTGGACGGGCAGGTACCCAGTCTATCTGGGCAGGCAGGTACCCAGTCTATCTGGGCAGGCAGGTACCCCAGTCTATCTGGACAGGCAGGTACCCAGTCTATCTGGACAGGCAGGTACCCAGTCTATCTGGACAGGCAGGTACCCAGTCTATCTGGACGGGCAGGTACCCCAGTCTATCTGGGCAGGCAGGTACCCAGTCTATCTGGGCAGGCAGGTACCCCAGTCTATCTGGACAGGCAGGTACCCAGTCTATCTGGACAGGCAGGTACCCAGTCTATCTGGACGGGCAGGTACCCCAGTCTATCTGGACAGGCAGGTACCCAGTCTATCTGGACAGGCAGGTACCCAGTCTATCTGGACGGGCAGGTACCCCAGTCTATCTGGACAGGCAGGTACCCAGTCTATCTGGACGGGCAGGTACCCCAGTCTATCTGGGCGGGCAGGTACCCCAGTCTATCTGGCTGCTCAAATCAAAATATGATACATTTCCCATTACCTCAACTGTACTTCTAACTGTATTCCTGAAGGTGATGTTGGAAACTACCAGTGTACATAGTTGTACATAGTGTACATAGTTGTAACATAGTGGACCCTCCCAGTGTACATAATGTAGTAGACCGAGTGCTTTGTGAGCAGAGTGTGAGGGTGTCGTAAGGCGTTTTACTTCGCCTCAACAGGAAGCAATTGGGCTGAACTTTTAATTTGCCTATGGATAGAAAGGGAGGAGGAGGAGGAACAATTTAGATAGGAAGGAATGTCCCACGGCTCCAGGAAAGTGCCATTGTGTTCCCTCATGCCCCATAGTGTGAATCTCATAGCTTCTGAGTCCAACTGTAGCTGTAGTGACCCGTTTTGGAGAATATTGATCTGTATAGAACGTCTGAAAGTGCTTTTGTACAAGGGGAGGGGGGGGGGAGGGGCGGGTTCACCCTAACATTTTGATGTTAAGTAATGAGTAAAAACACTTATCACTTTTTAATGAGTAAAACACTCATTTTAGCAACGTTTGGAATATCGAGTTCATCGCATTAATGGAAGCTTTTTCCGTACTTAAAAAAGACACACTAAGTCTTATTTTCACAGTTCTTTATTGATTGTTAATTGATTTATTTCAGGAGTTGCCAGGTCCTGTTACAGGGTGTTGTATCGTCTTGTTACAAGGGGCTGTCTGGCCTTGTTATAGGGGCTGTCTGGTCTTGTTAAAGGGGCTGTCTGGTCTTGTTACAGGGTCTGTCTGGCCTTGTTATAGGGGGCTGTATGGCCTTGTTACAGGGGGCTGTCTGGTCTTGTTACAGGGGCTGTCTGGCCTTGTTATAGGGGGCTGTATGGCCTTGTTACAGGGGGCTGTCTGGTCTTGTTACAGGGGCTGTCTGGCCTTGTTATAGGGGGCTGTATGGCCTTGTTACAGGGGGCTGTCTGGTCTTGTTATAGGGGCTGTCTGGTCTTGTTATAGGGGCTGTCTGGTCTTGTTATAGGGGCTGTCTGGTCTTGTTATAGGGGCTGTCTGGTCTTGTTATAGGGGCTGTCTGGTCTTGTTATAGGGTCTGTCTGGCCTTGTTATAGGGGGCTGTATGGCCTTGTTACAGGGGGCTGTCTGGTCTTGTTACAGGGGCTGTCTGGCCTTGTTATAGGGGGCTGTATGGCCTTGTTACAGGGGGCTGTCTGGTCTTGTTACAGGGGCTGTCTGGCCTTGTTATAGGGGGCTGTATGGCCTTGTTACAGGGGGCTGTCTGGTCTTGTTATAGGGGCTGTCTGGTCTTGTTATAGGGGCTGTCTGGTCTTGTTATAGGGGCTGTCTGGTCTTGTTATAGGGGCTGTCTGGTCTTGTTATAGGGGCTGTCTGGTCTTGTTATAGGGGCTGTCTGGTCTTGTTATAGGGGCTGTCTGGTCTTGTTATAGGGGCTGTCTGGTCTTGTTATAGGGGCTGTCTGGTCTTGTTATAGGGGCTGTCTGGTCTTGTTATGGGGGCTGTCTGGTCTTGTTATAGGGGGCTGTCTGGTCTTGTTATAGGGGCTGTCTGGTCTTGTTATAGGGGCTGTCTGGTCTTGTTATAGGGGCTGTCTGGTCTTGTTATAGGGGCTGTCTGGTCTTGTTATAGGGGCTGTCTGGTCTTGTTATAGGGGCTGTCTGGTCTTGTTATAGGGGCTGTCTGGTCTTGTTACAGGGTCTGTCTGGCCTTGTTATAGGGGGCTGTATGGCCTTGTTACAGGGGGCTGTCTGGTCTTGTTATAGGGGGCTGTCTGGTCTTGTTATAGGGGCTGTCTGGTCTTGTTATAGGGGCTGTCTGGTCTTGTTATAGGGGCTGTCTAGTCTTGTTATAGGGGCTGTCTGGTCTTGTTACAGGGGCTATCTGGCCTTGTTACAGGGGGCTGTCTGGCCTTGTTACAGGGGGCTGTCTGACCTTGTTACAGGGGGGTGTCTGGCCTTGTTACAGGGGGGGGGGTGTCTGGCCTTGTTACAGGGGGCTGTCTGGCCTTGTTACAGGTGGCTGTCTGGCCTTGTTACAGGGGCTGTCTGGCCTTGTTACAGGGGGGGGGGGGTGTCTGGTCTTGTTACAGGGGGCTGTCTGGTCTTGTTACAGAGGGCTGTCTGGTCTTGTTACAGGGGGCTGTCTGGTCTTGTTACAGGGGGCTGTCTGGTCTTGTTACAGGGGGCTGTCTGGCCTTGTTACAGGGGGCTGTCTGGCCTTGTTACAGGTGGGGCTGTCTGGCCTTGTTACAGGGGGCTGTCTGGCCTTGTTACAGGGGGCTGTCTGGCCTTGTTACAGGTGGGGCTGTCTAGCCTTGTTACAGGGAGCTGTCTGGCCTTGTTACAGGGGCTGTCTGGCCTTGTTACAGGGGGGCTGTCTGGCCTTGTAACAGGGGGGCTGTCTGGCCTTGTTACAGGGAGCTGTCTGGCCTTGTTACAGGGGGCTGTCTGACCTTGTTACAGGGGGCTGTCTGGCCTTGTTACAGGGGGCTGTCTGGCCTTATTACAGGGGGCTGTCTGGCCTTGTTACAGGGGGCTGTCTGGCCTTGTTACAGGGGGCTGTCTGGCCTTGTTACAGGGGACTGTCTGGCCTTGTTACAGGGGGGCTGTCTGGCCTTGTTACAGGGGGCTGTCTGGCCTTGTTACAGGGGGCTGTCTGGCCTTGTTACAGGGGGCTGTCTGGCCTTGTTACAGGGGGGGCTGTCTGGCCTTGTTACAGGGGGCTGTCTGGCCTTGTTACAGGGGGCTGTCTGGTCTTGTTACAGGGGGCTGTCTGGTCTTGTTACAGGGGGCTGTCTGGCCTTGTTACAGGGGGCTGTCTGGCCTTGTTACAGGGGGGCTGTCTGGCCTTGTTACAGGGGGCTGTCTGGCCTTGTTACAGGGGGCTGTCTGGCCTTGTTACAGGGGGCTGTCTGGCCTTGTTACAGGGGGCTGTCTGGTCTTGTTACAAGGGGCTGCCTGGCCTTGTTATAGGGGGCTGTCTGGCCTTGTTACAGGGGGCTGTCTGGCCTTGCTACAGGTGGGGCTGTCTGGCCTTGTTACAGGGGCTGTCTGGCCTTGTTACAGGGGCTGTCTGGCCTTGTTACAGGGGGTTGTCTGGCCTTGTTACAGGGGGTTGTCTGGCCTTGTTACAGGGGGCTGTCTGGCCTTGTTACATGGGGCTGTCTGGCCTTCTTACAGGGGTCTGTCTGGCCTTGTTACAGGGGGCTGTCTGGCCTTGTTACAGGGGGTTGTCTGGCATTGTTACAGGGGGTTGTCTGACCTTGTTACAGGGGGCTGTCTGGCCTTCTTACAGGGGGCTGTCTGGCCTTGTTACAGGGGGCTGTCTGGCCTTGTTACAGGGGGGGCTGTCTGGCCTTGTTACAGGGGGCTGTCTGGCCTTGTTACAGGGGGGGCTGTCTGGCCTTGTTACAGGGGGCTGTTTGGCCTTGTTACAGGGGGGCTGTCTGGCCTTGTTACAGGTGGGGCTGTCTGGCCTTGTTACAGGGGGCTGTCTGGCCTTGTTACAGGTGGGGCTGTCTGGCCTTGTTACAGGGGGCTGTCTGGTCTTGTTACAGGGGGTTGTCTGGCCTTGTTACAGGGGGCTGTCTGGCCTTGTTACAGGGGGCTGTCTGGCCTTGTTACAGGTGGGGCTGTCTGGCCTTGTTACAGGGGGTTGTCTGGCCTTGTTACAGGGGGCTGTCTGGTCTTGTTACAGGGGGCTGTCTGGCCTTGTTACAGGGGGCTGTCTGGCCTTGTTACAGGTGGGGCTGTCTGGCCTTGTTACAGGGGGCTGTCTGGTCTTGTTACAGGGGCTGTCTGGTCTTGTTACAGGGGGTTGTCTGGCCTTGTTACAGGGAGCTGTCTGGCCTTGTTACAGGGGGCTGTCTGGCCTTCTTACAGGGGTCTGTCTGGCCTTGTTACAGGGGGCTGTCTGGCCTTGTTACAGGGGACTGTCTGGTCTTGTTACAGGGGGGCTGTCTGGCCTTGTTACAGGGGGCTGTCTGGCCTTGTTACAGGGGGCTGTCTGGCCTTGTTACAGGGGGCTGTCTGGCCTTGTTACAGGGGGCTGTCTGGCCTTGTTACAGGGGGCTGTCTGGCCTTGTTACAGGGGGGGCTGTCTGGCCTTGTTACAGGGGGCTGTCTGGCTTTGTTACAGGGGGGGGCTGTCTGGCCTTGTTACAGGGGGCTGTTTGGCCTTGTTACAGGGGGGCTGTCTGGCCTTGTTACAGGTGGGGCTGTCTGGCCTTGTTACAGGGGGCTGTCTGGCCTTGTTACAGGTGGGGCTGTCTGGCCTTGTTACAGGGGGCTGTCTGGTCTTGTTACAGGGGGTTGTCTGGCCTTGTTACAGGGGGCTCTCTGGCCTTGTTACAGGGGGCTGTCTGGCCTTGTTACAGGTGGGGCTGTCTGGCCTTGTTACAGGGGGTTGTCTGGCCTTGTTACAGGGGGCTGTCTGGTCTTGTTACAGGGGGCTGTCTGGCCTTGTTACAGGGGGCTGTCTGGCCTTGTTACAGGTGGGGCTGTCTGGCCTTGTTACAGGGGGCTGTCTGGTCTTGTTACAGGGGCTGTCTGGTCTTGTTACAGGGGGTTGTCTGGCCTTGTTACAGGGGGCTGTCTGGCCTTGTTACAGGGGGCTGTCTGGCCTTCTTACAGGGGTCTGTCTGGCCTTGTTACAGGGGGCTGTCTGGCCTTGTTACAGGGGACTGTCTGGTCTTGTTACAGGGGGGCTGTCTGGCCTTGTTACAGGGGGCTGTCTGGCCTTGTTACAGGGGGCTGTCTGGCCTTGTTACAGGGGGCTGTCTGGCCTTGTTACAGGGGGCTGTCTGGCCTTGTTACAGGGGGCTGTCTGGCCTTGTTACAGGGGGCTGTCTGGCCTTGTTACAGGGGGCTGTCTGGTCTTGTTACAGGGGGCTGTCTGGTCTTGTTACAGGGGGCTGTCTGGCCTTGTTACAGGGGCTGTCTGGCCTTGTTACAGGGGCTGTCTGGCCTTGTTACAGGGGCTGTCTGGCCTTGTTATAGGGGCTGTCTGGCCTTGTTACAGGGGCTGTCTGGCCTTGTTACAGGGGGCTGTCTGGCCTTGTTACAGGGGCTGTGTTTCGTCTTGCTTCCTCCCATCTTCCTCTGTGTCTTCTCCTCTCCGCCATCAGTCATTCCTCACCTCTGTTCCCACCCTTACAGCTGTTCTTCACTTCACTGATTAATTACCCCTTGATCAGGGGTCAACTCAGGTTCCCCCTTGGCTCGTGGTGAGTGTGACTTCTCCTCCCCTGCTTCTCCATCACTTAGGTCACTGTCTTTCCCTTCAGTTGCCTTGACCTCAGCTGCCTTTGCCCCCTGGCTCTCTTCCCCCCCCCCAGGCTGCCTTGCCCGGGTACACATTTCTTAGCGGTCTCTATGTTGGCTTTTTTTAAAGTGTTTCTTGAGGGATTTTGTCCTTTTGTTTATCTGTGTTACGTCTTTTTTTGTGTGTTGTGTCTCTCTCTCCTTTTCTGTAGGCACTCTTGTCCTTCTCCCTTATCTCTCTTTACTGATATTGGCCCCGCTCTCTCTCTCTCTCTCTCTCTCTCTCTCTCTCTCTCTCTCTCTCTCTCTCTCTCTCTCTCTCTCTCTCTCTCTCTCTCTCTCTCTCTCTCTCTCTCTCTCCCTCCCTCCCTTCAGCCATCCTCCCCTCCCCCCCCCTTTTACCTTCATCCAGCCTCCCTCCCTCTCTCCCTCCAGCCTCCTTAGGTGTTTATTCTGGTGTAAGGCTCTCTCTTGTCACTTTCTTCCTCATGACTCACTGCTGGGTAATTACCTGTCTTCCTCCCTACACACCTTCTCCTCCAAGGTGCATCCCCCCCCCCCCCCATCACCTTGTGCTGTTCTCGTAGTGTGATCAAGAGTTTTCCCACGCCTCGTTTCCGGCTCTCATATATATATATATATATATATATATATATATATATATATATATATATATATATATATATATATATATATATATATATATATATATATGACAATGTCACAGCCCACGAAGGAAGGATTAAGACAGTAATTTCCTCAACTCAAGTACCTTTGTATTTCATAATACATCTATATGATGTATGCACATCCTTATGAAGATGTATTATTAAATTTCGAAAGTACTTGAAGAAATTTCTGTCTTAATCCTTCCTTCGTGGGCTGACATTCTCATATATTATATATAATATATAATATATATATAGATATATATATATATATATATATATATATATATATATATATATATATATATATATATATATATATATATATATATATATATATATATATATATATATATATATATATAAAATGTGTGTGCGTGTATGTGTGTGTGTGGAAAAAAAATATATATATATATCCCTTGCCTTCACCCTAAGTCCGACTCTCATAAAATTCGTCTTTCATCGCACTATTAATTGTCTCACTTGATTGTATTCATCAGCAAACTACAATTTATATAGTATATGCGTTCAATCTGGGTTATTAATAGTATGTGCGGTGCTATCGCGGCCGTCAGACAATGCCTCACCTCCCCTCTTTTTAGGATAGCACTGTGTGGGCTGTGGGCTCCCCTCAACTCTTTCGTGTCCTCTCCCCCCCCCCACTCCCCTCACTCAGCCCTCACGCCGGTTATCTGCTGGATATGTTGTGGATTTGACAGTTACTGAATATTAATGGCAACAAATCACCCCATTAGATTAGATCTCCACAAATATGGATCAGTCCAGTTTCCCTGTGTATGATAAAAGATGCAGGGGCCGCTATTGATGAGGTTTCAGACCATTGGGGAGATTGGGGGGTATAGGGGGAGGGCTGCTGGCGTTGATGTGTCTATACGGATATGCTCTTGGACCAGGATTGGGTCCAAGGCCTGAGGGGAAATTATATATATATATATATATATATATATATATATATATATATATATATATATATATATATATATATATATATATATATGTAGCTCTTGCGTCATTGCTGCTCTTTAAGCAAACTCCTACCTAACCAAACGTGGCCCAATGTAAATAAGATATAATATTTTGTTGACCAGACCACACACTAGAAGGTGAAGGGACGACGACGTTTCGGTCCGTCCTGGACCATTCTCAAGTCGATTGTGACTTGAGAATTTGTGATTTGATTTGTCCAGGACGGACCGAAACGTCGTCGTCCCTTCACCTTCTAGTGTGTGGTCTGGTCAACATACTTTTGCCACGTTATTGTGACTCATCGCCTGCATAATATTTTGTTCTCTGTATGACTATAGAGGTCATAATGACTATGAGGTCATAATGACTATGAGGTCATAATGACTATGAGGTCATAATGACTATGAGGTCATAATGTTCATGGCTATAGAGGTTTTAGAACCTGGAGTGCCAGTGACCTGGAGGTCACGATGACACGTATATTGTCGTCGTGAGGCAGGTCATGACCTCCAGGTTAGGTCACGTGTCCCTCTGCGGGAACTATAGGCGTTCCGGGGGAATCTTAGCAGCAGCAGCAGCAAAGCTTCCTTTTGAGTCGTCTTGGGTTGTTCAGGCTAGCATATAGCGGTAGTTAAGGGTGTCGTGGAGGTGTCGTCGAGGCGGTGTTCTTCCGGAGGTTCTTCTGGCCTCTTGAGGTCATTATCCCCGGGGTCGTCTTGTTGTCACCTATTACAAAACACGAGCTGTGTCGTTATCTGTGTCGTCTTGGGGGTGGGTGTCACCTCTTGTCACCTTGTCACCTTCTCATGCTGTGTCATCACGCCCACCCTCGCCATCTGCCACCTTCGTCTG
Organism: Procambarus clarkii; assembly: GCF_040958095.1. Taxonomy (NCBI): domain Eukaryota; kingdom Metazoa; phylum Arthropoda; class Malacostraca; order Decapoda; family Cambaridae; genus Procambarus; species Procambarus clarkii. The sequence continues at coordinate 9,163,366 of NC_091198.1, forward strand.
TCTCACACACACACACACACACACACACACACACACACACACACACACACACACACTAATCTTATCAGTTTCGTTTGCCATCTCCTGCATCTGCCATCACCTGTCATAATGTTAAGATATTTCATTAACATGTTTGTATGGCCAGATGCTTGGATAAAGAGAGCGGAAACACCTTAATAGCCTCAGTGCTATTGTGTCTATTAAGCCTCGCCTTCTTGTCCACTTACGACAATGTTCTGGGTGAATGATCGCTATTCAAATATAATTTCATATTCTTCAAACTCGTCGTTTCATATAATATCGTTATCATCCATTTTTTTTTTAATTTCAATGTTATAATTTCATATTTCATAATAATTTCATAATTTTATCAATCTTCATTAGCGTTATGTAATTCTTGACGTTGTCATAATTGATGGTAATTTAAAAAAACTCAATTTTAATCATTATTCCATCGCCAATATTTTGTAAACAAACACGAAAAACATGATCATTAATGATCATTAATGATCAACATGATCATTAATGATCAACATGATCATTAATGATCAACATGATCATTAATGATCATTAAAAACCTGCTTTCTTAAAGATGTCATGCAACCATCAAGTGCATGTTGTTTTAGAGATGAAGTGGGTCATGTGGTTTCTCGTCTCTGGGAAGAAGTGGCAAACTGGTTGTTAAACACAGGCACACACACACACACAGGTGTTGGGGGTTCGACTCCCAGGCAGAGGATTGGAAGCTCAGCATCTCGCCACACTCATTGTTCATCCTAAATCTCGTTTTCGGCATCTTTAATTCAGTCTTTCCGTTCCTCTTTCTCTCTTACCCTTCCCCCCTTTCTCTCTCTTTCTCTCTCTCTCTTTCTCTCTCTCTCTTTCTCTCTCTCTCTCTCTCTCTTTCTTTCCCTACCCCCTCCCTTGTTTTCCTCTTCCTCTCCCTCTCAATCCCCTCTAACTCCCTCCCCAAAAAGATGATCAGATGAATAAGGTTCCAAAATTCTCTCATTCTGTATCCGTGAAATATGGAACGAATGACGTCACAGGTCAAGAAACCATAATGACGTCACAGGTTGGCCCATTGTTTGTCAACAAACACATAATGACGTCACAATCAACACTGGAGCTGATCGAGTGTTGATTTTGACTAAGTTATGGCCGTCAGACCCAAGTAAATAAGAAAAGTTGTGGTTATTTGTTTGTGTTTCTTAGGTCCATCATTCTTGACTAAGCCGTTATCTGCAGAATCGTAAATAGCATTTTGTTTGTGTTACTGAAAAATAGTGTTTTAATGACTAATAATGTTTTATCTTGCTTAGATCGAAATAGGTGATTTAATTGTATTAATTAAATACTTTGAATAAATGCGTTGAATTAAGTGTGGATGTTATGGGATAAAATAATAAAATACTGTTTGTTGACAGGTGTGTCAATCACCTTTGACATGCCGCTTGGCACGGCCAAGGTCAACCTCTTGGCTTCGAGATAATCAAACTACTTGGAAAATGGAGGTTCTGAAAAAAAACCCTCAAAACTCAAACAAAAAATAACTTTGTTCAACACTAAAACAACGACGACGTTTAGGAACGTATAATCTTATACAATAGTTCGTCTTTAAAGACATTATATTTGTATTTTTTTTTTTTTGAGATATATACAAGAGTTGTTACATTCTTGTACAGCCACTAGTACGCGTAGCGTTTCGGGCAGGTCCCTGGAATACGATCCCCTGCCGCGAAGAATCGTTTTTTCATCCAAGTACACATTTTACTGTTGCGTTAAACAGAGACTACAGTTAAGGAATTGCGCCCAGTAAATCCTCCCCGGCCAGGATACGAACCCATGACATAGCGCTCGCGGAACGCCAGGCGAGTGTCTTGCCACTACACCACGGAGACTGCTAAATGTTATTGTATGTTAAGCTTCTCACGTAAGAGAATAAGTCTCTTATTGAGCATTATTAGTTTTCCCAAATGCTTCCACGTCGATGGAAAGTTGAAACTCGTACGTCCATCGTCCCACACTTCCAGCATAATAAAGTTGAATTTGCCAAACTCAACCTATTACTAGGTCAGCCTAGTTTTACCCAGACTTGACCTAGAAATATAAGTACAGGTCACCATAGTTTTAACACACATATCTTAAACGTTTGGTTCTGAATTATTAAGAACCATCCCCACCCCTCCACCCCCCTGGGTCAGAAGTCGTCTCTCTCAGACACACTGACCTTCCCAAAGATCCCATTACTCAGGTAATGCCATAATCCTTCATTAAGATCAAATCGCTTCCCCCCAATCCCACCCCACCCAATCCCATCCCCCACCGTCACATTTTACACCCGGGGTTCCCTCTATTCCTCGTGGTTCGGGACACGTTATCCCCCAACCCGGTTTATTATCCGTGCCACTTACACCTCCCCTCGGCTGCCCTTCGGTCACTCGTAAAAACCTCCACTTTCTCTCTCTCCCCTTTTTTCATTACCGAGGGTCAGCGAGGGTGTCGCGTCTCCCCTCGGGCGGTATCGGTTTGATGGGCAGAGGTGCGGGCCTTCTCACCCAGCCTCCTGGTTATTCACTTTTTGTATCTAGCTATCATTCAGTATTTTTGTCCCCAGCCGGTAATGTTATCTATTAGAGGAAAGGAAGGAAGGTAGAGAGCCGAGGGGATGTAATGTGGAATAGAGAGCGAGGGAATGAAGTCGTTCGCTGTTTTTTTAACGAGTTTACTGAATGTTTCAACGGCGTCTCCATCGCCCTCTTCCGCCCCCCTGGCGTCTAAATAGCTGCTTTCAAGAACTCCTGATGCTTTTATTATGTCGCTGTGCTCTCTATGGCCCTTTACTGCAGGTTATAATGTGACCACTAGGTCAGGAAGCGGGCCTTGGGGCCAGGGAGCCCAGGAGGGAAGAGGAGGGGAGAGGTAGAGAAGACAGGTGGAGAGGGGAGGAAGGTAGGGAGGGTAAGTTAGGTGGTGAGGTAGGGAAGGGGGAAGAAAAGAAACGGATTACTGGCAGGCATTTTGAGTCCAGTTGAAGTCTGGTCGATATTATATGATCTGTGTGTTTGGGGCGATTTTCAGCCATGATTTCTTGATATTAGTCAGTGCACAATAGAAAGTTGTTTTCACATATCCACACATTAAAACATTGATTGTAACCATGATATATATGTACTTCCGCCTACAGTTTAGACCTATTGTCTTATGTATGACCCTCTGTCCTGCGTGACAGTGAATACCAGCATTATCCTCACTTTAATAAGACTTAATCGAAATCCTCAGATTTGGCAAAATTGTAATTAATTTTGTCAATAAAGATGTTAATAATAATAATCCTACTTCTGTCTCATCATACTAACTGTTTGATTTAACTTGCTTATACATGTGCCCATCTGGACTCAAGAAGGTTATCTTGAGATGATTTCGGGGGTTTTTAATGTCCCCGCGGCCCGGTCCTCGACCAGGCCTCCACCCCCCAGGAAGCAGCCCGTGACAGCTGACTAACACCCAGGTACCTATTTTACTGCTAGGTAACAGAGGCATAGGGTGAAAGAAACTCTGCCCATTGTTTCTCGCCGGCGCCTGGGATCGAACCCAGGACCACAGGGTCACAAGTCCAGCGTGCTGTCCGCTCGGCCGACCGGCTCCCCCCAGAGCCGTCGAGAAGGGTACCTCTTTAGTGCAAGCTTTGAGTAGCTTGTTTAGTGTGTTTCTGGTAGGTCAAGAGGAGTACAAGTGACAGGATGAACAACCCAGCGGGTTTTCTTCCTATTGGGGAGTGTTGTACACGCTGCTATGGCGGTGTGTCCACTCACAGGATGAGTGGTGGTGCCCAATACTGCCACTATGGCGGTGTGTCCACTCACAGGATGAGTGGCGCTGCCCAATACTGTCACTATGGCGGTGTGTCCACTCACAGGATGAGTGGCGCTGCCCAATACTGTCACTATGGCGGTGTGTCCACTCAGGATGAGTGGCGCTGCCCAATACTGTCACTATGGCGGTGTGTCCACTCACAGGATGAGTGGCGCTGCCCAATACTGTCACTATGGCGGTGTGTCCACTCCCAGGATGAGTGGCGCTGCCCAATACTGTCACTATGGCGGTGTGTCCACTCACAGGATGAGTGGCGCTGCCCAATACTGTCACTATGGCGGTGTGTCCACTCACAGGATGAGTGGCGCTGCCCAATACTGTCACTATGGCGGTGTGTCCACTCACAGGATGAGTGGCGCTGCCCAATAAACTCGCCCCTCGGGGCAAAATTTAAGTACAAGCCGGACTGTCTGGCTGCTGGAGGTTGTCCGGATCCTGCCGTGTGGGTGGATATCAAAATCCACCCGTATGGGCGGATATCAAAATCCACCCGTGTGGGTGGATATCAAGAACCAGCCACATAAGGCTGTGGACTGAACATCAAATACTGTAACAAGTGTTGGTGTCAGGGGTAAAGGAGAAACCCTCCACAAAACAGCTAATTGCACTATGTTAATTATCACCAATTTACCTGCACTTGCAAAATATAATTAAGCCATTGTTAACGGTCTCATTTAAGGAGTAAAAAATAATAATACACAAATTGGGACTTTTATCGTCTTTTCGAATGATTGGTTATATTTATAATGTTAGTGTTAGTATTTTGTATTTCGAAAAGCCTTGGAAGAAAGTTTTATTTTCGTGTTTCATGAAAAAAGATTTAAGACGTTTATGAGAGGAGTTATATAAGGATTTCCGTACGGGTGCGACCGGTTAAGACGTAATCAGACAATTAACCTGCACAATTTACGAAACAAAATGCGTATGTGAAAGCGAGAAGTGTCGGAACGAGAAATAGCACGTCGTATTTTGACGTATAATTTACCGAAGGCCCCCCACCAAAAAAAAAAAAATGTCGCACTAGAAAATGGTAGCGGCTTGTGAAATTGACGTACTGTCCCGTTTTCTGTTTTGGGTCCTCTGGAAGGTTAGGATAAGGGCACGTTAGTACGACAGTTTCTTGACGTTAGGGACCCTTAGGAGGACGGGGCTGGTCGATTATGGTAGCGTTGAAGAGCTCCCTACCACCACCACCACCCCATGGTAGTGTTGGAGGTCGCTCCACTACCACCACCACCACCACCACTACCCCCTCCCATGGTAGTGTTGGAGGTCGCTCCACTACCACCACCACCCCCTCATGGTAGTGTTGGAGGTCGCTCCGCTATCACCACCACCACCACCACTACCCCCTCTCATGGTAGTGATGGAGGTCGCTCCACCACCACCACCACCCCCTCATGGTAGTGTTGGAGCAGGGTGTCCCACTACCACACCAGCAACCACCCATTCGTCTACTACATTAACTACCTCCACCACCACAACATTAACTATCGCGCACCCTCAGAGGGGAAAATGACAACTGGTGTTAAAATTGAAATTTTCAGGAAAACGGCATATCATTCTTTGCCCTTCAGATGCGTGGGCGAAATTCTGGCGTTCTAAGAAATTAACGGATTGGTCAAGACAAGAATAAGAGCAGTTTTGAATGATTTAACAAAGAATGGTGGTAGTTGTGATGCTGGTGATGGCAGTAGTGGTGGTGGCGTTGATAGTATTAGTTAAGGTGGTGGTAGTGGTTGGTGGTGGTTCTGGTAATGATGGTGGTTGTGGTAGTGGTGGTGGTAGTGGTTGGTGGTGGTTCTGGTAATGATGGTGGTGGTGGTAGTGGTGGTGGTAGTATTAGTTAAGGTGGTGGTAGTGGTTGGTGGTGGTTCTAGTAATGATAGTGGTGGTGGTAGTGGTTGGTGGTGGTTCTAGTAATGATGGTGGTGGTGGTAGTGGTGGTGGTAGTATTAGTTAAGGTGGTGGTAGTGGTTGGTGGTGGTTCTGTTGATGGCAGTAGTGGTGGTAGTGGTGGTGGTAGCAACAATGGTTGTTGTTCTGATGCCAATGGTGTGACGAGGAGTGGACTGAACACATCTCAACCAACCTCACAACCCATTAACCTTGTTATCCCAATCTATTCCTCCCTCCCTTTCCTCCCCCCCCCCCTTCCCCTATCCTGCCTGTCCGTTCCTCTTCTCCTCCCCCACCACCTTTCCCCCGCCCCCACAACAATGGTAGACATCATTGGGACTCTAAGACTACCGTAAATCATTAATTCTCAACTGACGGGTGACCGTTTCAGTTATGGCTACCTACAAACTTCCTCAAAATAAGCTCACTAAAATAGCTAGATTACAGTTTCTAAAGAAGTTATTATTTGCTTATTTATTTAAACATATTGTGTTATATAATTATCCATTGTGCAATGGATTGCAAATTCTCATGAGAGTATAGAGAGAAAAATTCAGAATTTAGAAAGCATTTTAAAATAAGTTATTTTTTTTTTAATGGCGATTTGAAATTCTCGCGAATATCTTAGTCCTGCATTTCTAATTCTCGGAAATGTCCTTAGTCATACACAACGGAATTACAAGATTGTGACGATCAAAAAAAAAAAAAAAATAAATAAAATGTTTATTTAGGTAAGGTACATACATACAATAAATTTTTACAAAGATTGGTTGACTTATAGGTAGAGCTAGTACATGCAATGCCTAAAGCCACTATTACGCAAAGCGTTTCGGGCATGAGGTAGCAGTTAGTACTTCTGGTTCAAATACTTCTGAGCAGATCACGGTTCAGTCTGTATAGTGTGAGAGTCCAGGGACCCGAGTTCGCTCCCATTGCACGACCAATATTTGTCATAGATACATCAAATCTTTATGATTTCACTGTGTTTTTAAGATATTCCCGAGAATTGGAAACCTCCATTTAAAAAGCCTGCAAAAGGAAAAACTCATTTCACATTCTCGTGAAAGACCTGATACCTGATCAACCAGGCAGTGACTCATACGTCAGGCTGCGAGCAGCCGCGTCCAACAGCCTGGTTGATCAGTCCGGCAACCAGGAGGCCTGGTCGACGACCGGGCCGCGGGGACGCTAAGCCCCGGAAGCACCTCAAGGTAACCTCAAGGTAAGATGTAGAGACTAGCGAGGTCACGACTGACGTGGATAAATTGATGAATTAAGGGCTTAATAAAATGGGGATGCAAAATAGGATGATAAAATTATTAACCTAAGATAGAACTCTAGTTAATGGATTCAGTTGAATAACAAATTGTGCAAGTACTTTTTCAGAAATTGGGAAGCGAATGCCTTTGAAACTTTCTAGAAAGTTTCCAAATTCAACTTTGTAGAAAATTTCCGTGAAAACATAGAACCAAACTTTATAGAACCGTTTCTAAGGTAGCATAGAAGCAAATTTAATAGAAACTTTCTATAAAGTTTCTAAGGTATCTTAAAAGCAAACATTAAAATGTTTCAAGCAAAAGTTAGACAAAGATTTCAGTGACAAATTCGGGTATAAATATGACTTTAGTATGTGCCAATAGGTCTACTAAAGTTATATTTTGTCCTAGTATAATATTAGACCTACATAGCCTCGAGCCTATTCTGAAAACTATGAAATAGTGTGAAACGAGTTTAAAGCATACTTAGGGAGACTTACACATGAACTCATGTACACATTAAAAAATACACACACACACATGTATACATGAAAATAATCGAATACATATGTGTTTATACAAACACATAGGTAAACCATACATAAACACGTGTGTAATGAATAATATTCACAAATATGTATACTCAAACATATGACAATTTATGTATACTGTAAAAATATGTCACCGGTTAGGTATGGCCCACATGGCAAGGGTGGCGGCCACATGCCAGAATGGGCCACCAAGCAGAGGTGGGCCACATACCAGGAGTGGACCATCAAGCAGAGGTGGCCCACATACCAGGAGTGGGCCACCAAGCAGAGGTGGTCCACATGCCAGAGTGGGCCACCAAGCAGAGGTGGTCCACATACCAGGAGTGGACCACCAAGCAGAGGTGGCCCACATACCAGGAGTGGACCACCAAGCAGAGGTGGCCCACATACCAGGAGTGGACCACCAAGCAGAGGTGGGCCACATACCAGGAGTGGGCCACCAAGCAGAGGTGGCCCACATACCAGCCAACATCCCTGGCCTGTATATTTGATCTCCGATGAGACCAGATTAACCTGTACACGCCTACGTAGGTCCCTACCAGGCGTCTCTATGTTTCTGCTCACCTATAATTGTGAGCAAATATGTTTGTATTTACTAATAATTAATGATATAATTACCACCAAAGTACAGGTTTCCGCTGTTTTAAACTACCATAACATTTCAGGTTATTGGACGTAGGAATCTGTTCCTCGCTTCGGTTGCGTTATAGGCCTATTTTGATAAGATCTGATGTAAGCCAAGAAAAAAATCATAATGGGAAATCTGAGCTCAATCCTTCCCTCGTAGAGGCTGACGGGCGAGAGAGAGAGAGGATAGTCTGGAGGAGGGCAGTATAGGCCTACATAGGCCTACACGGAGGTCATGAAGCAAAACAATTTGTCAACTGTCCTAACCCCCTTGTCCCGCCTGTCTGCTGCTAACTCTCAATCTTTCGTTTTCTTTAATAACTCCTTGTTTAACCTCTCCCCCCACACACACACTCCCCCCTTTGGCTCAGACCTACCTACCTACCTCTCCCCCCCCCTCCTCACCACCTTCCCCTCACCCCCTTACCTCATCTCTATCTCTCTAACCAACAGCTCTAAATGTCTCCTTTGACCAGACCACACACTAGAAGGTGAAGGGACGACGACGTTTCGGTCCGTCCTGGACCATTCTCAAGTCGATTGAGTCTAAGTCTAACCGTCTCCCTCCTAACAATTACCCCCTCACCTAAACCTCTCCTCCATCCCCCCCCAAAACCTCTCCTCCATCCCCCCCCCCAAAACCCCCCTCAAAACCCCCTCAAAACCCCTTCAAAACCTCAGTCTTATAATCTCAAAACTCCTGGGAGAAAACTGTAGTCAGCTGCATGTCGAGGAGGAAGGAGGACCAAAAAAATAATAATAAATTAGCGTTCCTTGAGACTTTGTTTACAGCGGTTGTAGGTCGGGGTCTACCACACGCACCCGCCAATTAATCTTTTTTTTTTTTTTTTTAAGAAGCAGCCGCTTAAGGGGCTCTTTACCGACTGTCTTAAGAATGTTAAGCTGAGGCAGCCGGAAGAATTACAGGTGGAGTTCCTCAGCTGATCACAGTTACGGTGGAATAACACACATCCAAACTACGTGTTTCCCTTGCGTCCACACAGTCGCACAGTTATTCATATGTGCCCGAAATAGTCTAAGCTACATAGGCTAGACTAACCAGACTAATACCGGCAGCATAAACGCTGCCGGTATACCTCTGAATGAGTCATTTAACATCATGTATACCACGTATGTCAGACCAATTCATAATGCAGCGCCAGCGCGGCATCCCTCCTCTCTCGTTCAACACACAATGAATTTAGAGAAAGTCCAGAGAAGGTGTGTGTGGGGGGACCGCCGGCCGTAAGGCCCCTATTTGGCCTTTCATAGTCCTCGGGTCGGACTTTGGATACTTTAAAATTGACGTTAAATATTAGTAAAACCTCGACTACTGAAGAATGTCATTTATAATACAACCTATCCACCGCTGCCCACTGGATGGGGTAGGGGGGGGGGGGTGTGCAGGACAAACATATCAACTATGACACTAACTCTCCACATATGTCAGTTGCTTAAACTAGAAACTGTACTTGTGGTCGGTCTCAAGCCCATTGTTGACGTGACGATGTGCGTTGAATTGTTGTGTAACTAGTGTATCAAGATTGTAACTTGCTTAATCAATTCAATTTCTTTCTTTTTTTATGCACCCCATACCCATCCCGTGGGCGGTGGTGTAAAGGGTTACAGAGGCTCATAATCTGTTCAGGAACTGAACCCCCTTAGTTCGTTTAGGGGGTTCAATTCATAATAAATGAATTATGGGGTTCAGTCCCTGAGCCCATTACTTAGCTCTCTGTAACCCTTTCTATTACCGCCCACAAGATGGGTATGGGGTGCATAATAAATGAACCAAACTAACTCAAAGTGAAAACTTGCAAATGTTTTAATAGTCAGACGTTAAAATCACAAAATCATGCTAAAGTGCAGCTCGATTCAGAAAATAGACGGTAGAACGACGGTCTCGCTTCATGCAGGTCGGCGTTCAATCCCCCCGACCGTCCATAAGTGGCCGGGCACCATTCCTTTTCCCCCCCGTCCCATCCCAAATCCTTATCCTGACCCCTTCCCAGTGCTATATAGTCGTAATGGCTTGGCGCTTTGGCCCCCTGATAATTCATTCATTCTGTGCATTAAATACAGTGTATTTTAATGCATAATAAGTTCTTCTGGAGCGTTTAACTGTAAGCCACTGTAATATAAAACGATCATTTATTACATGTTATCCTACTGTAAAGGATAAGTAAAGTATTATACAAATACAAAAATAAGTATTTTTGCTAAGTAAAATATAACACTTCATCAGCTACAACATTTGACACAACACCACACACACCCAGGTGGAAACTTAGTACCCAGATGAGCCACAGAGACGTTAGAAAGAATTTTGTCAGTGTCAGGGTAGTTATGGAATGCCTTAAGTAGTGTTGTGGGTGGAGGCTGACTCCATACACAGTTTCAAATGCAGGTATGATACATTTACCTGGGTGTTAGTCAGCTGTCACGGGCTGCTTCCTGGGGGTGGAGGCCTGGTCGAGGACCGGGCCGCAGGGACACTAAAAAGCCCCGAAATCATCTCAAGATAACCTCAAGAAGAAGATGATAGAACCCAGTAGGCTCAGGAATCTGTACACCAGTTGATTGACGGTTGAGAGGCGGGACCAAAGAGCCTGAGCTCAACCCCCGCAAACACAACTAGGTGAATACAACTAGGTGAGTACCCAGGGGATCTCCACTATACCTGACTTATAACTCGCCGCCTTAATTACCATCAAACCAGGAATGCCTTTAGTGACCAACAAGTGGGTTTGAGGCCTTTTTTCTTTTTTTTTTACCCCGTCAGATTTTCGCCCGATCGTCTTTCGTGATAAGGACCACCACGGTGGGTGGTTCAGAGGGCGTCTAATAACCTTAATAGGAACTGGCGACCTTTAACAGAGAAACTTGTGACTAAACAACGCCTGAAGACCTTGTCAGCAACTTGTGTGACCTTGATTGTAGCAAGATTGTAACTTGTGTGACCTTGATTGACTTGTGTGACTGGTGATTGTAGCAACAGCTGGTTGTGATGACAGCAGCTGGTTAAAGCAATTAGTTATCATGACCGGGGAATCAATCTGAAAAGAAGAGAAAGGGTTCACCGAGAAAGACAACGAGGTGTGTGAGATGCCAGTAGGAGTCTTTCCAGGACGTACGTCCCTGCCAGTGAAGGGAAGGATGTACCTGTGAAAACACACAACACACACTGAGATAAAATATAAGTTCTAAAATATGTTACAAGGCTAGTACCTGGATTGTACCTGGATAGGGTTCTGAGAGTTCTTCTACTCCCCAAGTCTGGGCCGGGGCCAGGCTCGACCAACACTCGTGTCAGAGCCGAGAGAATTCGACCACAATGAACGGCTGAAAGAACTCGACATCACAACGTTGGAGGAAAGACGAAACAGAGATATGATCTCAACGTATTAGATTCTGAGGGAACGTTATACATTGATCAAGAGAGAGAGAGAGGCAGGGAGTAGAGGAAGTGTAACACACACACACATACATCTTTATTTTTTTGTGATTACATAGTTTAGTAACTTATTCTGAAGTTTGGCCAATGTATCGTGTATTGAGGCTCTCATCTCGAAGCCTCTTGTTCTTCAAGAGGGAGAAGAAAAAAAACAGGAAAAAAATTACCTTTTAGGTGCAAAATCCTAATACCAATGACTCACACTCGTCAATATAAAACACCTTACCTTACCTTACCTTGAGTTAATAAGAGTTAATAACACCACCTAAGAGTTAATAATTAGTTCTGCCTCTTACCCCAGCCTTGTTTCTCCTTTCTACACCTTATATGTAATATTTATCCTTTATCTCTCAGTCATCTTCCCTCTCCTCTCCCGTTTCTCCAGACTCTTATCTCTTGAAACAATCAGCTGACCGATACGTAATTACTAGACTTAATATCAGGCAGGAATGCGCTACCAATCGCTCTCACTTCAAACTGTTGTCTTTATAACGTGTTGATCTGAACCCTTGACGAAAACGCTCGTTCGTCAAGGGTTCGTTCATTCCCCCCAAAAAGGCAGCTTGTGCTAATCAACAGAGGCCACACACTTGTTAATCCATTTGCTGAAGCCACTGTTCATGAATGAAAAACACAATACACACGACTCTCAGCTGATAGCGTTTGATCTTCTTTCGATCAGTGTTTCGGCCACATCCACTGTTCGAATTGTTCCTCACTAAACAGCCTGTGATCCAAAGACCCAAAAGTGATTCCATGCACCCGCCAAACCCCCAGCTGTTTATGGATGAAAAACGGTTTACACACGACTCACAACTGATGACGCCCGAACACTTCCGGAACAAGTGCTTCACTGACGACTTTTGTTCGAACCACAACGCTGTAAATGCTTCACCCACGTACTACAAATACAAATAATCGCCAACGGAACCTAAACACCTAACCTAACCTATGCCTATAAATGCACAACATGCTAATATATTATAATATTAATTTATATTGGAGAAAATTCCCGTTTAGAATGAATAGCATGTAAAAATATATGAATGCGTCTGTGGGGTCGACCGCTGGATGGAATGGACTTTGTCCGAAGACGGGTTGGGTTTGGTCATCATATCTGCAGCAACGTTATTTTGACTCCTCGAGATTGTTATTTGCTTAGCTAAACGAACTAAAGGGTTCAGTTCCTGAACCGATTATGTGCCTCTGTAATCCTTTACACCACCGCCCACGGGATGGGTATGGGGTGCATAATAAAGAAAGAAATTGAATTGAATCAGCCAAAGCAATGCTAGAGAGTTACAACGCATCAAGAATGAATGCCTATGAGCCGGATAAACTGGTCAACAACGTTCAGAAGGCAATCAACCGGCAACCACAATCTATGTTCATAACAGAGCGAGTCAACCAAAAGCTTATAAGGTCCGCAAAGGACCATATTATCCTCGGAGAAGAAAATAAAGAGCATTCTGAAAGAAACTGATCTCTGAATCCGTCGGAATATTTTCTTATGCAACCACCACCTCCCTCTTATTTTTGGCTTTCAACAGTAACGTTTGACTCTATATTAAGAATACCACAGTGGCAAATTTTAAGCATATAATCTATGTAATATATATCCAATAATCGGTGGCCAAAACGACGATCTCCAATCCAGGGTGTCGTCGCGACGGGGGCCCGGTTCCTCATCTATTCACGGTCTTGGCGATATTACCTTGTCTTATCGTTGAGTTGAGAACTGCTACACCTGGAGTGCCATGTACCTCTTCCTTCATTGAAGGAAGTACTTACGAAGGAAGCTTTTTGTTTTTTAAAAAGCTGACAGCCATGGGCGCTTTTGTGTGGTAATCACGTTAAGGCTGACTGTTATAGGGCTTTTGTGTGTGGTAATTATCACGTTATTTTTTTTTACCAGTGGTTGAGGCCTGCTAATACAACGGCGTGAAACCCTTTGTAAACACGTACTAATCACGTAAAATCATTCGGTTACAACCACTTATAACCATGTATAGGCAACCACGTGCAGCCTTGTTGATACAACCACGTATTACGATGTTGATTGATCACGCTAAACCATGCATATAGAACTACGTGCAGCCATGCATATAGAACTACGTGCAACCATGCATATAGAACTACGTGCAGCCATGCATATAGAACTACGTGCAGCCATGCATATAGAACTACGTGCAACCATGCATATAGAACTACGTGCAACCATGCATATAGAACGACGTGCAACCATGCATATAGAACTACGTGCAACCATGCATATAGAACGACGTGCAACCATGCATATAGAACGACGTGCAGCCATGCAAACTACCCACGTGCAAAACTGCAAACACAACTACCTTTAACGTTGCGTACACAACCACGTGCAACAATGCAAGTACAACCACGTGCAACCATGCTTCCACAACCACGTGTATCTATGCTGTTCCGTAGGTTGCACGAATTAAGTATCTTGGTACGTAATTATCTTGTTTCGGTTCATGGGATCAACGTCTCCGCGGCCCGGTTGGTGGTCTGGTCAACCAGGCTGTTAGACCAGGCAGCTGCTCGCAGTTTGATATATTAATTGGGCTAATATATCAGTCCAATTAAATCAGGTATCCTTTGTAATTGTTTGATCACGCGAATCACGAAAGGCGAAAAATCACGAAAGGCGATCACGAAAGGCTGGGTCCAAGAGCTAACAGCTCGATCCTGCAGGTACAAATAGTTAAAACGCTTTGTCAAAGTGTGGATGAACTTGGTTACTGACAATGGGGGACGTTTAGCATTCTTGCGGATGATACGTGAGGCTGAGGAAGCCTCCCCCGTCTCAGGAAGCCTCCCTCTGCCTCAGAATGCCTCCCCCTGCCCCAGGAAGCCTCCCCCTGCCCCAGGAAGCCTCCCCTGCCCCAGGAAGCCTCCCCCTGCCCCAGGAAGCCTCCCCCTGCCCCAAGAAGCCTCCCGCTGCCTCAGGAAGCCTCCCCCTGCCCCAGGAAGACTTTCCCTTGCCTCAGGAAGTCTCCCCCGTCTCAGGAAGTCTCCCCCGTCACAGGAAGTCTCCCCCGTCTCAGGAAGCCTCCCTCTGCCCCAGGAAGCCTCTCTCTGCCTCAGGAAGCCTCCCCCTGCCTCAGGAAGCCTCCCCTGCCTCAGGAAGCCTCCCCTGCCTCAGGAAGCCTCCCCCTGCCCCAGGAAGCCTCCCCCTGCCCCAGGAAGCTTCCTCCTGCCCCAGGAAGCCTCCCCTTGCCCCAGGAAGCCTCCCCTTGCCCCAGGAAGCCTCCCCCTGCCCCAGGAAGCCTCCCCCTGCCCCAGGAAGCCTCCCCTTGCCCCAGGAAGCCTTCCTCTGCCACAGGAAGCCTTCCCTTGCCCCAGGAAGCCTCTCTCCCCCCCCCCCGCTTGTTATCCCGTCCATCACGGCCGTTCAATTTAGCGTCTTCCTTCTGCGCTCAATTCTCGATCTACATTTTGAGAAAACTTTGGCGCTCTATCAGATCCAAATTTCCAAATCTATAGCCCCGGCATCTGATAGAGCAGATACGAGCCGACATCAAACGCTGTTGCCCCCTCCCCCCCTCCTGGAGGGTTGGGGAGGGGGGGCCTTTAGAGGGCAGGGGGGAGAGGAGGCCCCCCCTCCCCTGCCCTCCAATTTACACTTATTCCCACTTCATCGCGGCAGAAACCATGAATTCGTCATTCTTTTGGAAAATCTTCCTTTAGAAAATTTCGATTGGCAATTTGGGCTACTCGCCGCTGTGGGCTTTTGATGCGACCAATACTCCCCCCCCCCTCTCTCTCCCCCTCCTTCTTCCCCCTTCTTCTTCTCCCCCCTCCCCCACTTCCTCCC
Source organism: Procambarus clarkii (assembly GCF_040958095.1). NCBI lineage: Eukaryota > Metazoa > Arthropoda > Malacostraca > Decapoda > Cambaridae > Procambarus > Procambarus clarkii. Next base: position 9,178,867 of record NC_091198.1, read on the forward strand.
CCTCCCGCCCTCGCCAATAATATCCCCCTCACCCATCTATCCCCCCCCCTTACCCCTGCCAATCCTACCAGGGAGGGTTTTTTTATGTAACTCCAATGGGTTGAGTTTCTGAAGGTTTTGTAGAGTGTGAGCTCCTCTCCCTGCTTGTAGAGTAGTGGCGGGAGTACAAAAGGGAGAGAGAGAGAGAGAGAGGGTGAGAGAGAGAGAGAGAGAGAGAGAGAGAGAGAGAGAGAGAGAGAGAGAGAGAGAGAGAGAGAGAGAGAGAGAGAGAGAGAGAGAGAGAGAGAGAGAAAGAGAGAGAGAGGGTGAGAGAGAGAGAGAGAGAGACGTATAGGTCCTTGCTAAGATCTCACTGCCTCTTTTGCTCCTCGTTCGAAATTCTTTGATGGTTATTTTTGACTGTCCTGAATAGGTTTTGCGGGGGAAGAGCTTATAGTCTCAGTGTGTGTTATTTCAGTCTACTTGCGTAATGCAAATTGCGAGCTGCTGCTGCTGCTGCTGCTGCTGCTGCTGCTGCTGTGGAATAGCTTCTAGCGAAAGGTTTCGGTAAAGCAGAAGCGACTGCTTTCACTCGAGCCAAAGACCTTGTCAAAGTCAGCATCTTTTCTCTGAAATTGCCCATTAGAGGGTAAAAAGCGGAGGTTGTGAGAGGGTACACAACTTTTGTGGAAAGAGAACTTCCAGAAACAGAATGCTTGATGAGGACCTAGTCGTATGCCAGTTTACACACACCCCCAAAGAGAAAAAAAAGTGGAAAAAAAGCGAAAGTTTTCATTTAGGAATGCATTCACAGCCTTTTTTTTTTGTTTTTCCTTAGTTTGTTTATGCAGCGTTGAATACACTGTATCAAGCATTACTTCCAGTTATTTGGGCGATGTTTCGTACCTCTTTGAACGCAAAAGCAATAAAACACACACACACAGACACACACACACACACACACACACACACACACACACACACACACATATGGGGGCCTCGTAGCCTGGTGGATAGCGCGCAGGACTCGAAATTCTGTGGCGCGAGTTCGATTCCCGCACGGGGCAGAAACAAATGGGAAAAGTTTCTTCCACCCTGAATGCCCCCTGTTACCTAGTAGTAAATAGGTACTTGGGAGTTAGTTAGCTGTCACGGGCTGCTTCCTGGGGTGTGTGTGTGTGTGGTGTAAAAAAAAAAGTTAGTAAACAGTTGATTGACAGTTGAGAGGCGGGCCGAAAGAGCAAAGCTCAACCACCGCAAACATAACTAGGTGAATACAACTAGGTGAATACACAGTCACGCCACACATCTCTTTAACTTTACCTCCTCAGTGCAGAGCAACCATTTTTCTTTATGTACTTAAAGCATGAATTAAATATGTCGAACATATTCACTCGTCTCCAAGTTACAAAAAAAATAAAAAATAAAATAAAAAAAATATGATCATTGATAGTTTTGTATTGCAATCGGAAAATAAATGACAGGATAAAACAAATTCATAAAGTGCAATTTAGCCCTGCGCGCCCTTTTTTTTTATCTCTCTCATAAAGGCTCCGACCCCATAAAAAGGGATTGAGAGAATCATATGGAGTTGACTGTGTGTATCTTTACATCTTGGGGGTCCTTTCATCTATGAGCCTCCCACTTGACGCTCCCCACAGCGTTGCCACGTCCTGGTCTACATTCATAAATCTGGTGGTGGTGAGAGATGATAGACTCGTCTCTTGTGAGGGTCTATAGACTGATGTGGCAACACCTGGGATAAGTAAACATAACATACAAAAATATATATATATATATATATGTCGTACCTAGTAGCCAGAACGCACTTCTCAGCCTACTATGCAAGGCCCGATTTGCCTAATAAGTCAAGTTTTCCTGAATTAATATATTTTCTCTATTTTTTTTCTTATAGAATGATAAAGCTACCCATTTCATTATGTATGAGGTCAATTTTTTTTATTGGAGTTAAAATTAACATAGATATATGACCGAACCTAACCAACCCTACCTAACCCAACCTAACCTATCTTTATAGGTTAGGTTCGGTTAGGTAGCCGTAAAAGGTAGGTTAGGTTAGGTTAGGTGGGTTAGGTAGTCGAAAAACAATTAATTCATGAAAACTTGGCTTATTAGGCAAATCGGGCCTTGCATAGTAGGCTGAGAAGTGCGTTCTGGCTACTAGGTACGACATATATATATATATATATATATATATATATATATATATATATATATATATATATATATATATGTCGTACCTAATAGCCAGAACGCACTTCTCTGCCTACTATGCAAGGCCCGATTTGCCTAATAAGCCAAGTTTTCATGAATTAATTGTTTTTCGACTACCTAACCTACCTAACCAAACCTAACCTAACTTTTTCGGCTACCTAACCTAACCTAACCTAAAAAGATAGGTTAGGTTAGGTTAGGTAAGGTTGGTTAGGTTTGGTCATATATCTACGTTAATTTTAACTCCAATAAAAAAATATTGACCTCATACATAATGAAATGGGTAGCTTTATCATCTCATAAGAAAAAAAATTGAGAAAATATAATAATTCAGGAAAACTTGGCTTATTTGGCAAATCGGGCCTTGCATAGTAGGCCGAGAAGTGCGTTCTGGCTACTAGGTACGACATATATATATATATATATATATATATATATATATATATATATATATAAACACTTACCCCTACCCTCTCCCCCCTCAAACATCCTCATCCTCCTACCCTTTCGCAACGAAAAAATAAAATAAAAATAAATCCCCTCATTGAAAAAAAATCTTTTGCCGTTGGTAACAGATGACTAGAAAATAACCAGGTATTCATGTCTCCGTTGCTCTTTCAATATATTGATGAGTAATTCATTGGTTGTGGGTACAGGGGGAGGGGGGTGATTGAGCCCGGGGAGGGGGGGGGGGGAGGAGTTTGTGTGAAAGAGGGGGAGGGAGTGTATGAGAAGGGGGTGTGAAAATGGGAGGTAAAGGGAGGCGAGAACAAGGCAAAAAAATACTACATCGAAAGAGGAGAATGAGAAGATAGAAGAACAATAGGAGGAAAGGAACGGAGGAAAGTGTATTATGCTTCAAATGGACGTGAATAAATGAGGTTCTCTCACAAAGTATGAGGCCGGCAGATGTGTTTATACCTGGTATGAACGGGCCGAGTGTGAGAGTGGACTTGACACAGACAGAGGAGGCATGACACAGAGGAGGCATGACACACACAGAGGAGGCATGACACACACAGAGGAGGCATGACACAGACAGAGGAGGCATGACACAGACAGAGGAGGCATGACACACACAGAGGAGGCATGACACACACAGAGGAGGTATGACACACACAGAGGAAGCATGACACACACAGAGGAGGCATGACACAGACAGAGGAGGCATGACACACACAGAGGAGGCATGACACAGACAGAGGAGGCATGACACACACAGAGGAGGCATGACACAGTCAGAGGAGGCATGACACACACAGAGGAGGCATGACACAGACAGAGGAGGCATGACACACACAGAGGAGGCATGACACAGAGGAGGCATGACACACACAGAGGAGGCATGACACACACAGAGGAGGCATGACACAGAGGAGGCATGACACACACAGAGGAGGCATGACACACACAGAGGAGGCATGACACAGAGGAGGCATGACACACACAGAGGAGGCATGACACACACAGAGGAGGCATATTGAAATACCAACTTATGTTACAATCTCCTTGGAGCATTCACAATAATGTGAAGCTGGACGGTATAGCTGCAGCGACCTGATGGTGACCGGAAGCTATAGCCGGAAACGGTCTTGAAAAGGGGTTAAAACGGTTTGAAAGCTAATGCACGAAAAATAGTTGTGGAGGAAGACCAGAGGACATTTTCAATTGTTTAAAATTTGGCCCCGAGGGGCGAGTTTATTGGGCAGCGCCACTCATCCTGTGAGTTGACACACCGCCATAGTGACAGTATTGGGCAGCGCCACTCATCCTGTGAGTGGACACACCGCCATAGTGACAGTATTGGGCAGCGTCACTCATCCTGTGAGTGAACACACCGCCATAGTGACAGTATTGGGCAGCGCCACTCATCCTGTGAGTGGACACACCGCCATAGTGACAGTATTGGGCAGCGCCACTCATCCTGTGAGTGGACACACCGCCATAGTGACAGTATTGGGCAGCGCCACTCATCCTGTGAGTGGACACACCGCCATAGTGACAGTATTGGGCAGCGCCACTCATCCTGTGAGTTGACACACCGCCATAGTGACAGTATTGGGCAGCGCCACTCATCCTGTGAGTGGACACACCGCCATAGTGACAGTATTGGGCAGCGTCACTCATCCTGTGAGTGAACACACCGCCATAGTGACAGTATTGGGCAGCGCCAGTCATCCTGTGAGTGGCGCCACCGCCATAGCGCCATGTACCATACTCCCCAATAGGAAGAAAACCCGCTGGGTTGTTCATCCTGTCACCTCACAGCTGTGGGGGCACGAGATGGAACGCACATTAATGTGTCTATGTCAAAAGACACCTCGAACACTGTTTATGTAGGACAGACGTAAATCTTTGTATTTATGTATGTAGGTTAGCTTAGCATTTAAAAATCACTACAATCAACTTCTGTGATTAATTGTTCAATAAATCACTGAATTATATGTTTAACAGATCTCTCACCCTGTCCATAGAGGACACAAGAAAATGTATATATGCTGGTTAGCAATGTAAATGTCTGGCCACGTCTGTGGTAGAAAAAACAAAAAACTAAGTCCGTCACATTCACCAAATATCTTTGGAAAGTCCATGTATGAAACTTCAGCATTCTTGTCGATTTCTTTCCCCGATTTTGTCGTAGTTAAGCAGTTATGAAAGACATGACCTTTTTGCTCAAAGTCTGTGCTAACCTGGTTGGTATATTGAATTTATTCTGCAAAGCAGTTTAAGATTTGCTTCATAATGCCAAAAACTATTTATGTGACAAATATTGAGGATTTTTTTGCTATTTCTTGTGGGGTTTTGCGTTCCATTTGCACTTCTGTTAGTCTGATATAACCTCTTTTAGTTTCTGCTCTATTTCTGAAGTACCCCTCTGTAGTTTGTTCAATTGTTCTTGCCTGAAATGTTCCCACTGCAGCCAAGAATCCTGGCAGGGTTCCTAGAAGGAGGGTAGCACAACCCCTTAGATACGACAGGTGAGAGATGCATAGGTAATTGCTCAGTCTTCACTTGTTGCCAGCACCGCTGGTGGTAGTCTTGCAAGAGAGGCAACACGCCACCTTAGAGGACCACCTTAGAGGATCATCTTAGAGGACCACCTTAGAGGACCACCTTAGAGGACCACCTATACTGCACTTGCTGGTCTGGTTATGGCTGAGTGTTGCGTTCCACTTCTGACATCAAAAGTCTTGCTCTTTTAGGGCGTCCTGAGATTAAATTCCTGATTTCAGGAATTATTATTATTATTACACTCCAGTTTCATTTTCACGCCCCTTTGCCTTTTCTTTGGGCCAGCAGCTGAAAAGAAATGGATATTCACGGATGTGTTAAAAGGTAAGGAGAGAGAGAGAGAGAGAGAGAGAGAGAGAGAGAGAGAGAGAGAGAGAGAGAGAGAGAGAGAGAGGGTGAATGAAAAGGGATAGAGACGGAAGGAAGGAAGGAGGGAGGGAGGGGGTGAAGTGAGAAGGGAAAGAGGGAGGGAGGGAACGAACCATTAGGGCAGCAACTGTACCTAATCACCGGGCTGATTACTGTAAGAATCTGCACAGAATCGTTAGAATCATTGAGGTCTGGTCAGGCTTGTTTTATCGCTGGCTGGGGAGAGGGGAAGACAGATGATCTCTCCTCCTCCTCCTCCTCCTGTTATCTCTACGTCTCCCCCTCTCTCTCTCTCTCTCTCTCTCTCTCTCTCTCTCTCTCTCTCTCTCTCTCTCTCTCTCTCTCTCTCTCTCTCTCTCTCTCTCTCTTTCTCCATGAGTCGTGTGCTTATTCCTTAGTTTCAACCTGGGGTGGAATCTTTCACTTAACCCCCCTCCCCCTCCCGCCCCCCCCTGTTCATGTATCACTGCTTCACTGCTGTATGTCTGTAATATTGTAGAGTACATAACTTTGTCTCCCCCAGTGTGGCTCTATGGACATTTCACAAAACCTGTATCTAAATACAAAAATGTAGGTAATATCTCTCTGTCTTAAGTAAGGCAGTTTGGTTATGAGCCGTTGTTCTCCTCTCATGTTAAAGGTGTGTGTGTGTGTGTAGTGTGTGTGTAGTGTGTAGTGTGTGTGTGTGTGTGTGTGTGTGTGTGTGTGTGTGTGTGTGTGTGTGTGTGTGTGTGTGTGTGTGTGTGTAGTGTGTGTGTGTGTGTGTGTGTGTAGTGTGTGTGTGTGTGTAGTGTGTGTGTGTAGTGTGTGTGTGTGTGTGTGTGTGTGTGTGTGTGTGTGTGTGTGTGTGTGTGTGTGTGTGTGTGTGTGTGTGTGTGTGTGTGTGTGAGGGGGGAGAGGGGTTCGTGTCACACTGACGACATTAAGAGTGAGAAGCAGCAAGGATTCACTCATTCACCTCTCACACTAACCTCTTCTCCATCACGCCATTCAGTACTCTCTTCTCCATCACGCCATTCAGTACTCTCTTCTCCATCACGCCATTCAGTACTCTCTTCTCCACCTGTTTACATCTTCACAGTAGCCTCTCCCACTGCAACTCCCACCCCCCAACAGTTCTTTACCCTCGCCTCCCATACACTCCCACGGTGCTTCAGCAAGCGGCAAGAGCCCCTCTTTCCCCTCTCTTAGTTCCATAATAGCAGGAACAAGAGGAGCTCTGTTAGTGTGTTGGCCTCCACAGCCTGAGACCCACACACACAAACCAAGCGCCAGATAAGGCCAGAGATAGAGGGGTTTCTGACGGCAATCTGGCAAACACCATGTGTGTGTGTGTGTGTGTGTGTGTGTGTGTGTGTGTGTGTGTGTGTGTGTGTGTGTGTGTGTGTGTTATGAGTGAGCTAAGCATTATGGTTTTCTGGCCAAAGCTCTGTTTGCAGGGTCCGAACTCATAATAAAAGATTAAAGGAAGGAAACAGCTTCTATTTGCTTTCAACGACTCCCAGTGATCGTGTAATGAACCTAATGTATGTTTTCAGTATTTCGAACACCCAAACACATCTGAAAATAAAAGAAATGACGTTTCGAACAAATTCACAAGGGCCGTGACGAGGATTCGAACCTGCGTCCGGGAGAAATACGTTTCAGTCCGTCTTGGACCATTATCGTGTGTGATTCTTCGATTCTTCTCATTGAGTTGACTTCACGTTGCTTGTGAGATCTTCAATGCTATTTCCAAAGCAGAGTTTGGAAATCAGGTTTCCAGAGAGTAAATTGATCTAATTTTAATTAGTTATTATGCACCCCATACCCATCTTGTGGGCGGTAGTGGAAAGGGTTACAGAGGCACATAATGGGCTCAGGGACTGAACCCCCACACAGGTCATTTAGCTAAGCAAGTTACAATCTTTATTTAATTGTTGGATGTTCTAAATTGGGTTTATATGTTGAGAAACCTATTTATATATTCTTGTTAAGCTTTAACGCTGTTTTTGTTTGTGTTGCTGTCCATTTTACACTTTAATCGTGTCCCTTCTTGCTCTACATCATTCTTGGGAGCTTAATTTGTGTAAACTTAGTGTAGCTTGATTTGGTCTACCCATATGATAAATTGAATGTTTTTTTTTTTTTTTTTAAGTTCGTCCTGAAGGGCGACGCGCGCGCGTGCATACATACACATACACACACACGCGCGCGCGCGCACACACACTACACACACACACACACACACACACACACACACACACACACACACACACACACACACACACACACACACACACACACACACACACACACACTACACACACACACTACACACACACACACACACACACACACACACACACACACACACACACACACACACACACACACACACACACACACACACACACACACGCAGGGGGCCTCGTAGCCTGGTGGATAGCGCGCAGGACTCGTAATTCTGTGGCGCGGGTTCGATTCCCGCACGAGGCAGAAACAAATGGGCAAAGTTTCTTTCACCCTGAATGCCCCTGTTACCTAGCAGTAAACAGGTACCTGGGAGTTAGTCAGCTGTCACGGGCTGCTTCCTGGTGTGTGTGTGTGTGTGGTGTGGGAAAAAAAAATAGTAGTTAGTAAACAGTTGATTGACAGTTGAGAGGCGGGCCGAAAGAGCAAAGCTCAACCCCCGCAAACACAACTAGGTGAAAACAACTAGGTGAAACACACACACACACACACATACAAACACACACACACAGAGTTCATTAACAGCTGAGAGGCGGGACCAAAGAGCCAAAGCTCAAACCCCGCAAGCACAAATAGGTGAGTACACACACACACACACACACACACACACACACACACACACACACACACACACACACAATTCAGAAACCACTTCATCAGTGTCAGAGTAGTGAGCAAGAGCTACGAACTAAAAGGGAAAATAACCTATAAATCTAACTCCATTCGAATTTTCAAGAATAGCTCTTACAATAGGAGAACCAGTGACTTGAGAGGCGGGGCCCAAGAGCTAACGCTTGCCCTTTAGACAGGCGAGGACTCACAAAATAAAGCACACAGACTCTGAGGAGTAAAAGATGTGTTTCTGGACCCGTAAGTGTTCACTGTGTGTCCCACTAGACGTTTATCTGCCTCTTAAGAGGTCCTCAGACCTTAATGTGTTTGACCCTTAAACACTTAAACCCTAATAAATCAAGTGACAGTCGTTGAGTAGTTTACTTTGAAGATGTGGACTTGAATTGTTTTTTTTTGTTCATCTAATTTATTGCTTCTTTGTTTCTTGAGGTTATCTTGAGATGATTTCGGGGCTTTAGTGTCCCCGCGGCCCGGTCCTCGACCAGGCCTCCACCCCCAGGAAGCAGCCCGTGACAGCTGACTAACTCCCAGGTACCTATTTACTGCTAGGTAACAGGGCATTCAGGGTGAAAGAAACTTTGCCCATTTGCTTCTGCCTCGTGCGGGAATCGAACCCGCGCCACAGAATTACGAATCCTGCGCGCTATCCACCAGGCTACGAGGCCCCTTAACGAGGTTTCTATTTTTCCACTTGGAATCTTATATGTTGCTATCATATCCTCCCTGTATTTTGTTTTATTTTCACAAGGGTTAATAGGTGCATACTCTCTTTCCTTGGAATTCAGTCCTCTCATTCCCTTAATTCTTGCAGGTCTTTAGTAGACTTTTCCGAGTTTTATTTTATTTATTTATTTTGTTTAGGGTTCCAAGTTGAGGCTTCATGTTCATGATTAGGTCTCATGTAGGTTGTATAAAGCGTTCTAGTTTGCACAAGAAGAGCCTCGTTAGCACTCACAATCAACAAACGTTAACAGTTACGTTACACCCTCCAAACGTTGGCACACACAACCAACAAACGTTAACAGTTACGTTACACCCTCCAAACGTTGGCACACACAACCAACAAACGTTAACAGTTACGTTACACCCTCCAAACGTTGGCACTCACAACCAACAAACGTTAACAGTTACGATACCCTCCAAACGTTCGCACTCACAACCAACAAACGTTAACAGTTACGTTACACCCTCCAAACGTTGGCACTCACAACCCACGAACTCGTGCACAGCTTGCCTGTGACCACAGTTATAAGTACAACCTCTATATAAAACCCAGCAGCTGGAACCTCATTTCCATGATGGCCAGCGGCAGGCTTCGGAGCCCACACTATTTTTCACGTCTTTATTTCCTCTCTCCAAGTAAAAATCCAATAAAGAAACACTGGAATATGGAATTATGGAAATCGAGGCGCCACTTAGCCCACGCCAAGACACATTACATGTGGAGAGAAAAAAATTAATCCACGAAATAAATGCGTCACAAATCGGCAATGGAAAATCCACTTGTGTAATATTATTATTTTTTTACCCCCGCAGGTTTCCAAGGGGAAACAAATGCTATGAAATTTTGAATGAATGAGAGGGGGGGGGCGCGTTGGAGAAAATTCACGTGTATGGGGAGGAGGGGTCCACTTAATGGCACGTGGGTGTGTGTTTACAAACACAGATTTATGTTGTGGTAGAGAAACGATGGAAGAGGAATCGGGTTCTGGCAACAGAGAGAGAGAGAGAGAGCGAGAGCGAGCACGGGGGGGGGGGGCGGCACCCATCGAAAACATCTGCGGTGGCCCTAAATGTTTCCATAATCGCCGATTCAAAAGGGCAAAAAATGCGCTTGACTTGGGCTAACGTTTCAATTCACCCCACTTTTTCCGTCCCTCCTTCTTTGTGCCGCGCGCTTTAATGAATACCTTTTATGGGGAGAGAAGCTCAGTGAAAGAGAGAGAGGGAGAGAAAGAGAGCGAAAGAAATAGTAAAGAAGAGACACAGACACACAACCATCGACAGAGAGAGAGAGGGAAGGTTGGGGGCGTGGGAGGGGAGGGATTACCGTGTTTGTATGTGTGTAGTGTGTAGTGGAGTTCGCGTAATGGCGTGGTTCACAGCGCACAGTGCCATCATTACTACTCGGGGCACTGCCGGTTATATTGTTTCCCAGCGAGGCTCAGGCGGGTCGTTTCCGCTACACTACTGCCACCAGGAGGAGACCAAATACATCATTGCTCGGCAAGATTTTTTGTTGGAAAAAATGGAGAAAGCATTGTGGATTACCCAAACTTTTCTATTTCGTTTTTCGATATATATATATATATATATATATATATATATATATATATATATATATATATATATATATATATATATATATTTTATATATATTTATATATATATAATATGACAGTGTCAGACCCACGAAGGAAGAATTGAAACAGGAATTTCCTTAAATACTTCCGTATTTAATAATATATCTTCAGAAGGAGATGAAGATGTATTATTAAATACGAAAGCACTTAAGGAAATTCCTGTTTCAATTCTTCCTTCGTGGTCTTACACTGTCACATTTTTAGTCACCAATGATAGTCTTAGACTATCATTGGTGACTATCATTGATCAAGACTATCACTGGTACAGCAGCAGGTCGAGTCCCAGAGTAAAACTAGTAATTTAAAGTCGACCATAAGCTTCTTAATAGAAAACCTCTTAAGACTTCTAACAGGAGCCAGAAACTCTACTGTTGTGCCCACCTACGTAGGAAAAAAAAAGGGGGGGGAGGGGAGAAAACGAATAGAGAGAGAGAACTTCTACAAATAGGGGAATATGTAGAACTAAGATGAACGAAGATGTGACAGGTAAGAAGAGGTTAGCAGCAGGGAATGATGATATAGTAGGGGCAAGGGGGGTGAAGCCCCCCCCTCCTCACACACACACACACACACACACACACACACACACACACACACACACACACACACTACTCCTTAACAAAAAGCAGAATATGTCAGACGCAGAGGAAGAAAGTTAAGATGCGAATATTGCAGGAAATTAGGAAGGGATTATCCCACTGCATCTTCTTTGAAAAATGTACAGGGGGGCGGCCCCTTGGAGTAGTATCCCGATGGGGGCCCCAGATGGGGGGGGGGGTCTCTCGTGGGGTGGCCCAGACTGGTGTGTGTGTGTGTAGGGTTTAGGGAATGGGCCTAGGGTCCACTGGCCGTGTCCTTGGCCATCAAGCAGGTGTGTAGGGTAGTGGTATAAGGAGAACCTGGTACTGGATGGGTATGTGGAAGGAGGAAACAATTGTAAGGATCAATATAGGGTGAAGGTAAGGGATGAGGAGAAGGTAGGGTGGAGATAAGGTTGAGGAGTGAAGAGAGAGTATGGGATAAGGGAAGAGGAGGAGGAGGAGGGAGAGTTGGGGGTAGAAAATAAGAAGAGGGATATGTGAGGTCAAAGGCAAGAGTTGAATAAATATGTAGAGAGTATGCCGGGGGGAAGTAGAAATCAGCGGAGTAGAGACGAAGAAGCCAATGAGAAGAGGAGACGACAGGATGAAAATAAACGATAGAAAGGAGAATGGAAAGAGAAGGGGAGAGAGAGTGTTAAGTTTGCAACCCCTCTATGAGGTACGATTGCAAGAATCGAATGAGATAAAAGGATAATAACGGAAGATAGGCAAGGAGGAGGGAGGCTGGGAGAAGGACCTCTTGTGGATAAAGGGAAAGGGAGAGAGAGGTAAGCACGCAGACAGTGAGAGACAGACGAAGGCAGAGACAGACAGACAGGCGAACGCACAGAGACTTCTACAACAGTTTGAGATAGACAAAACAGGCTTTACTGTTTCTCTGTCTCAAACTGTCCTCATTCCTAGCACTTTACTGCATAATACTACGAATGAACAGAAAGTATTAAAGTGAAGGAAGTATATAGAAGAACGGAACGAAGGAAGGGAGAAAGAGAGAGAGAGAGAGGAAGGGAGAGAGGCCGAGAGGGAAGGATGAGATTGAAGGAAAAGTAATAAAGGAGGAGAAGGCATCCAGCAGCGGGGAGGAGAATTAAAAATTCTCTTTGTCGATTCCTGTTCCAAGATATGCAAGAGTTGTCGAGGGAGGTGAAGGGGAGACAGAGAGGGGGAAGAAATAAAGGCTGATAGAAAGAGAAAGGCAAAGATGTAAAGTAGAGAGAGAGAGAGAGAGAGGTGGGAAAGAAGGGGCAGTCTAACATGAAGAAAGGCGACAGAAATCAAATTGACAGAGAAACAGAGAAAGATGGGGGAGGGGAGGAGGGGTTATAGGCAGGGATGAATACACAGACCCTTCACCACCCCCGCAACAGGCGGGAGAGCCTCCGAGGAGACTCGCTCTCATAGAAACACCGAAATAAACAAACACACACAGGGGGTGTGTGTAGGGGGAGTATCAATGGCTCCCTCACTATAAGGGGTGCTGTTGACCCAAAAATGTTTACTTTCGCGCCACTTCCTGGTGCAGGCGCCGAAGGTAAATATGTTTTGCCTAATGCGGACTCCCCTTTCGTTTGTGAGACAGATGTATGAGCTCCCACTTGCGCTGTTACACATCTGAATGCCTTCGTGTTTGCCTCATCGAGTGGATCTATTTGCCCGCAGAAGTCTTACAGCGTGTTCGAAGGGCGCTCTTCCATTCACTGGTGGAAGAGATCTTTTGGCGCCAAAACATCATTTTCTATGCGTCGAGTCTTCAGGGAATAACTTAAAAAAAAATATATATGTTCAATTCTAATAGTAAACTAGAAAACATATAGAGGAATCTGTTGAGAACCGCGAGCAAGGAGGCCACTTTTCCAGGAGTTTAGGCAGCGATGGGCCCCACCACTCCGGTTGGCCGGACTGGATTGATCATTTCCCACATGGATCCATCCCACCCATCGGAAATTGAAATGGAAATGTGAGGGATATTGAGAATGGTCCGAGTTTCCCCTCGATCTGGTAGAAGGAAGGTCGCCGGCCGGAACCTCTCAGATCATGTTGCACACACAAACACACACAAAGAGTAAAAAAGCGAAATAGAAAAGGGGAAAATATAATATAGGACGAAAGACAAAGAGGGCACAGCGATAGGAAGGGGGGATTTTTTGTGCAGATTTGCTTCAAGAGGAGGATTTTTCGTCTTATTTCTGTTGTATATTGGGGATGGAATAATTGTTGGGAGTAGAAAAATGTTGCGGGAGGAGTTTATTAGTAGGGTGGAGAAAACACGCACGCACGCACGCAGGCAGGCACGCACACGCACACACGACCAAGCCAAGAGCCAAAGCTCAACCCCCGCAAGCACAATTAGGTGAGTACACAAGGGGACACAGGTGGAAGCTGACTGCCCATATGAACCCACAGAGACATTAGAAAGAACTTTTTCAGTGTCAGCGTAGTTAGTAAATGGAATGCACTAGGAAGTGATGTGGTGAAGGCTGACTCCATACACAGTTTCAAATGTAAATATGATAGACCTCGAGAAGCTCAGAAATCTGTACACCAGTAGATTGACGGTTGAGAGGCGGGACCAAAGAGCCAAAAGTTCAACCCCTACAAGCACAACTAGATGAATACAACTACGTGAGTACACACACACCCTATGAGTGGAAAAATCAAACATTTCACTGTAACTGTGGCCGTGAAGTCACTATAATAATCTCCTCAGCCAAAGACTGTGGCTTGGGAGAGAGAGAGACAGAGCTATGTCGCAGCCTCCAGGCCACTCCCTCTCCTTGCAAGCCAGCTCGGGGGGGATCATCCGACTTACTTCTGCAAAGAATCAAAACAAACCTAATTACACTCTAACTTCCCGGGCGCATTTAGGTAAATTAGCTCATGTCTGACAACCCAGGGGAAGGTGGGGTTGACTAGGTAGGTGGTAGAGGTGAGGTGTGTGTGGGGGGGGGGGAAGGGGGTTCAGAATCATTAGGAATATTTCGGAGAAGCACAGGAGAGGATTAGGTCCTCCTTAATCTGCTTAGATTCTGTTGTTCCTTTTGGCTTTCTCGTCAACTGCAATTAAACTCCGGGTGTCAGTGGCGTTATGGGACTGTTATTGTCTCTCGCTCAGGGAATGAATATATATATATATATATATATATATATATATATATATATATATATATATATATATATATATATATATATATATATATGTCGTACCTAGTAGCCAGAACGCACTTCTCAGCCTACTATGTAAGGCCCGATTTGCCTAATAAGCCAGGTTTTCATGAATTAATTGTTTTTCGTCTACCTAACTAACCTAACCTAACCTAACTTTTTAAGCTACCTAACCTAACCTAACCTATAAAGATAGGTTAGGTTAGGTTAGGTTAGGTAGGGTTGGTTAGGTTCGGTCATATATCTACGTTAATTTTAACTCCAATAAAAAAAATTGACCTCATTCATAATGAAATGGGTAGCTTTATCATTTCATAAGAAAAAAATTAGAGAAAATATAATATTTCAGGAAAACTTGGTTTATTAGGCAAATCGGGCCTTGCATAGTAGGCCAAAAAGTGCGTTCTGGCTACTAGGTACGACATATATATATATATATATATATATATATTGGCACCAGAGGTGGTACCCTCACAAACTTTTATATAAAATATATATATTATATATATACATATATATAATACATTATATATATATATATATATATATATATATATATATATATATATATATATATATGACAGTGTCAGACCACGGAGGAAAATGAAACAGGAATTTCCTTAAGTACTTTCGTATATTAAATACATCTTCAGAAGGAATCAAGGAAGGAATTATTTAATATACGAAAGTACTTAAGGAAATTCCTGTTTCATTTTCCTCCGTGGTCTGACATTGTCACATTCTTAATCACGTGTTTATTTTCGTGATATACACACATTATATATATATATATATATATATATATATATATATATATATATATATATATATATATATATATATATATATATTTTATATATATATATATATATATATATATATATATATATATATATATATTTTATATATATATATATATATATATATATATATATATATATGTCGTACCTAATAGCCAGAACGCACTTCTCAGCCTACTATTCAAGGCCCGATTTGCCTAATAAGCCAAGTTTTCATGAATTAATGTTTTTTCGTCTACCAAACCTACCTAACCTAACCTAACCTAGCTTTTTTGGGCTACCAAACCTAACCTTACCTATAAATATAGGTTAGGTTAGGTTAGGTAGGGTTGGTTAGGTTCGGTCATATATCTACGTTAATTTTAACTCCAATAAAAAAAAATTGACCTCATACATAGAGAAAAGGGTTGCTCTATCATTTCATAAGAAAAAAATTATAGTAAATATATTAATTCAGGAAAACTTGGCTTATTAGGCAAATCGGGCCTTGAATAGTAGGCTGAGAAGTGAGTTCTGGCTACTAGGTACGATATATATATATATATATATATATTTATATTTATATTGTCACGGTAAAATCTCTAGGAAGAGATTCGGCCTGCTCCATCACCACCTATTCTACCCATATCACATCTATATATTCAAGTACTGCAGCCACAAGGAGAACAACTACTACCAGACGTCTAGACAGTACCTCCAGTCCCCCCCATACACCACTGCCCATCACTCCTCCTCGCACCTGGGTCGCTGGGAGCTCACGCCATCCGAAACAAGCAGTTTAAGAGTTAATAGTTACCGAAGCCATCAGCGCCATCTGGACAGCCGTCGTCGTGTATATATAGGGCTACCTAGCCCACTACAGTTCAGATTACTCCTGGGTGCTCTACTGAGTAGACCTGTAGACATATCCCGGTGAGGTAACAGAGTTATTCAGTCTGGCTCACAGTATTCCCGCACCATATTTTATTTTGCACATTAACGTAACGTAAATTTGATTGTCTGTTTACCTTGTTCATTTTGTATACTTAGAATATAGCCAAGTTTTTATATTATTTATATTTTCATGTTAAGTAAGCCCTATATATATATATATATATATATATATATATATATATATATATATATATATATATATATATATATATATATATATATATATATATATATATGTAATTGTTGACTTCCCTTGCTGCGTGAAGTGGCTGTGTATCTATTTAGCGCTTGTTACAACTTGTAATAAAGTTGTTACATCTTGGCTTAACGTGTTTATGACGTATTAGAACGTTGTTACAACGTGCTGTATTGGTTGTTATAACTGGTTAGGAAGTGTTAAAACTTGTTCGAACGTTGTACCAACGTCGTAGTTTCGGTGTGTGTTTGGCGTGTGTATATATTGTGACGATAATCTCCTTCAAGAGATTGAGCCTGCTCTTCCCTCCAAAATTACATCTTCACAACTATATAAAAGACTATGGAAGAAATGTCCAACAACGACAACAGCACCAGCAAGGCTTGCAAGGGTGAGCAGAAACGTATGCAGCCCGCCACCTGTTCGGACCCAAATCACCAAACTACCCGTTGATCGCTACGGCTCCGCTGATTGGTCGCCGGTCTGGCTGCACCTGCACTCGCCCCCCAATACTACCTGATGTCTGGGGTCGCCCCAACATCAGTCTTCAGAATGTTCCGTGCTTTCGTAGCCAGCACACCTCCCAGCTAGACTCTAGAGTGTACTGAGAGAGGTGGTGGCTTTAAGCCAATATTCCAGCACCTCCCACTTACTGTTGTATTGCACTTCTTGTTATTTTGCCTTAACGTAACTTTTCATTTTGTCATTTAAGTATTCTTATTATTTTGATTCATTGATTTTATTATAAGAATTTGTTTGTGCATTATTTTCATGTTTTGATTTATTTAACGTAATTAAAATTTCATTGTTAAAGTTTACTTGTGTTTTGTGTGTCTTCTCCTTACCTTACCACAGACGAAGTTCCAGTTTTTCTATTTTTTTTATAACTATGTGACGAGGCCATACCCCTAGCCTTAAACAGCCGAACACCAACGCGTTACCGTCACAAGTTATATGGGGGCCTGTCCTAGGAGCTTCACTCAGGTACTGGTGCCAAGTGGTAATTTATGGTAAGCGTATTTAACTTTGTTAACGTAGCTTTACTATTTTTCATTCAATTTCATTTTTTATAAGGTGCGGTGTATTGTGCATTACGAGAGTAACATATAGTGAAGGTGAGACAACTTTGGATTACGTGGTGACTGTAGGCCTCAGTCATACTCTTAATTGGTCATCTCTCCCTCCATGTTATTACTCGTATTTACCATCTATGTCCCTTGAATATTTCTCATTCTGACAGATCATCATATTGGTACCCTGGTACTGTGGTCTGCCCCGGGTCAAGAGTACCCAATCTTCTGCAATCTGACTGTAGGAGGACAAAGAGGGCCATAGTTCCTCTAGCTCGAACTTTAGTTGCTGAATTGGGACCTCAGCAGCAGTTCTCGTCACCAGTTGACACCTCGCACCCCTACACGTCAGTCAGAGATGATGATACATACAACGGTAGGGAATTAGCTTATTTTTTCAGAGCACAAAAATTCGCTAATTCTGTAAGTATCATATTAAATTCAGTAGGAAAAACTTGCTTTATGTCCTATAGAGACTCGGCAAGGTATGCCTACATCCTTGGACTACCAATTTTACTTTTGAAGCATTTAACTGTTTCATTTGTTTTCGAAACTCTGTTTCATTTGTTAGTAGGATTTTCTTGCCCTTATTCTCTTACATGAGTACCGGGTACAAGATTTCCTGCGCCCTTGATTTAATTTAATCATTTAATATCTTTCACTTAACGTTAATTGTTAAAGATCACACAGGATAGGTACCAGTTGCCACGTTGTCCTGTTTCTGACATTTCATTATTGAACATTCGTGTACCTTTATTTGCTAATTTCACCATGTTTCGTCTCCAAACTTTCCGTGCAAATCCAGCAGGTGAAATAGGGACTTTGAGTCGTGCCAAGAGGACTGAACTACAAACTCTTGCACATGAGTATCAACTAGAAGTTCCCTACCAAGCCAACAAAAATGACCTACACAACCTGTTGCTGGATTACTATTTAGAGCAAGGTAAGATAGACTCTGAAACTCATGAAACTTACTATATTGCAGAGAAAACTGACTTGGCAACGATGAAACTTAAACTAGAGCTGGCCAAGATTGAACGTGAGCAGCAAAGAGAAGCAGCTGCCATACGAAGGGAAGAACACGAACGCGAAGCCGCTTTGAGGAGAGACGAACAAGAACGCGAAGCTGCTTTGAGGAGGGAAGAACAAGAACGAGAAATCACCCTCAGAGAACGTGAAGCTGCCTTGAGGAGAGACGAACAAGAACGTGAGGTTGCACTACTCCAGGAGCGGGAACGAGTACAGCTTGAAACCAAACGACGCGAGTTGGAGATGCAACGCGAACATGACAAGCAACAAGCGACTCTGGCTCTAGAGTGTCGTCAACGCGAAATCTCCTTGGAAACTTCACACTTCACTCAACGCCAACAAGCTACTGCCAATCTTCCCGTCAGTTTTAATATATCACATGCAAGTAAGTTAATGCCATCCTTTGTAGAAGCAGAAGTTGATGTGTTCTTTACCACCTTTGAAACCCTCGCTAATCAACTCAGTTGGCCTGTCGACCAATGGGCAACACTTCTCAGAGTCCATCTTACAGGTAGAGCTGCAGTCACACTCAGTACTTTGGCGTCTGAGAATGACTACTACACTCTGAAACAAGCAGTGTTAGACGCCTACCTACTTTCCACCGAAAGTTATAGAAGGAAATTCCGTGACCACCTGAAGGCAAGTACCACTACCTTCCTCGAGTTTGCTAACACGAAACGGAGGTATTTCATGAAATGGCTGGAAGCAGCACATGTCTCTACTTTTACAGAACTCGTCAACCTGATGCTTGTTGAAGAATTCTTGAGACGTGTGCCGCCTCCTGTCCGCCTCTACTTAGCAGATAAAGAAGAAACCGACTACCTGAAGTGTGCTAAGTCGGCTGACACTTACAGCCTCATCCACCGGCTGACACCTGAACCATCCTCCAGTAAGAAGTCGTGGTACAGTTACGAGAAGGTGAGCCCCGATCAAGCTGGTTCACAACTGTACTGCAAGTATTGTAGACTCTATGGACATACCATAGACAAGTGTGGTAAGTCTCAATACAAGGGAACCACTGACCAACAACGACCCAAACCAACTCCTCCTAAGTCCGGTAAGCCTGTGATGAATGTTGGTGTTGATGTTAATGATCTTTCTCTTTTCAGTAACCACCTGTATACTGGAACTGTCTCTGCCAACGGTTCAAATCCGGAGGGACGTTTCAAATTGAAGATCTTGAGGGACACAGCGGCTCTACAATCGATCATCTTGAAGTCGGCTGTGCCCAACATAGTCTACACCGGGGAAACGGTCTTCATCACTGACCTCACTGCTACTACTCCATACCCTCTCGCCAGAGTCCACCTGGATTGTCCCTACGTGAACGGGGAAGTCCAAGTCGCCGTCAGGGAAAAGCCTTTTCCCATGCCTGGAGTGCAACTTCTCCTAGGCAACGACTTGGCAGAAGACCTGCAACCAACCAACCTGATCGTCATGGACAAACCCCAGGTGTGTAACTCTGTGCCCAGAAACCCTATTCTCGAGTATGTTCCAGCAGAGGTTCAAGAGAGTGATGAAGTTTCTCCTCCGGTTCTCGTGACCACCCGTGCACAAGCCGCACGTCCACAGCCAGCTGACTCTACTGCTACCGCTGTCCCTCAAGACCCTCAGAAACTACCCCCGCATCTGACCAAGTTGGAGTTCCGTAAGTTGCAGAGGGAAGATCTTACTTTAACACCATTGTTTTTCCAGGCTGAGACTCAACCCGACAGTATTCCTGGGTTCTTCCTAGAGAACGACTTGCTCTACCGCAGATATAGACCCAGTAAACTGAAGGAGGAGGACGATTGGGCCAACACCGAACAACTTGTGATTCCCACCAGCCTGCGGCCCACTATTCTACACCTGGCCCACGGAGCATTCTCCCACTACGGCTTCAACAAGACTTACCATGGGATTCGTCAAGACTACTACTGGCCAGGTATGGTAAACAACGTCAAACAGTACGTAAAACAGTGTCATACATGTCAGATGGCAGGCAAACCGAACGTCTCCATTCCCAGAGCACCACTGATTCCCATACAGGTGCCTGCGGAACCTTTCCACAGACTCATAATAGACTGTGTCGGTCCTTTACCTCGGACCAGTTCAGGTAACGCCTACATCCTAACCATCCTGTGTCCTACCACCAGATTTCCCATAGCAGTTCCAGTGAAGAACATCACGGCTGCTACGGTTATCAAACATCTATTGAAGATCTTCACTCAATACGGATTTCCCAGGGAGATTCAAAGTGACTGTGGCACCAACTTCACCAGTGATCTCTTCAAAAGGACACTGGAGGAGTTCAACATCAAACAGGTATTGTCCAGCCCCTATCATCCTGCTTCACAGGGTTCTCTTGAACGTAGTCATCAGACCATCAAAGCACTCTTGAAAAAGTTTTGTAGTGAAACCTCAAAGGATTGGGATAAGCAGATTGACCTAATAATGTGTATTTTCAGAAGTCTCCCCAATGAGTCCCTAGGAGTATCTCCTTATGAGATGCTCTACGGCCGTAAGTGCCGTACTCCCCTTAAGGCTTTCAAAGACTCTCTCAGAGATGCCACCTTCAGTGAGCATCAGAATGTGCCCCAGTTTCTTCAAAACCTTCAACACATTCTAGAGAGAGTCCACCGCTTTGCTCATGATAATCTATTGAAAGCCCAGGTGAGAATGAAGACTCATTACGACCAGACCAGCAAAGTAAGAAAATTCAAGCCGGGAGACTTCGTCCTTGCTTATTTCCCTATCCCAGGTTCACCTTTACAAAACAGATTTTCAGGACCCTACTGCGTCAAAGAGTGCAGGAATAATAATAATTATGTGATAGAGACTCCTGATAGGCGGCGGAAGACCCAGCTGTGCCACGTCAACCTCCTGAAGCAATATAATGGTACTCCTCCCACTGTCTTGATTAATTGTTCTACCTTCACAGAACCCTACATCCACAGTGAGACCATCCCGGCTTCTTCTCCCGAAAGCACTGACAAGGAGTCGGCGCTTTCTAATTCCAAAATCCTTAATGATCTTCCCAAATGCTTTCAGGATAATACTCGTGCTCCTATGCCCTCTTCTAATTCCACTCTCACCTCGTCAGATAAGCCCTACATCCTCCATGTCGACGCCAATGGTACCGACGATGGTGGTGTCGTGATGCAGCAACGAGGCGAGAAGAATACACCTGTCAGCGACTACTGCTACAAGGAACGACGGAACAATTGGCAAGGAGCTACTCTTCCTCATCCTGAAGCTTCAGCACTTCACTCCACACCTGAAAAGTGCTCGGTCCACCATCAATACGGACCACACCACCCTACACCTCCTGCAGCACGCCCACTTCTCATCTCAACGTCTTCTACTATGGGCTTGCTACCTGCAGAAATTCAACCTGGAGACACGCTATACCAAGAGTCTGACAACATCTTAGCCCATGATCTCTCCAGAGTTTATGAAGTAGAAGCAACTCCATCCATTACTCCACCACATAACGACGTACTTCTTCCAGAACCGCAGGCTTCGGGGGAGAGTTGTGACGATAATCTCCTTCAAGAGATTGAGCCTGCTCTTCCCTCCAAAATTACGTCTTCACAACTATATAAAAGACTATGGAAGAAATGTCCAACAACGACAACAGCACCAGCAAGGCTTGCAAGGGTGAGCAGAAACGTATGCAGCCCGCCACCTGTTCGGACCCAAATCACCAAACTACCCGTTGATCGCTACGGCTCCGCTGATTGGTCGCCGGTCTGGCTGCACCTGCACTCGCCCCCCAATACTACCTGATGTCTGGGGTCGCCCCAACATCAGTCTTCAGAATGTTCCGTGCTTTCGTAGCCAGCACACCTCCCAGCTAGACTCTAGAGTGTACTGAGAGAGGTGGTGGCTTTAAGCCAATATTCCAGCACCTCCCACTTACTGTTGTATTGCACTTCTTGTTATTTTGCCTTAACGTAACTTTTCATTTTGTCATTTAAGTATTCTTATTATTTTGATTCATTGATTTTATTATAAGAATTTGTTTGTGCATTATTTTCATGTTTTGATTTATTTAACGTAATTAAAATTTCATTGTTAAAGTTTACTTGTGTTTTGTGTGTCTTCTCCTTACCTTACCACAGACGAAGTTCCAGTTTTTCTATTTTTTTTATAACTATGTGACGAGGCCATACCCCTAGCCTTAAACAGCCGAACACCAACGCGTTACCGTCACAATATATATATATATATATATATATATATATATACTATACGTATTTGGCGTCATATACTTGTTACTCTGCTTCGGGGGCCACTCTGCTCTCTTCCCTATTGTGTTAAGTAGCGTGACTTCGTCTGTGGTTACCCTTTATAAAACAAAGCAAAAAATAAGAAAATAATTAAAAACAATACCCCCCAAAAAATTAAAATTATATTCACTACATAAGTGTTGAGTTTTGCTGGGGTTCGGAACGCACCTACAGCTGGAACACACGTATCTACATGCCACCTACACACACACACACACACACACACAGGGGCCTCGTAGCCTGGTGGATAGCGCGCAGGACTCGTAATTCTGTGGCGCGGATTCGATTCCCGCACGAGGCAGAAACAAATGGGCAAAGTTTCTTTCACCCTAAGTGCCCCTGTTACCTAGCAGTAAATAGGTACCTGGGAGTTAGTCAGCTGTCACGGGCTGCTTCCTGGGGTGTGTGTGTGTGTGGTGTGTGGTAAAAAAAAAAAAAAAAAAAAAGTAGTTAGTAAACAGTTGATTGACAGTTGAGAGGCGGGCCTAAAGAGCAAAGCTCAACCCCCGCAAAAACACAACTAGTAAACACACACACCCATCTACAGTGTGTGTGTATGTTGGGAGGTTACGTGGTGCACAATAAGTGGGTGATTAACTATCCTGTGTGATATGGATAGTTCAATATCTCGTAGCTTTAGATTCTGACCCCTGAACCATCTTGTTATATAGTCTAGAGTAGCTGTATACATGCAGATATACGTAAACATATTAGAATCCTGGTCAGGGAGGATCTGATCTCATCGTTCAGTCCTTAACTATTCGCCTCTGTTCACCCAGCAGTAATTGGGTCCCTGGTTGTTGACCGATTGGCAGTTCGTGTTCCAGGGGAACTATTAGGGGTAAGGCTATGGGGAAGGGAAAGCTCTCAGCCTGCCAAAACGGTTCAGAAGGTGTCTGTTCCTGTTCTCACCTGTGTTAAAACAAAAAAATTAATAAAAAATTTAATTGAATTCTTTCCCACAATTTAATTCTTACACAATTAAAGCCAACACGATGGTATAGTGGGAGCATTGTTTGTTAAGACATGTTCTAGTTACCTATTGCCAAAGTCCACTACGGGCTCACCATAGCCCGTGCTACTTGGAACTTTTTGTTCCAGGTAGCCAATCTTAAACAACAACAACCTATTGTCTCATACTCTGAGTCATCCCCGAATGACCAGAACGAGGCCGTCGACAGTTTGACACATCAATTACTCCCACACAAGCACCAATTCCCGTATGGCCCGCCAGAGGTCACCTCCGTCTACGGTGACCTGGAGCAGGTTACTGCTGACCGCCTCTGCCGGAGTCGGTTCCTTAGTATTGTTCTGCATGTGACGTGCTTAGTAGTGCTGCTTGAAATTATTTGTAATTGCAGGACGTGGGTGTGTGTTGACACACACAGGAGGTGAGTGAAGTACTGTTGGTGAATAGTTGAAATTGAAATAAGTTTATTGATGTAAAATACACACAAAGGGATGAGGTAGCTCAAGCTATTCTCACCCCGTTTGGTGAATAGTTGGAACGTAGTTAGTTGTGAATGGTGTATAAAGTGTTCCTCGTACATTAAACATGGTTGTTTGGCGAGTGGGCTAACGACCATCTGGCTTTGGGTGACGAGGACGGTAGCCGGCCCTATGTCTAGGTCTAACAATGCAACAAATTCTAATATAAAATATTATATGTTTATAATCGGGAAAATACCGATTTTTGGATATACAGAACTATAGATGAACACATACTCTGGTTACCTTGACAGGTATACACATACTCTGGTTACCTTGTCAGGTATACACATACTCTGGCTACCTTGACAGGTATACACATACTTTGGTTACCTTGACAGGTATACACATACTCTGGCTACCTTGTCAGGTATACACATACTTTGGTTACCTTGACAGGTATACACATACTTTGGTTACCTTGACAGGTATACACATACTCTGGCTACCTTGACAGGTATACACATACTTTGGTTACCTTGACAGGTATACACATACTCTGGCTACCTTGACAGGTATACACATACTCTGGCTACCTTGACAGGTATACACATTGTGACGGTAAAGCGTTGGTGTTCGGCTGTTTCAAAAGCTAGGGGCAGGGCCTCGTCACATTAAAGAAAAAAAGAAAAAGCTGGAACTTTCGTCTGTGGTAAGGTAATGGGAAGACACACAAAACACAAGTAAATTTAACAATGAAATTTTAATTACGTTAGAAAAACAAGACATGAATAAAATTAAGTATAAAATATACAAGGCAAGTCAACAAACAAAATAATAAGAATAATCACTGGCAAATGAAAAGTTACGTTAAGACAAGAAAATTACAGTGATAGCAAAATAAATAATAATAATGCTGGAATATTGGCTTCGAGCTGCCACCTCCCTTAGTACACGAAAGCCAAGGCTTAGTCTACCAATGAGAGATGTCAACTGCAGGTAGCACTGGGATATTCTGACTATTCTGGGCCACTGCAGCCCAGACATCAACTTGTGGCGGAGGGCAGGTGCGACGGGACACCAGCCAATCAGCGACAGGCAGGCAATGGACAAGCAGTTTGCCGGTTTACGGTGGCGGTGGCGAGCAGGTGTGCCGGTGTGCTGGATTCGTTTTGCTCTCTGGGCAAAACGTTTTGGAGATACTTGCTGGATATATCTTCTATATTATCTGTTGTTGTTAGGTACTTTGAAGGGAAGAGCAGGCTCAATCTCTCTTGAAAGAGATTATCGTCACACTACCTTGACAGGTATACACATACTCTGGCTACCTCGTCAGGTATACACATACTCTAGCTACCTCGTCAGGTATACACATACTCTGGCTACCTCGTCAGGTATACACATACTCTGGCTACCTCGTCAGGTATACACATACTCTGGCTACCTCGTCAGGTATACACATACTCTGGCTACTATGATAACTCAGCACTTTCAGCAACAGAGCCTTTCGGTTCAAGCCTCGCGCGACCTCATCACCTAAGCACCAACTTTACACAAACACTCATATTAGCTCCCATGCTCCCCAAACTATACATCCCAGAAGTGCTTCAGGTTGGACCCCAGCTCTAAAATAAGTCTCCTGAAAGGTACGAATTAGTCATTATTCTTAATGTCAAAGCTTAAAAGACACGTCTAAGCCAGTCTGTACACATTTATATACACAATAAACGTCTGGAAATCAATAGACGCTTCAACCAAAGAGGAAAACCAATTAAAGGGGGTTCAAACTCACTATATTCGCGGGGGGTTGATCTCCCTCGGATTCCATTCTAATATTACATTCGACTTTGCATTTAATCCTATTAAGTCCCGACTCGGCGCCGACACAAAGTTATCCTGACACCGAAGTTTGAAAAGTCGCCGTCAAATAATAAGACAAGGATCACGACTCGTGTTGCCTAATTGGCGGGTGAAATGGTTGAATTATAGCGTCTCTCTCGCTCCTCCTACGAGGCATTCCTCTGCTCGTGGGCTTGTCTTACTGTCTGGGGTTTTTGTTTTTGCTTTTCTTGACTACGTTTAACGTTGTGTTGCTTCGTTTGTATTCACCTATTTGTGCTTGCGGGGGGTTGAGCTCTGGCTCTTTGGTCCCGCCTCTCAACTGTGAATCAACTGGTTTACAGATTCCTGAGCCTACTGGGCTCTATCATATCTACATTTGAAACTGTGTATGGAGTCAGCCTCCACCACATCACTGCCTAATGCATTCCATCCGTTAACTACTCTGACACTGAAAAAGTTCCTTCTAACGTCTCTGTGGCTCATGTGGGTACTCAGTTTCCACCAGTGTCCCCTTGTTCGCGTTTGTTTGTGTGTGTGTGTGTGTGTGTGTACTCACCTATTTGTACTATTGGAAGCAGCCCGTGACAGCTGACTAACTCCCAGGTACCTATTTACTGCTAGGTAACAGACGCATTAGGGTGGAAGAAACTCTGCCCATCGTTTCTTGCCGGAACCCGGGCCATAGGAGCACGTGCCCAGCGTGCTATCCACACAGCCACCGGCGCTGTGTGTGTGGCGGGGGATGGGGGATGGGGGGAGCTTGACGATGCGACTAGCAGGGGGTAATATAACTACCCGTGCTTCTAATAGAACGTCGCATATTGACGTATAGTCTACGTAACGCCATAAATTGTCGTACTAGAAAATGGTAGCGGCTCGCGAAATTTGACATATTGTCCCGTTTTCTGTTTTGGGTCCTCTGGAATAGGTTAATAGGCTGTTTTGGGTCCTCTGGAATAAGGAGCACTTTAGTACGACAGTTTCATGACGTTGGGAAATCTTAGAAGGATGGGGCTGCATTATGCACCATTACACACAGAAGCTCAGTCGATTAAGGCAGTGTCTGGGATGCTCCCGGACGCAGGTTCGAATCCTCGTCACGGCCCTCGTGGATTTGTTCGTTATGCACCACTCTGTCGGTCCAAACCTAGTCGCGTCACCCACAACACTTGGAATAATAAAAGTAATGGTTTTGGTAATGGGATTGTGGCCCATCAACCCCTTAAGGGTGTTATTAAGGTATTCTTATTAAGGACAGTTGAAGGCTTAGACTCACTGTTGAAGCCTCAGGCTCACTGTTGAAGCCTCAGGCTCACTGTTGAAGCCTCAGGCTCACTGTTGAAGCCTCTGGCTCACTGTTGAAGCCTCTGGCTCACCGTTGAAGCCTCTGGCTCACCGTTGAAGCCTTCACAGTGTGACAGAAGTCACTGTTCTCAGCTTCTTCCTGATCATTTACCAAGAAAAATACACGTCGCGTTTTCTTTAATTAAAAATGTAAAATTTTCCAGTCGAAACGGTTGACTCGAAGTGTCATCTGGGACGGAAGAGGAAAGGAGGGGATCAGGAAGGGGAGGAAGAGGAGAAGAACAAGAAAGAAGAGGAGGAAAAGGAGGGAGAAGGCTAAGGGGAAGGAGGAGGAGGCGACAGAATATAATTAATTATCTTTTTTTTTGTGATTTGAAACGTAACTGAAACGTGAAATTTTGAAACGTGATTTACAAGTTTCTTGGGCTCTTCATTTTCTTTTTTTTATTCATTTTTTTTATCTCCTGTTTGTTATGCTTCTTATGCCATTATTGTCTCGCCAGTTCAAACAGGACCACTAACTACAACAGCAATGTCAGATAAGCACTATGGCTGGCGGGACCACAGAGCCGAAGCTCAACCACCCCCTGCAAGCACAATTAGGCGAGTACTATACCCTACACACACTGCAGCAGCATCACCGGTTTGTACTTCATAGTGTACACCAACAATAGTGTACACCAACAATAGTGTACACCAACAATAGTGTACACCAACAATAGTGTACACCAACAATAGTGTACTCCAACAATAGTGTACACCAACAATAGTGTACACCAACAATAGTGTACACCAACAATAGTGTACACCAACAATAGTGTACACCAACAATAGTGTACACCAACAATAGCGTACACCAACAATAGTGTACACCAACAATAGTGTACTCCAACAATAGTGTACACCAACAATAGTGTACACCAACAATAGTGTACACCAACAATAGTGTACTCCAACAATAGTGTACACCAACAATAGTGTACACCAACAATAGCGTACACCAACAATAGTGTACTCCAACAATAGCGTACACCAACAATAGTGTACTCCAATAATAGCGTACACCAATAATAGTGTACACCAACAATAGTGTACACCAACAATAGTGTACACCAACAATAGTGTACACCAACAATAGTGTACTCCAATAATAGCGTACACCAACAATAGTGTACACCAACAATAGTGTACACCAACAATAGTGTACTCCAACAATAGTGTACACCAACAATAGTGTACACCAACAATAGCGTACACCAACAATAGTGTACACCAACAATAGTGTACACCAACAATAGTGTACACCAACAATAGTGTACACCAACAATAGTGTACACCAACAATAGTGTACTCCAACAATAGTGTACACCAACAATAGTGTACTCCAACACAGTGTACTCCAACACAGTGTACACCAACAATAGTGTACTCCAACACAGTGTACACCAACAATAGTGTACACCAACACAGTGTACACCAACAATAGTGTACTCCAACACAGTGTACACCAATAATAGTGTACTCCAACAATAGTGTACTCCAACAATAGTGTACACCAACAATAGTGTACTCCAATAATAGCGTACTCCAACAATAGTGTACTCCAACAATAGTGTACACCAACAATAGTGTACTCCAATAATAGCGTACACCAACAATAGTGTACTCCAACACAGTGTACTCCAACACAGTGTACACCAACAATAGTGTACTCCAACACAGTGTACACCAACAATAGTGTACTCCAACACAGTGTACACCAATAATAGTGTACTCCAACAATAGTGTACTCCAACAATAGTGTACACCAACAATAGTGTACTCCAATAATAGCGTACACCAACAATAGTGTACTCCAACAATAGTGTACACCAACAATAGTGTACTCCAACACAGTGTACACCAACAATAGTGTACACCAACAATAGTGTACTCCAACACAGTGTACACCAACAATAGTGTACACCAACAATAGTGTACACCAACAATAGTGTACACCAACAATAGTGTACTCCAATAATAGTGTACTCCAACAATAGTGTACTCCAACACAGTGTACACCAACAATAGTGTACACCAACAATAGTGTACACCAACAATAGTGTACTCCAACACAGTGTACACCAACAATAGTGTACACCAACAATAGTGTACTCCAACACAGTGTACACCAACAATAGTGTACACCAACAATAGTGTACACCAACAATAGTGTACACCAACAATAGTGTACACCAACAATAGTGTACACCAACAATAGTGTACACCAACAATAGTGTACACCAACAATAGTGTACACCAACAATAGTGTACACCAACAATAGTGTACACCAACAATAGTGTACACCAACAATAGTGTACACCAACAATAGTGTACTCCAATAATAGCGTACTCCAACAATAGTGTACTCCAACAATAGTGTACACCAACAATAGTGTACTCCAATAATAGTGTACACCAACAATAGTGTACTCCAACACAGTGTACACCAACAATAGTGTACACCAACAATAGTGTACACCAACAATAGTGTACACCAACAATAGTGTACACCAACAATAGTGTACACCAACAATAGTGTACACCAACAATAGTGTACACCAACAATAGTGTACTCCAATAATAGCGTACTCCAACAATAGTGTACACCAACAATAGTGTACACCAACAATAGTGTACACCAACAATAGTGTACACCAACAATAGTGTACACCAACAATAGTGTACACCAACAATAGTGTACTCCAACACAGTGTACACCAACAATAGTGTACACCAACAATAGTGTACACCAACAATAGTGTACACCAACAATAGTGTACACCAACAATAGTGTACACCAACAATAGTGTACTCCAATAATAGCGTACTCCAACAATAGTGTACTCCAATAATAGCGTACTCCAACACAGTGTACTCCAACACAGTGTACTCCAACACAGTGTACTCCAACAATAGTGTACTCCAACAATAGTGTACACCAACAATAGTGTACACCAACAATAGTGTACACCAACAATAGTGTACTCCAACAATAGTGTACACCAACAATAGTGTACACCAACAATAGTGTACTCCAATAATAGCGTACTCCAACAATAGTGTACTCCAATAATAGCGTACTCCAACACAGTGTACTCCAACACAGTGTACTCCAACACAGTGTACTCCAACAATAGTGTACTCCAACAATAGTGTACACCAACAATAGTGTACACCAACAATAGTGTACACCAACAATAGTGTACTCCAACAATAGTGTACACCAACAATAGTGTACTCCAATAATAGTGTACACCAACAATAGTGTACTCCAACAATAGTGTACTCCAACAATAGTGTACACCAACAATAGTGTACACCAACAATAGTGTACTCCAATAATAGTGTACACCAACAATAGTGTACTCCAATAATAGCGTACTCCAACAATAGTGTACACCAACAATAGTGTACTCCAACAATAGTGTACACCAACAATAGTGTACTCCAATAATAGCGTACTCCAACAATAGTGTACTCCAATAATAGCGTACTCCAACACAGTGTACTCCAACACAGTGTACTCCAACACAGTGTACTCCAACACAGTGTACTCCAACAATAGTGTACTCCAACAATAGTGTACTCCAATAATAGTGTACTCCAATAATAGCGTACTCCAACAATAGTGTACTCCAACAATAGTGTACTCCAACACAGTGTACTCCAACACAGTGTACTCCAACACAGTGTACTCCAACACAGTGTACTCCAACACAGTGTACTCCAACACAGTGTACTCCAACAATAGTGTACTCCAACAATAGTGTACTCCAACAATAGTGTACTCCAACACAGTGTACTCCAACACAGTGTACTCCAACACAGTGTACTCCAACACAGTGTACTCCAACACAGTGTACTCCAACACAGTGTACTCCAACAATAGTGTACTCCAACAATAGTGTACTCCAACAATAGTGTACTCCAACAATAGTGTACTCCAACAATAGTGTACTCCAACACAGTGTACTCCAACACAGTGTACTCCAACACAGTGTACTCCAACACAGTGTACTCCAACACAGTGTACTCCAACAATAGTGTACTCCAACAATAGTGTACTCCAACAATAGTGTACTCCAACAATAGTGTACTCCAACAATAGCGTACTCCAACAATAGCGTACTCCAACAGTGTACTCCAACACAGTGTACTCCAACACAGTGTACTCCAACACAGTGTACTCCAACACAGTGTACTCCAACACAGTGTACTCCAACACAGTGTACTCCAACACAGTGTACTCCAACACAGTGTACTCCAACACAGTGTACTCCAACACAGTGTACTCCAACACAGTGTACTCCAACACAGTGTACTCCAACACAGTGTAGATACCATTCACGTCAACATCTTGATCAACAGCACCAACAACAGTTTAATCTTCACTACCTCCAACGCTACTACTCCCCACCATCCCCCACCAGTATTACCACCCTCACCACCACCACCACCAGCGACAACTACAACAGGAGGAGTGGTTTGAGGGAGGGGGGGGGGGAAGAGTAGAGGAGCGAGAGAGACACAGGGAATGGAGTTGGATGAAAAGTTAGTTAAGGATTAAGTTGTGTTGAGCAGGTATATAGGAGTGGGTCGACGCCCCCCTCTCTCTCTCACAACGCTCCCTGTTTGTGGAGAGAATGAGTTGCTCCCTACCTGACACTCTCTCTCTCTCTCTCTCTCTCTGTCTCTCTCTGTCTCTCTCTCTCTCTGTCTCTCTCTCTCTCTCTCTCTCTCTCTCTCTCTCTCTCTCTCTCTCTCTCTCTCTCTCTCTCTCTCTCTCTCTCTCTCTCTCTCTCTCTCTCTCCTAATTCAGTTCTTAAGGCGACTGGTCACATATTCTAACAAGATGGGCCAGCGAGGAACTGTACCTGGATAATACTGTATTATCTACACTTCTACTACTAGGTAAGCACACACACACACACATACACACACACACACACACACACACACACACACACACACACACACACTCACTTAAACAAGGCTAACAAATAAAGTTTTCCCCCTGCGGCCTTATCTGGGCTCGCGTCCATTCGTAGGAGATTGAAGGAATCACTGGGAAGATGAATGGCCCCGAGCCATCAGCTGGTCCAAGGTGGAAATAATTGTTCTCTGTGTATATGGAAGATATTTACCGTCATATTTACCTTTATTTTATATATATATATATATATATATATATATATATATATATATATATATATATATATATATATAATCGTATCTCAATAGGGATAGAAAGCAGTTATTTATATACTGAACCCCCAAGACCAAATCACCACTGAAGGAAATAGAGGATATCAGTCAAGTGATGAATGAGAGGGGTTATTGTGGTGATGATTGTAGTTATTGTGGCGGTGGTGGATGATGATTGTAGTTATTGTGGCGGTGGTGGATGATGATTGTAGTTATTGTGGCGGTGGTGGATAATGTTGCGGTTGTAGTGATGGTGGATTGCGGTTATTGTGGCGTGATGATTGTTGATCGCAGAAGCGTGAGATGGATGCGGATTGTAATGGTGTGGTGTGGGAGATTGTTGAAGTGTATTGTGATTGTGGAATATGGAGATAGTTACCTCCGGAAGAGTGTGCTAGTTTGGTAGACAAACTTCCAAGACAAAATTGAAGACCATTAATCCCTCCATTAAAACACAAATATGATACTGCGAAGAGGAACAGCATAACAATCGACTTGAGAATGGTCCAGGACGGACCGAAACGTCGTCGTCCCTTCACCTTCTAGTGTGTGGTCTGGTCAACCTACTTTAGCCACGTTATTGTGACTCATCGCCTGCAACAGCAAAACATATAGATACAGAGTCTGGAACATTCATCTATGGGCATCCATATATGAAAAATACACCTGAAGAACCATACTCATTCATCACAGGTGTAAAATAAACCAGGCTAAGCTTATAACTACCGAATTCTCACTCATCGTGTCAGCAAGGCGGACAGCCCGCCTGCTATCATAACATCGTGTCAGCAAGGCGGACAGCCCGCCTGCTATCATAACATCGTGTCAGCAAGGCGGACAGTTCGCCTGCTATCATATAACTCTCCAA
Source organism: Procambarus clarkii (assembly GCF_040958095.1). NCBI lineage: Eukaryota > Metazoa > Arthropoda > Malacostraca > Decapoda > Cambaridae > Procambarus > Procambarus clarkii. The sequence continues at coordinate 9,212,444 of NC_091198.1, forward strand.
CATTTCTACCTCTTTTTCTTTCACTTGTACCTCTCCATCATCTTTATTCATTTCTATAATTTCTCCTTCACATTCTCCCCTCCATAATCTGTGCCAATTACCTTACAAAAGCTTACAAAATGAAATAAAAATTGTCAGGAATCCATCCTAGAGAGGAGAAAACCCACATTGGAACATCCTAGAGAGAAGAAAACCCACATTGAAACATCCTAGAGAGGAGAAAACCCACATTGGAACATCCTTTAGAGGGGAAAACCCACATTGGAACATCCTTTAGAGGGGAAAACCCACATTGGAACATCCTAGAGAGGAGAAAACCCACACTGAAACATCCTAGAGAGAGAGGGAAAAAGAAAACGACGTATGTTTTGCTTGTATTATTGTATAAAGCCTTGAATCATGCGAGGTAGTTTAATGTCAGCACCCACAGTAATACTGGAGCAGGTTTTGTTGAATGTGTCTTCATTGTGTGTGGGTGTAATCTCGCTGGCGTGAACACGAAGGAAAATTTAATGTGGGAGGGAGTTTGAGCCCCAACGGGCTCACCATAGCCCGTGCTACTTGGAACTTTTTTGTTTCGGGTAGCGAATCTTACACAACAACGGTGGAAGGAAGGGAATTAACTATCTAGGGAAAGCGCCATGCTATCACGACTACGTAGCACTGGGAAGAGGGGAAGGGGTCAGGATAAGGGTTTGGGATGGGATGGGATGGGACGGGGGAAAGGAATGGTGCCCCAGCCACTTGGATGGTCGGGGATTGAACGCCGACCTGTATGAAGCTAGACCGTCGGGTGAGAGTCTAGGGTGTATCATCAGCCCGTCCACTAAACAAAGACCCAAAGTACATTCCATGCACTCGCCAGACCCGCTGTTTATGAATAAAAAAAAGCGGTTTACACACGACTTACAACTGATGACGTCCGAAGACTTCCCAAACAAGTGCTTCGCTGACGACTTTTGTTCGAACTACAACGCTGTAAATGGCTTTTGACCCACGTACTACAAATACAAATAATCGCTAACAGAACCTAAACACCTAACCTAACCTAAATAGGCACAATCTGCTATTCTAATATTAATTTATATTTGAGAAAAGCTCTGTTTTGAATGAACAGCATGTTAAAATGGATGAGTGCTTCTTTGGGGGTCGACCGCCGGATGGAATGGACTTGGCCTGAGCACGGGTTGGTATCATAGGGCTGCACAACCTCACTGCCAGATAGCAGCTTAAACTTTATGCAGAGTCACGACTCGAGTCCCGTGATCCTATCGCGAAAATCTCGCCTCGTTTAATTTTTGTTTTATTTTCTGAACAAAAGTACATCACGAATACGTCGCCAGCACCAATTTTTTTTTCTTTGTCACATAGACAACTAATATTTTTTTTGTTACACAAGAGCATTAGTCACATTTGTTACATTCCACCATCACTCCTCGTGGATTTGTTGGTAAGACACTCGCCTGGCTTTTCGCGAGCCTTTTGTCCTGGGTTCGTATTCTGGCAAGGGAGGATTTACTGGGCGTCAATCCTTAACTGTAGCTTCTGTTTACCCAACAGTAAAATGGGTACCAGGGGACAGATTCACGAAAGCACTTACGCAAGCACTTACGAACGTGTACATCATTCCTCAATCTTTGACGGCTTTGGTTACATTTATTAAACAGTTTACAAGCATGAAAACTTGCCAATCAACTGTTGTTATTGTTATAAACAGCCTCCTGGTGCTTCGGTGCTCATTAACTGTTTAATAATTGGAAACAAAGCCGCCAAAGATTGAGAAAAGATGTACAGGTTCGTAAGTGCTTGCGTAACTTCTTCGTGAATCTGACCCCTGGTTGTTAAACGATTTGGCGGGTCGTATTCCGGGGAAAATTAAGAATAAGGACCCGAAACGCTACGCGTGCTAGTGGCTGTACAAGAATATATACAAGAATTTATATATACAAGAGTTTTTATATATACAAGAGTTTTTATATATACAAGAACTCTTGTATATATAAATCAATTTGCCCTGCTACGCAAGGCTCTGCGAAGGGATATAAGTGGTTTGCGTCAACAAAGAACTATATAATACGTTGTTGTTCATTTGTTTTAACAGCAGGTGCATCTGCATGTATGCAGCTGTACCATAGACGATATGAAGGCTACATAGTGTGTCATAGTGAACAAAGTGAACAAAGAGAGAGTAGCAAAGCGGCCATGTGATCACTCACCTGCACTACCCAACTCTGAATCCATCATATGGATGCCCACAGGAACACTGAGAACGAATAACATAACCCCATAACACTCCCCCCCCCCCAGGTATCTCGTTTCCGAGCGCCCCCACGGACGTGAGCTCGGAGTCGAGACCGCTCGACTCTTAAAAACAAAACGGGTGCAAAAGTGTAGTAGGTAAGGCGTGGGTCGAGGCTCTCCGAGGGAGGGAGGGAGGTAGGTAGGTAGGAGATTACTAGCCTCACTGCCTCACTAATGAGTGTTTCCTCGAGATTAATCCCACCGCTGCCAACAAAGCCTCAGAGTGCCTTAGCTCAGACGAGATGAACAACAATTGGATTCGGCGTTTCTCCTGAAAATAATACCTCATTCACATCGACTCATTAACTGCATTAATTAGCAACATGACAACGATATTGTAACCACACCCCCCCCTTTCCCCCCCTCCCACCCCCCCCCCTTCCCCCCCCTCCCACCCCCTTTATTTGAAAGGGTATTTTACAGGGGAAAAGAATTTAGTCCTTAAGAGGTTCATTATTTCTCGGCACTGTTTGTCGAACCTATTTTTTTTTTGTGGTTTGAATAGATGAATTGTTTTCCCAGTATTGTGGTTCGCTAATTGATGAAAAATATAATGCCAAACAAAAAGAAAAATGTCGGTTAAAGTCTTATTGATTAGTTTGAGATTTCTAAGAATCCTCTCTCTATATATATGCGGTTTATATATATATATATATATATATATATATATATATATATATATATATATATATATATATATATATATATATATATGTATATTATATATATATATATATATATATATATATATATATATATATATATATATATGATTATTTTTATCATTTTCATTGATTATGGTAAAGGTAACTTTTTTTTTTGTCGTGAAGGGCTATAGTTTATTGGGCAGTGTAACTTATGCTGTAAGTATTCATCACTCATCCTGTGAGCGCACATACATCACTCATCCTGTGAGCGCACATACATCACTCATCCTGTGAGTGCACATACATCACTCATCCTGTGAGTGCACATACATCACTCATCCTGTGAGTGCACATACATCACTCATCCTGTGAGTGCACATACATCACTCATCCTGTGAGTGCACATACATCACTCATCCTGTGAGCGCACATACATCACTCATCCTGTGAGCGCACATACATCACTCATCCTGTGAGCGCACATACATCACTCATCCTGTGAGTTCACATACATCACTCATCCTGTGAGTGCACATACAACAGTCATGATTATTGATCTATCCATTCACACATTTACCCTCATTTATTTTCGCCCTGAGTATATATAATGAAAAACTTTATCCAATTGGCCTTTTTATCAGTCCAAAAATATACACTAAAGTCAGGATTGTTTATTTGTTATCGCGGCTTTTGTATAATATATACAATATATACGAATTCTTCTTTTTCCCTTTACTGTCTGTACCACAGACGTTACCATTTCTTTTACAATGGTAACCAACACACGCTTATTATCCTCTGTCGACCATAGACAGGGTTAAAGATCTGTTAGACAACATAAAGTCTACTGAATTACTGACCTCTCAACCACGGGAGGAAATTTAAAGTGCTTTATTACTATAAATTGTAATAAAGGTTGCATGCAATACTTGAGAGCTTTGGTGGTCAACAATCCATCCTTGCAGAGTCAGTTCTCTGCTCTCAGACATGTTCCAATAGTCAAAGTTCAGCTAACAATGAGTTATTAACGCTTCAAATTGGAGGGTTTTGCTATCTACTCGTCCCTCGGAAATGTGGATTATTGCTGACACGTCCAGAATTCTGAATGCCTTTGATAGAAGCTTCCACATAGTCTCACCTGCGTCTGGGGGGATACTGGAGAGGAGGAAGAACTCAGCGGGTTTTCTTCCTATTGGGGAGTGGATGCTGTACATGCTGCTATAGCGGTATGTTCACTCATAGGATGAGTGACGCTGCTCCTAATGTTGTAACTATAGTGGTATGTTCACTCACAGGCACTCCCTTGAACATTATATTGTAGAATGTCCAATATTGACTGACTTTCGCCCTCCTGGGCTGAGGTATGCTGAACTCTGTAACTACTATATGAATACTGGAACAATTAATGATATTTTGGACTTGTACCCAAGATTGACCATTTAATGTATCAATTATACAATGTATGTGATGTAACTGCATAACCTGAGCTTGTAAAAGCATCTTAATCACCTTCAGTGGTTAAGTGCTTAATAACACACTAGTTTCTATATCAGCTATCTTACCCTGTCAGAGTAGGAGAGACATAAATGTATGTGTATGTATGTGTGTGTGTGTGTGTGTGTTATATGCATGTATATGTATGTGTGTGTATGTGTATACATTATATATATATATATATATATATATATATTGGGTGGGAGGACTATGGGGTGTGGGGTGAGTGCTGTAAGTACGCCCATCCATCACACACAACACGACTGCTCGCCTCCTTGTCTACTTCCTACCAAGGATTCCAACACGTTTCGTTTCGAATTATCTCAAAGATCCCTATTTTTTTTTTTGGTCAATAGTTCTACAAACCATTAGCCAAGTTATTGGTTCTGAAATAAGTCCCATTTGGTCTCTTTCCCAACCTAATAATTGCAATGTTTTTTCGTTATCAATGTTGCTAGATCGTATGCAACGAGAAGGGAACGAGAAGCGAACGAGAGGGGAACGAGGAGAGTGTTAGCGAGGGGGAGATCGAGTCGGAGCAGGTTGTCAGGCCATAAACAAGGGAGAAAACCAGTGCGGTTGAGTACTTACGAGCTCTCTTGCCGCCCCCCCCCCCTCACTCTCCTTCTCCTCATCCTTCGAGTGCGACCTTCAAGTGTGGGCCTCATTCATCAAGTTCTCGCCTTAGTGACGTTTATTTGTTTTCCTCCGACTGACTGAACGAGCCCGGAGGACGCGATAGGGAGTGTGGGTAGAATAGGGACGATTTCTTCGGTCTTCACCCCCCCCCCCCCAAATAAAAAAGTGTAAGGGAGGATTTTCCTACACACATTTTCATTTTTTTACGTTTATTCGTTGAAAAATCTTTCCTGACTAGTCTCTGGATGGTTAGAAATCGATGGGGCGTTCATCCATAATTTCAAAACGCAAAATTACGATTGAATTTCGACGTCAAGGGGAGGCAAGCTAGGTAATAATGGAGACGAGGGTGAAGAGCTGGAGCTCATTCACTTGTAGCGATTTATAGGTAAGCACTGATAGGCAAGGTACTATTTCAGATGCCTCGCTTTATTTGTGTAAAAATTCATTAGTTCTCTCTCTCTCTCTCTCTCTCTCTCTCTCTCTCTCTCTCTCTCTCTCTCTCTCTCTCTCTCTCTCTCTCTCTCTTCCCTGTTCTATTCTCTTCTCCAGTCCATTTACGCTTGTCTTTCCTGTGGGTGAGGGAGGGAGGGGGGGGGGGGAGGAGGGGTAGGTAGGTTCCGTCCGTCCAAGATTGATGGTAGCTGGACACAGTTGAGAGAGAGGGTCAAGTCGGGTCAGGCGATCAGGTGAGCCGGCCACTCCACCTTCACACAATTCTTCTTCTTCTTCTCTCACCTCTTAAGAAACTTATTTATGTCGGTTGTTTTGACTCCTGAGAGGCATCAGCGCATGTTCGATCTCATTCAACATCCCTGCCCTTGTGTGGCAGTGCACAGTGGAAAGTTGTTTTCACATATTCATACATTAAAACATTGATTGTAACCATGATATATATGTGTGTTTCAGCCTACAGTTTAGACCTATTGTCTTGTGTATGACCCTCTGTCCTGCGTGACAGTGAATACCAGCATTATCCTCATTTTAATAAGATTTAATTGAAAATCTCAGATTAGGCAAAATTTTAATTAATTTTGTCAATAAAGATGTTAATAATAATAATAATCCGTTTCTGTGTTATAAGTCCTACAAGATTCACGTTTCCTTTCTTGTGGGGACAACAAACACATTAATATCAACGGTGTTAAGTGTAGAGGGGTAAAGTGTGGTGGATGTTGTGGGTTTGGAGTGAAGTGTGGTGGATTTTTTTTGTTTGAAATTTTGCCCCGAGGGGCGAGTTTATTGGGCAGCGGCACTCATCTTGTGAGTGGACACACGTTGTGGGGTTGGGGGTGAAGTCTGGGTTTCAAAAGATTTGAGGCGATGAAGCGAACGAAAATACTAAACATGGATACAACACAGTCATTAAACCCATCTACGTTGGTCACGCATCCACCACAGGCGCTTCGTCAGGCGAACCTACGCCAGGCAACTCCTACCACCACCACCACCACCACCACCACCACAAACAACAAACTTCATCTCCGTATACACCACTTTAAATGTGATAAATCCAGTTAATATACCCTTAACCACCCTCCCCTAAAAAAAATCCAACTCATTTCATAAAACGAATACGGTGATTCACGTATACAATGAACGGTAAATAAAACGGGTATTCCTGCCTTGTGTGTGTGTGGGGGGGGGGGATTTGTGTGGTTGTGGTCCCCAGACTACGGTCATAAATAAAGCCAAGGTGTAATATCCGAGTGTGCAGTGAATCACTGTTAAGAGAGAGAGAGAGAGAGAGAGAGAGAGAGAGAGAGAGAGAGAGAGAGAGAGAGAGAGAGAGATAAGGCTGTATTATCTAACATTGCTCATGGTCTGGGTAGGATCATCACCACTGCAGAATACACAACAGTCAACTCAGGGCATAACTCACACCAAGACTAATTGTAGCACAAGTTTTTCATGATAACCAAAACATTAGTTTAAAATCCTTTTCCTACTAATCATTAGTTTAAAATCCTTTTCCTACTAATCATTAGTTTAAAATCCTTTTCCCCGCTAATCATTAGATTAAAATCCTTTTCCCCGCTAATCATTAGTTTAAAATCCTTTTCCCCGCTAATCATTAGTTTAAAAGCCTTTGCCCACTAATCATTAGTTTAAAAACCTTTCCCCACTAATCATTAGTTTAAAAACGTTTACCAGTAAAAATCATCAGAAAAAAATTAACTCCAAGTATTAGTTTAAATACCATTACCACACCTTGTCATGCCTTATTAGTTTAAATACCATTACCACACCTTGTCATGCCTAATACATAGTTTTGTGTAACGGGGTCGACCACGGATTGTTTGACTGACTAATTCATTAACTCATTTTATGCATACAAAATTAATACGAATAATTATGAATACAATATTTGATGTATTAGGTATAACACGGATCGTATTACACTGGACACTCATAAGTACATCATTACAGTGGATACTCACTAAATACAGTATTACAGTGGATATTCAGTAAGTACAGTATTACAGTGGATATTCAGTAAGTACAGTATTTGTATATTTCATAATGCCACTGAAAACTGGTATGAAGCCGTTAAAAAATCTTATCTGTCCATTTGGTTTTCTTAAATAGAAATGTATCAGTTATCCTTATGTAGAAATGGACTAGTTATCTGCATCAATAAGATAACAGTGTTTTACAAACACACACACAATCACCAATTAAATTGTAGGCTAATTGTTTTTTTTTTTAATTTGTCTAAAAGCTTAGGCTTGTTTCCATACTGTTGTACACATTAGTTCAGTCCTGTCAGAAGTGTAACGATTTATATAAGTTGTTGGGAATAGAGTCCTTTGAACCTCTGATGTAATCTAATAATGCACTAGGATGAAGGATTGGGGAGGGGGGGGGGAAGGAGTTCAAGTCTTCAAAATCATCGTGTTGTGGGTAGTCCTATTCTCTTAGGAGATACCCTGATTGGTAGGTAGTTGAACTACGTACATACAGTTTGGTCCAATGTTCCTTTCCCAGCTCAACCCACACACACACTTTGTCTCTCTCGCCCCGAACCCCTTTTCCATCCCATCTACTCTCCAGCTCCTCACCACCATCCCATACCTGCCACTGCAGGTATCCTTCGGACGTGTAGTTATTGTGTATTTTGATGTGTAGTACGTAAATTAGAAAGGTAGTTACCAGCACCCTTTGATTTTGAATTAGACAATATCTATGACTCTCGGCCTTTGTAAACACACATTAGTCACATTCTCTAGGTGAGAAATCAATAACTAATTATACTATATGTAAAATAACATATTTATGTTATTTTACATATATATTTATAGACAGATACGTCTGTCCTCATCTGTCAATATGTTGGACAGACATAACAAAATATGTATAACATCTATGTTAGTTAGCACTGTAAAAACACCACAATCGGCTTCTGCAGTCTAGTGCTCAATAACTCCTTATGTAACGGGGTTAAGTGCTCAATACCTCACTGCACAATATATGATGTGCAAATAATTCTCTTGTTATCTAGCCCTGTCCTTGGAGGACAGAAGAAAATGAATAAATACTGGATATCATTGTAAATGAATGATAACGTAGTCTGTGGTTGATAATAAAGGAGATATGGGAGGTTGGGTAGTGTTATAATGATTGTAATATTCCTTGAGACCATAGGTTCGACTCCCCTCGTTGGCTCCTAGTGATTTTCTCGTCTTAACAACTTGTGTTGATGGTTGTGATGTGGTGGGCTTGTAGTGCTGGTAGGTTGTGGTCTAGTAGGCTGTAGTTGGTGGGTCTGCTTAGTGCAGCCAACATTTATCCTTCAAAGCACTACCCCAACACATTCACTTCTATCCCTCATCCTTCATCTCTTGTTTACCCATCCTTGTCACTATCCTTTGTAACCCCTCCTCCTTCTCCCCTCCTATCACTCCATCAGTTCTTAAACCTCCTCTTTCTCCTCCCTCCCTCCCTCCTTCTCCATCCTCCCTCCATCTATCCCCTCCATCTCTTCCTCCATCTGCACCCTCACCCCTACCTCACATTCTCCTCTCGTGTGAAAACAATTCCAAGCGTCAACAGATGTTTCATTTTTCACTCCGGGGCCTTGTGTTCATTTTTTGTTAGCCGTCGGATAGAGGTCTGTTTGGATGCTGTGTTTGGATGCTGTGTTTGGATGCTGTTTGGATGCTGTGTTTGGATGCTGTGTTTGTGTGCTGTTAATGTTGTCTAATATTGCTCCTCAAAGTGCATTATTTTCAGGTGTTTTATGTGTGCCTCTTCTCCAAATTCTCACTCAATCTTATTGATTGAGAATTTGAGATGAGTGAGAAGTGAGAAGCAAGGATTCTTACTTGCTCTTATTGTGCTTCTTATCTCCCACATTGTATGGCTCTTCCTCCCACAAGGCTTCTCCCATGCCTCTCTCTGATCATGGGTTTCCTATATTTTATCCTAGATGATCCGAAAGGTTTCTGGATTTGTGTCTATGCGCCCTCTGTAATTCTTTTTGCGCTACCGCTCAAAGGATGAGTATGGTGTGGATAGTGAACTAGCAGCCTCTGGCGGCGGCAACAGTCAATACAATACAATACAATACAATACAATACATGATATTGAAATCCTCATCTTGCAGGACGGTTTGGCAAACTCTTGATGCATTAAATGATATCCTCATGAACTTGAGGGCGGGTGAAATAATTGTTCAGATGCGTCTTGTGACTGGATGTTCAGTAATGTAGAGTGTGAACATGACGCAGTTCTTGTTCACGGAGTTCACACACACACACACACACAACGCTCAGGATTTAGAGATTCTTCTCCTTGAGCTGCCTACGACAAGTAGCCCAACCTGATCCAATTAACCCAACATGATCCAAGTAGCCCAATCTGCCACAGGTAGCCCAACTTGATCTTTCCAAGCTATACATGTTTCGTCAGTATACGTTTTGTGCTTCTCATATGTATATTTCCCAGATCTAATCAGAACTGAATTTTGTATGCTAGTGTTTTCCCGTTAGAACCGAAATTTTTGCAGTAATATAGTTTTCACAACCATGGTCTGGTTTAGTTTCCTCTTTACGAAAACTAACTTCCTAGTCTATATCATAATGTTGTATGTTAATATCTGTAGGAGATGGTATACATGCCCAGGGATATTCTGAAAGATTGTAACTTGCTTAGCTAAATGAATTGTGGGGTTCAGTCCCTGAGCCCATTATGTGTCTCTGTAACCCTTTCCACTACCGCCCACAAGATGGGTATGGGGTGCATAATAAATGAACTAAACTAACTAACATTGTTTTTGGCAACGAGCACGTTATTTAACGAAGATTTTGAAGTCTCCTGTTTTGTCTATCTTGGAAAATATGGTTTTAAGAAATTGAATCACAAAATATTACTCCTGTATATTTTAGTATTGATAGCTAATTGTCGTATAATTTTCCTAGTGTCTAATTCACCTAGTTGTTCGACCTGAGAATATTTGAATATTTTAAGCAAGCGGCTCTCTTAAGACATCAGCTCACTCTTTCAGTATATTGGGCAATATATATAAAGTGCAATTGATATGCTCAACTATTTCTGGCGAATATAACTCCACTACGGGCTCACCATAGCCCGTGCTACTTGGAACTTTGTTCCAAGTAGCGAATCTTTAACAACAACAACAATATTTCTGGCGATTTAGTTCCTTCTCATTTGTTATACAAATGTGTTGCTAACGTCGTTTAATGTGTAGTGTTCTCCAAATACATTTCTTATTTCCTTACACTCACACACACACACACTTCTATGTCATTCTCTGTGATGTATCCACAGCCTGTCTGACCACCTGGTCTTTCATTAGCATCACTCTATGTTGTAATACACCTCTTGCCTCCACATCACCCACCGATTGTTCCTACATGCCCCCCCCCCCTCTCTCTCTTGCACCAACCCCCCCCCCCTCTCTCCTGCACCAGCCCCCTCCCCCCCCCCGGCACCAGCAATCACCTTCCCTTCTATAATAATGCTATGATGTCAAATTCTCAGTACACATATTTGCCGTATATTTTCCTGACATTAAAATAAACACCAACCAAATTATCTGCTGACTAGCCAGTGAGTCGTTGGGGGGAAGGGGGAGGAGGGAGGGTGGTTTACATGTATACACATTATTAATTCAGAAACTGTGTGAGAGTGAGGGAGAGTGAGAGTGAGAGACAGAGACAGACAGAGACAGAGACAGACAGAGTGAGTCGCAGACAGACAGACAGACAGACACACACACACACACACACACACACACACACACACACACACACTTGTCTTGTGACCATCGTGTTGGGTGGACGTTGGGTTGGGAGCTCCTGGGTCACTAGTGGAGTGGGAGGGGTAATCAGGCAACTTCGAAGTGAAAAAGACTATAAGTGAATGTACAAGTGAATGAAAAAACCTTGGGTTTTGACCAGAGCCATAAGGTAGTGAAGAAAAACAGTTTAATTAGCGTAATTCAAAATAGTGAGGAAATACTGTGCAGTGTGGAAGCAGCAGACATCACCGACCTCTGACCGCGTGACCTCACCTCGCAGCGACCCTTCTATCACCACGTGGGACGACGATTGGGGATTCACTCACCTATTGTGTTGGCAGATTGTGCAAGGTATTGAGGAGCGCCTTTTTGGCTAGATTGTTACTGCAATGACTAGAAGGGGTTCAAGGTCAATCACCAGCAGGGATGAGGAGGAGGACAGATTTATAGACAAATTAATAGGGAAATTTGTAGAGAGAAGGAGTGATTGGTTGGAGGATCTAATCCAGGGGATTAAAAGTGAGGTATTTCAGCAAATACAGGATGCGGTAGAGAGGCAGAAACAAGAATTTATGCTCTATGTTCAGGAAGAGATTAGGAAGGGAAGAGAGGACTGGGAGAGGGAATGTGCTCGTATCACAAACGAATTAGGAAGGATTAGCAGCATGGCTAAGGATAGAGGAGTAATGGGGGATGGGTTAGTGACTGCGGTTGGGATGGGGAATCCCCAGGGGACAGGCTACCAGCATGACAATGAATTACTGAGGAGACGGTCTATTATAATACATGGATTATTCGAATCTAGGGCACCAACAAGACAAGAGAGAATAGAAACAGAAAAATACGAATTGCACGAGATATTGAGGTGTATTGGAGCAGAGATAGCAGAACGCGAGGTGGATATCAATCGACGGGTTGGACCTTACAATTGTACCAAGCATAGACCTGTTCTGGTGCAATTCTCCAATGAGGAGGCAGTGGAGTACATAATGAGGAGCAAGCATTTACTCAGAGGAAGTGAAACCCATTACAATGTGTTTATAGAGAGGTTTATGACGAAAGATGAGCAAACAGCCCACAAAAATAGATGGCAACAACGACACCGAAATAGTCTCACCTCCCAGGTCACATCCCAGGTCACCTCCCAGGGCACCTCCCAGGTCACCTCCCAGGTCGCATCCTCCCCAACTCAGCCCTCCTATACATCCCCCCTGCCTCAGCCTCCCACAACCCCCCTGTCCCTTCCACATTTGCACCTCCACAACGATTCCCCTGCCCCTGCTACATCACACTTGTCAGCGACCCCAGTGGGTCAAGCCATGCCCTCCCCAAACCCACCTTCCCATCCCCCCTCCCCAAATACCCCTTCCCACTCCCCTGCCCCTTCTACCCCATTGACTTCAATTCCATCTACTCCATCCCAGCTTCCACTGCACCCCTCTTCCACTCACCCCCAAACCCCACCCAACCCTCACCCCTCCTATGCACCTCCAGCCCACATTTAACCCCCTCACCTTGTGACCCCCTAACACCTTCCCCTATCTCCCTCTTCCCCTCTTCTACCCCGAAACCCCCACCTACCCCCGATTCCCCCCTAACTAATATACCCTCTCTTCCACTCCCAGCACCCATGCTCCATTCTCATCTCAGCTCTCCGCCCTCAGTATCCCTCTTCCCCCCAACCTCTCAACCTCTATCTGACTCTCAGTCTCACTCTATTTCTCAACCCCCCTATGCTATTCAGACCCCTAACTTTCAGACCCATTATGCCCTTCCTACCCCCCTAGATGCCCAGACCCCATTCGCCTACCAGGCACTCCCAGGCACCCCCCTAGCACCCCCCCACTCACCCCCACAGCCCCCACTTGCCCCCCAGACACCCCACAGTTCCCCCCAGACCCCTGGTGAAAGGGGGAACTCTGACACCCGAGTTTCCAAGAAGAGTCTCAAGGTTTGGTACACCAATGCTGATGGGGTAGCCAATAAAGCAGAAGAGATAAAAGAAAGAGTTAGTGAGGCAGACCCAGACATAGTGGCAATAGTGGAAACTAAAATAAATGGCATGATCTCGGATGCAATCTTTCCAGAGGGGTACCAGGTGATAAGAAAAGAAAGGACACAGAGACAGGGAGGAGGAGTGGCACTACTAATAAAGCGGAAATGGAAGTTTGATGAGCTGGAAAATCCGGGTACCAATGAAAGCACAAGCTTCATACATGGAACTCTGACAGTGGATGGGAAGAAGATTGTAATCTTGATACTCTACAATCCCCCACCAAACAGTAGAAGGCCCAGGCAGGAGTACGAGGACAGCAACAAGACATGTATGGATGAACTGCAGAGGGCAGCAACTTTAGCGCATAGAATGAGAGCGAAGCTGCTGGTCATGGGGGACCTAAATCACGGAGAGATAAATTGGGAAACGAGGAATCCCCATGGTGGGGAGGAGACCTGGGGAGCGAAGCTGGTAGACGTTATTGACAGGAATTTTCTAACACAGCATGTGAAAGAAGATACTAGGGAAAGAGGAGGGGATACGCCCAGCCTATTAGATCTCATTATCACTCAGAATGTAGAAGACATCGAGCAGTTGGAACATGAAATACCACTAGGAGCTAGTGACCATTGTGTCCTAGTCTTTGACTACATGATGGAGCTTAAAATTGTGACCAAAGGACAAGAGGTCCGGGAAAGGAGACTTGATTACAGAAAAGGGGACTACAGAAGGATAAGGGACTACCTGGGAGAAGTGCAGTGGGAGGAAGAACTTAGAGGAAAAACAGTGCAAGGTATGATGAACCAAGTCATATTGAAATGCAAGGAGGCTGAAGATAGATTTATTCCAACAATAAAGGAAAAAAGCAGGAGGGAATATAATAACCCATGGTTTAATAGACAGTGTCAGGAAGCAAAGGTGAGAAGCAGGAGGGAGTGGAGGAAGTACAGAAGACAAAGGACAGAGGACAACAGGATTAGATGTAACAGAGCTAGGAATGATTACATTAACATAAGACGAGTGTCGGAAAGGAATTATGAGAACGATATTGCAGTCAAAGCGAAAAAGCAACCAAAATTACTACATAGCCATATAAGAAGGAAGATGTCGGTAAATGACCAAGTGACAAGACTGAGGAAAACAGAAGGGGCATATACAGAAAGCGACAAGGAAATCTGCGAGGTACTGAATGCAAAATTCCATGGAGTGTTCACAACCGAGCCTGAGCAGCTCCCATTGTTAGAAGAGATTACCCAAGATGAAAGACTATCGGATATAGAGCTGACAGCAGAGGATGTAATGAAACAGTTGACAACACTGGATGCAAATAAAGCTGTTGGACCAGACAAAGTATCACCGTGGATACTCAAAGAGGCAGCGCAGGCTCTCAGCGTGCCTCTGGCAATGATCTTTAATGAGTCACTTATGACGGGAGAATTGCCCAGTTGCTGGAAGGAGGCAAATGTCGTACCGATTTTCAAAAAGGGTGATAGGGAGGAGGCACTTAACTACAGACCCGTATCACTGACAAGCATCCCCTGCAAAATTCTTGAAAGAATAATTAGGCTAAGACTTGTTGAGCACCTGGAGAGCATTGGGTTTGTAAACAAGCACCAACATGGGTTCTGGACAGGGAAATCATGCCTAACAAACCTTTTAGAATTCTATGATAAAGTAACAAGGATAAGGCAGGACAGAGAAGGCTGGGCAGACTGCATATTTCTTGACTGCCAGAAGGCCTTTGATACGGTACCGCACATGAGACTGCTATACAAACTTGAGAGGCAGGCAGGAGTAAGCGGAAAGGCCCTAGTATGGGTGAAGAACTACCTAACAGGAAGGAGCCAGAGGGTAATGGTAAGGGGCGAAAAGTCGGACTGGCGAACAGTAACAAGTGGAGTACCTCAAGGATCGGTGCTGGGACCAATCCTCTTTCTAATTTACGTAAATGATATGTTTACAGGAGTGGAATCATACATGTCAATGTTTGCAGATGACGCAAAATTAATGAGAAGAGTTGTGACAGACGAGGATTGTAGGATCCTCCAAGAGGACTTAAACAGGCTGCAGAGATGGTCAGGGAAATGGCTACTGGAGTTTAACACCAGTAAATGTAAAGTTATGGAAATGGGATCAGGTGACAGGAGACCAAAGGGACAGTACACAATGAAGGGGAACAGCCTACCTGTAACGATTCGAGAAAGAGACCTGGGAGTGGATGTGACACCTAATCTAACTCCTGAGGCACATATAAATAGGATAACGACAGCAGCGTACTCTACACTGGCGAAAATTAGAACTTCATTCAGAAACCTAAATGAGGAAGCTTTTAGGGCGCTTTACACTGCCTACGTGAGACCCGTCTTAGAGTATGCCGCGCCATCATGGAGCCCCCACCTGAAGAAACACATAAAGAAACTGGAGAAGGTTCAGAGGTTTGCGACGAGGCTTGTCCCAGAGTTACGAGGGATGGGATATGAAGAGCGGCTGAAGGAACTGAACCTAACGACACTAGAGAAAAGAAGGGAGAGAGGAGATATGATAGGGACATATAAAATACTCAGGGGAATTGATAAAGTGGAAATAGATGAAATGTTCACACGTAATAATAACAGAACGAGGGGACATGGGTGGAAACTGGAAACTCAGATGAGTCACAGAGATGTTAGGAAGTTTTCTTTTAGCGTGAGAGTAGTAGAAAAATGGAATGCACTTGGGGAACAGGTTGTGGAAGCAAATACTATTCATACTTTTAAAACTAGGTATGATAGGGAAATGGGACAGGAGTCATTGCTGTAAACAACCGATAGCTAGAAAGGCGGGATCCAAGAGTCAATGCTCGATCCTGCAAGCACATATAGGTGAGTACATATAGGTGAGTACACACACACACACACACACACATACACACACACACAGATTGAGTGTGATTGAGTGATTGTGTTCACTTACCTAACAATGCTCATCTAGCTGTGATTTGCGGGACTGAACTTAGGCTCTTTGGCCCTGCCTCTCAATTTCATAATGTTCTCGATATTTTTCATTACTTTGACATTGAAACAAAATCTAATATGTCTATGGTTCTAGTGGGCGTTTATTTTCTACCCGTCGTCTTTGTTCGTATCCCACACTTGCTAAATATTCTGTCCTTTTCTGCATTAATAATTCCCGTAAGGATCTGTTACGTGGTAACCATGTCTCCCTTAATTCCTGTCTTCCAAAATAAAAAAGATGAATTTCTATAGCCTTTCCTCATATCTCATACCTCATAAATCTAGAATAATTCTGGTGGCATAATTCAGAAATTTTGTTTTGTATTTAATTATACATTAGGTAAGGAGGCTAACAGCTGAGTGGACAGCGCTTCGGATTCGTAGTTTTGAGGTTCCGGGTTCGATCCCCGGTGGAGGCGGAAGCAAATGGGCACAGTTTCTTTCACACTAGCGCCTCTGTTCTCCTAGCAGTAAATAGGTACCTGGGAGTTGGACAGCGGCTACGGGCTGCTTCCTAGGGCGGGATGGGGGGGGGGGGTAACAAAAAGGAGGCCTGGTCGAGGACCGGGCCGCGGGGGACACTAAGCCCCGAAATCATCTAAAGATAATCTCAAGATAAAGATACAAATGACTCCACACACACTAGCGCTGCACATTCAAGGATTGGTCTGACATATGTGAAAGATTCCTTACTCAGATTTCAAAACATCATTTCATATATAGGCAAACATAGTAAACGCCGCTGATGGCATAAGGTTTACGTGGACCCCGGGAGACAGGTTGAGTATGATGATGATGATGATGATGATGTATGTCAACGCTTGATCTTCTTGAGCCGAATATTGTAAATAAAATAATGACTGTGAAAGGAATTAGTTTTACCATGTTGTGATGAAGTATTAAAGGGAATGAGTGTCTCATTGTGCGTGTTGCTATAGTCTAAGAAATCCACAAACATCACTGGCACACAGGGCCATTGTGGCCCCTAATGGCACCCGCAAACACTCCCCCCCCCCCTCCCCCCACGAGCCAGAGTAGTGTGGCCAAGTGAAATTGGTGCCGATAATTTGTTTGTCAATGGCCATTATGTCAGTCAGGAAGATCAGTCATTCCCCTGGTGTCCACACGCCCTCCTCCTCATTGTGTTCATGAGGAAGAGGGCGGCCTTTCATGAGGAAGAGGGCGGCCTTTCGTGAGGAAGAGGGCGGCCTTTCATGAGGAAGAGGGCGGCCTTTCATGAGGAAGAGGGCGGCCTTTCATGAGGAAGAGGGCGGCCTTTCATGAGGAAGAGGGCGGCCTTTCATGAGGAAGAGGGCGGCCTTTCATGAGGAAGAGGGCGGCCTTTCGTGAGGAAGAGGGCGGCCTTTCATGAGGAAGAGGGCGGCCTTTCATGAGGAAGAGGGCGGCCTTTCATGAGGAAGAGGGCGGCCTTTCATGAGGAAGAGGGCGGCCTTTCATGAGGAAGAGGGCGGCCTTTCATGAGGAAGAGGGCGGCCTTTCGTGAGGAAGAGGGCGGCCTTTCATGAGGAAGAGGGCGGCCTTTCATGAGGAAGAGGGCGGCCTTTCGTGAGGAAGAGGGCGGCCTTTCATGAGGAAGAGGGCGGCCTTTCATGAGGAAGAGGGCGGCCTTTCATGAGGAAGAGGGCGGCCTTTCGTGAGGAAGAGGGCGGCCTTTCGTGAGGAAGAGGGCGGCCTTTCGTGAGGGAGAGGGTCTTTTACACAGGCGGGTCCAAAAGCCCCCCCAGATGACTCCTGACTCCTGACTTGTTAGCAGCCTTGAGAGATCTTCCTTTCTCTTATCTTACGACTGGTCCTACCGGGGTTTTGCTGGAATATGATTCGCCAGTCGGTTTATTAACAATTACTGGTGA
The DNA here is from genome assembly GCF_040958095.1 of Procambarus clarkii. NCBI lineage: Eukaryota > Metazoa > Arthropoda > Malacostraca > Decapoda > Cambaridae > Procambarus > Procambarus clarkii. The sequence continues at coordinate 9,230,647 of NC_091198.1, forward strand.
TTGAATGTGGGCGGACAGGTAAGGATTTGTGGTCACTTTGTCTTGTTTTTTTTTTTTCTAGGCCTCGAATTTGGGGCATTGTTGATTGGAAGGGGATTGAAGGTAAGTGTGCAACTCGCTACACCATATGGAGAGACTTCATGCCATTTCTCCTAGTTAGCTTTTTTGACACACTGTACTCCACTTCATATAGTCTAGGGTAGCTGCACTAATGCAGATGTACCTCATATCTTAAAAAAAAAAAAAATTCTCCTCCAACTCTGCTGCTCCTCCAACTCTGCTGCTGCTCCAACTCTGCTCTCCACAACTACGCACATACCCAACAGCTTGAGCCTTCGTCTCAACTCGCGTCAGACACTTGTATTCAGCAGTAGTTCTATTCTATTCCTTGACCAGTAAGGAAGCATTATATGTCTCCTTGTTGTCGTGAGCCACGACGCACGACTGGTCGTACTGTCGTACTGAGGGATATATATAACACGAGGGTGTAGGTTGACCAGACCACACACTAGAAAGTGAAGGGACGACGACGTTCGGTCCGTCCTGGTCCATTCTCAAGTTGATTGTGACCTGCTACTAGGTCCTAACTACTACTACTACTACTAGTGACCTAACTACTACTAGTGACCTAACTACTATTACTAGTGACCTAACCTACTAGGGTGTAGGTTTTGTGATCAATTTAACAGGAGTGGAAATGTCTTGGAGCATATTATAGGAATGCGGTAGTGATATCTGTCACTATTTGAGTTCTGGTGAGCATTGGGTCTTCTAATAATTCGATCGTATGGCCACACCCTGGTGGCTTATTGCTGTAGTCTCATGTTCAGGAGTCAAGTAGTGGCCACCATTCCTTCCCTCACCCGTCCCATCCCAAATCCTTATATCCTGACCCCTTCCCAGTGCTATATAGTCGTAATGGCTTGGCGCTTTCCCCCTGATAATTCCCTTCCTCCCTGCATTTTCTGGTTATAAGGTTATAGGACGGAGTTATAGGGTGTATTTCTTTGTGTTTTGTTTTACACTGCTTGTAGTTTTTGTATGGTGGTTTTCCTTAAGGTGTGTAGTCGTATTGTAGGGTAATAGAGATGTATTAGATAGGGGTTCGGAGAAGAATCTTGTTGCTGAGAGTTGTACCTCTGATGCAGTGCACAATAGAAAGTTGTTGTCACATATCCACACATTAAAACATTGATTGTAACCGTGATATATATGTGCTTCAGCCTACAGTTTAGACCTATTGTCTTATGTATGACCCTCTGTCCTGCGTGACAGTGAATACCAGCCTTATCCTCACTTTAATAAGACTATCAAAATCCTCAGATTAGGCAAAATTGTAATTAATTTTGTCAATAAAGATGTTAATAATAATAATCTGATTGAGTAAGTTCTTAAATACCTCCCTACCCCAGAACCTGACATCTTGTTTAATGTAGATCAGCTAAATTTTCTAAATTTAAAAAATTACCCTCAAGAAGAACTTCAAAAAATCCTCAGAGTCACGGGGGAGATATATTTTTATATAAAAAAGATAGTTTCCTGTCTTTTCTGTTTCAGTTTCCTTTTCCTGTTTCATTTATTTCAACTTTCAGTCGTAAGAAATCGTGCACAATCGTTACAGATATTATAAGCTTGAGAGAGAGAGAGAGAGAGAGAGAGACTCGTTAAACAAGAGATCAAACGAATTATCACACATTTACCTCTTAAAAGACCCCCCGAATACATCTGCCAATCCGACCTCAGTCGGATTCCCAATATTCGTCAGAGTCGAACGCCAAATATTAGCCGGGGGACGAACACTAAATTGGTGTAAACAGGCCCGCAGGGCGAGGGGTTAAAGTCAGGCTGCGACGAAGCAATTTCAGGTGAACGACAATAATGGGTCCAGACCAAACAAGTGCGGTCGTTTGTGACTGAGGAAGGGCGGGAGGTTGAGGGAGGTTAGGGGAGGGGAGTTGAGAAAGGTTGGTGGGGAGGGGGGGGAGTTGTGGGAGGTTGGTGGGGAGGAGGGGGTAGAGTTGAGGGAGAGAGAGGGGGGGGGGGGGTTTAGGGAGAGGTTAAGGACACACATTACCCAACTATGTCACGAGGAATTCTTGCTCATATTCCTTCACACAATTTGATTGGTGATTGTCAGTCGTTGTTGCTTTTGTAACTCGAGCCTATTTGCTAGTTTTGGTTAGTATTCGAACTATTAGAAGGAACTAGTATAGAACGGATTATCATAACTAGGTTATGATATTTGGTCCACAAAGTTTGGTCCACAGCCTGGTGGACCAAACTCTCACAAGTCAAGCCTGGCCTCGGGCCGGGCTTGGGGAGTAGAAGAACTCCCAGAACCCCATCAACCAGGTATCAACCAGGTAGGTTAATAGTTTTTTTCTATCTCTGAATATCAATATGGGTCTTTAGTTTTGTAGTTTTCTTGCGTCCGTAGTTCAATTTTCCGTCGGTACCATGAGCTACGAATTTAAATTTTGTTTCGTCTTATATATATCGAGAGAGAAATTTCTAAAAAAAAAAATCCTATTTTTCTTATCAACATTCCAATCCAGGACAAAGATCACCTTAGCCTTGAGTAGCCTTCAAATTTCACGTTATCTTGTGTTGTATGTGATATCTTTATGGTTTCAGAGGGGTAGTGAAGACCAATACGCTACAACCGATAACTTTTCAACGCCGATAACTTTTCAACGCCTATAAATATTTAAGGATAAGCTGACAAATCCCCGAGCGATAAATTTAGGTCTTATATTTACAGTGTAGCCGGGCAGTACTCCGTTCGGGGTAATTTGCCCTACCCTTACTCCAAAATAAACCACGAAATAATGCGATAAATTACGCCCTTAACATTAGACACTGTATATTAGGATATATAAACCTTATCTATAACCCTCAATATATCCGTCGCGTTGATAAATTGCTCTGATTTAGTGTATTTAATTGTTGATACGATCTAAGCTTGTAACATCGTACCAATTCTGGTAAAACTTTCAAGTTAAAAGGGATATTATATAACGCATATATAATGTGAACCTTGGGGTTCAGTCCCTGAGCCTATAATGGGCCTCTAATTTTTTGTTTTCCACCGTCGTCAACAATAGGATGGGTATGGGGTCCACTATGGTCAGCGGGATGGGTATGGGGTCCACTATGGTCAGCGGAATGGGAATGGGGGTCCACTATGGTCAGCGGGATGGGTATGGGGGTCCACTATGATCAGCGGGATGGGTATGGGGGTCCACTATGGTCAGCGGAATGGGTATGGGGGTCCACTATGATCAGCGGGATGGGTATGGGGGTCCACTATGGTCAGCGGAATGGGTATGGGGGTCCACTATGGTCAGCGGAATGGGTATGGGGTCCACTATGGTCAGCGGAATGGGTATGGGGGTCCACTATGGTCAACGGGATGGGTATGGGGGTCCACTATGATCAACGGGATGGGTATGGGGGTCCATTATCGTCAGCGGAATGGGTATGGGTTCCACTATCGTCAGCGGAATGGGTATGGGGGTCCACTATGGTCAACGGGATGGGTATGGGGGTCCACTATGGTCAGCGGGATGGGTATGGGGGTACACTATGGTCAGCAGGATGGGTATGGGGGTCCACTATGGTCAGCGGTATGGGTATGGGGGTCCACTATGGTCAGCGGTATGGGTATGGGGGTCCACTATGGTCAACGGGATGGGTATGGGGGTCCACTATGGTCAGCGGGATGGGTATGGGGGTCCACTATGGTCAACGGGATGGGTATGGGGGTCCACTATGGTCAGCGGGATGGGTATGGGGGTTCACTATGGTCAGCAGGATGGGTATGGGGGTCCACTATGGTCAACGGGATGGGTATGGGGGTCCACTATGGTCAACGGGATGGGTATGGGGGTCCACTATGGTCAACGGGATGGGTATGGGGGTCCACTATGGTCAGCGGGATGGGTATGGGGGTCCACTATGGTCAGCGGTATGGGTATGGGGGTCCACTATGGTCAGCGGTATGGGTATGGGGGTCCACTATGGTCAACGGGATGGGTATGGGGGTCCACTATGGTCAGCGGTATGGGTATGGGGGTCCACTATAGTCAGCGGTATGGGTATGGGGGTCCACTACCGCCCACAGAGCACAGAAAATGATACTTTATCACGGGAGGGACAATCTCGGTTTCTTAAAGATTGTTAAACTCGAATACCAATAATTTACATGGAAAAAATACAATAGACAAACAAATAAAGGTGAAACATAAATGCTGTAGGAAAAAATATATATACTTAAACCTCCATTCCCACCCCCCCTCCAACCCCCCCATCCACCCCCCCCCCTCCAACCCCCCCCCCCCCTCCTTTACCCATCACAATACCTTTCCCATCCCCAATGTCAGCACTGTGTCCCCAGCCACACCACCAAAAATATGTTTCATTTCCCCATCTTTATCCCCAACTGCCCCCCCCCCAACAACCATATCTCCACCTCAGGTATTCCCCACCATTCTATCCCCCCTTTCCTTCCCCTCACACTCTTGCATTCCCTCACACTAAGGCAGCCCCTCCCTACATATCCTCCTACCCACATTATTATCATCCTCCTCTTTCCTCTCCCCTTTCTTTTCCTTCCACTCCTCCCCCATTACCTCCCCCTCCCACACCCCCACACCCCCCCCCCCCCTCCTTTCTCCACCTCCACCACCACCCGTAATACAGACTTGTCCATTTAATAAAAGTTGCCAAAGTCAGAAAAACTTGTGCACCCGATTCCAATTTTGCATATGACACTGATGAAGAAATAAGTTTCTAGCCCAACCGGACGCCCGGATTTTCCCATATTTCCTTTTAATTAAGAAGTTATGACTTTTGAAAAATGTTTTAATAAAAAACTCGTGTTTTTCGTGTGTGTCACTTCTTCTGTTTTCCGATATTGAGTTTTGAGTGTTAGAGGGGTACATGTGACATCAGGGATTTCTTTTCGTGTGTACTTTGGTACATATCTTATATGTGTGTGTGGAAGGGGGGGGGAGGGGGGATATATGGCCCTGTATGTACATTAACCAAAATATTGAGCTGTATTTAGTGTGGGTTGAATGCTGGGTTTGTTGTTGTTGTTGGTGGTGGTGTTGATGCCTTTGTTGTTGTTGTTGATGATGATTGATGATGTTGTTGATGATTGATGGTGATGTTGATGTTCTTGTTATTGTTTTTATTGGCGACTTGATTTTCATGTTTATGCTGCATCTGTCGAGGTACATCCTTCATTCCTCTCGTGTCTTCAGTCACAGATCTTCATGTTTTTATCTGATTGTCTCGCATTCCATCCTTCTCACACACCTGTTGCACACCTTCCCTTCTCTCTCACACACACACCTGTCACACATACCCTCCCTTCTCTCTCCCACACCTGTCACACACCCTCCTGGCCACGTGAGGATAATAAACATAGCAGTCATGGTCCACTAACCACTTCGGTAACGACACAACCCCGAGGCCATAGCTCTCTCCTCTCTCCTCTCTCCTCTCTCTCTCTCTCTCTCTCTCTCTCTCTCTCTCTCTCTCTCTCTCTCTCTCTCTCTCTCTCTCTCTCTCTCTCTCTCTCTCTCTCTCTCTCTCTCTCTCCCTCTCTCTCTCTCTCTCTCTCTCTCTCTCTCTCTCTCTCTCTCTCTCTCTCTCTCTCTCTCTCGGTTTTTTAACCTCCCCCCTTCTTTCCTCTTTGTTTTTCTCTTGTTAATTGATGCCCGCTCGTACACACACGTCCTTGTGCCAGCTGGGTGATTGTAAACATTACAATCACCGGCCCTTACGGTCACCGACAGTGGCACTTCCTGTTGGTAAGTTGTCTCTCTCGGGGTCCGTTCTTGATCAGCTGATGTTTTGATTTTTTTTCTTCAGTTTCTCCGTTTTCTTTCTGTTGGTATCTTGTTGATTTCTGTGTTTTTTGTTTTGGTTCCCCTGTGTGGGGGTGACTAATGTGTGGATGCTCGAGGTTATCTTCAGGTGGTTATCTTGAGGTTATCTTGAGATGATTTCGGGGCTTTTCAGTGTCCCCGCGGCCCGGTCCTCGACCAGGTCTCCACCCCCCAGGAAGCAGCCCGTGACAGCTGACTAACACGACATGCTGTTGACAATGTGTCATCACTATCAGCATTATTAATGTCACCACTACCACCACCACCTCTTCGATCAACACTATTACCACTATCACTGCTACCAGGAACCCCCACCTGCACCACCATACGGGAAGCTGGGTAATATTAGGGCGGCATTTCGAGTCTTAAATAACGACTCTTCAACCCGTCCTCAGTCTATGTTCATTCCATCCAGCGGTCGACCCCATAGACGCATTTATAAACTCTAACATGCTGTTCATTCAGAATAGAAATTTTCTCAAATATAAATTAATATTGCTATATATTAGCCCACTGTGTATATTTGGCCTTGGGTAGGTTAGGTGTTTAGGGGCTTCTGGCGATTATTTGTATTTGTAGTACGTGAGTGAAGCATTTATACAACCCGTCCTCGACTCAAGTCCATTACATCCAGCGGTCAACCCCACAGACACATTCATAAATTTTAACAAGCTGTTCATTCAAAACGGGAATTTTCGCAAGTATAAATTAATATTATAATATATTAGCATATTGTGTATATATAGGCATAGGATAGGTTAGGTTAGGTGTTTAGGTTCTGTTGGCGATTATTTGTGTTTGTAGTACGTAAGTGAAGCATTTACAGCGTTGTGGTTCGAACAAAATTCGTCAGTGAAGCACTTGTTCCGATAGTCTTCGAACGAAATCAGTTGTGAGTCTTGTGTAAACCGTTTTTCATTCATAAACAGCTGGGGGTTTGGCGGGTGGATGGAATCACTTTTGGGTCTTTGTTTGGTGGACGGACTGATCTAAACGGGAGGATGGGTTGAAATTACATATTTACCTGTTCATCTTTTTCAATCTTTGGTGGCTTTGTTTACAGTATTAAACAGTTTGAGCCCCGAAGCACCAGGAAACTGTTTACAACTATAACAACACTTGACTGGGAAGTTTCGATGCTGGTAAACTATTAAATAAGTGTTAAGAAAGCCGCCAAAGATTGAAAAAGATGAACAGGTTCTAGGCGTCAATGCTTAACTGCTCGCCCGTGTTCACCCAGCAGTAATTGGGTACCAAGTTGTTCACCGATTGACGGGTCGTGTTCCAGGGAGGGTAAAGCTCTCGGCTTGTTTACAGGAGTCTGAAGTCGTCTGTTTCTGTTCTCGCCTGTGTAAACAACAGCCCGTCCTCCAAACAAAGATCCAAAAGTGATTCCATGCACCCGCCAAACCTCCTGTTTATGAATGAAAAGCGGTTTACACACGACTCACAACTGCTGACGTTCGAACATATCCGGAACAAGTGCTTCACTGACGATTTTTGTTCGAACCATAACACTACAAATGCTTCACCCACGTACTACAAATACAAATAATCGCCAACAGAACCTAAACACCTAACCTAACCTATGCCCATTTATACACAATATGCTAATATATTATAATATTAATTTATACTTGAGAAAATTCCCGTTTTGAATGAACAGCATATTAAAATTTATGAATGCGTCTGTGGGGTCGACCGCTGGATGTAATGGACTTGAGTCGAGGACGGGTTGGTAAACAAACACTGGACCACACAACACCTGCATGAAATTTGCACTTCGTAAAACACAAAACTAAACTTGAAAAGTGCTAAGGTATGCAGCAAGTGTAGTGCGTGTATTAAGAGGATTAAGCAACGAGGACAGGTTAAGTGAATTATGCCTCACTGTCCTGAAAGAGAGGAGGAGGAGCAGAAGGGACATGATCACTATATACAAGATCCTTTGAATAGACAAGATAGATAAGGACAATATCCCCTAGAGTGACAGAAAATTTCGATATAGGTGGCAGATAACAAACTGAATGCACTGAAACTCGAATTCATGGAAGCTAATTTTATCGACAATAATAGAAAAGTTTAAAAGAAAAAAATATCCCCCCTCATAAAACAAAATCTGACTACCATTTAGTTACCATTTAGTGTACTTTAGCGGGGACACTAAAGCCCCGAAATCATCTCAAGATAATCTCAAGATAACCTCAAGATCTCAAGATAACCTCAAGATCTCAAGATAACCTCAAGATCTCAAGATAACCTGTAGGTGGGCGCCCTTCACTACCACCACCACAAGCCACCACCAACCAACTACCACGCCCTCCTCCACCCCGTCCCCCCCAAAAAATCAACTACCACATTCCCAGGCAGCAATGGGGGCAATTAGCCGATGGAGTCAAGCAGGTGAGACGCCATCCTCCCTCGGGAGTACCCCAAATAAACACACATTTCCTCCCATGTACCGTGTATACCAACTGTGTCAAGCCGTCGCACATGTGTGTTCCATCAGCATGTCATCCCCTCGATAGGAAGTGAAGACCCGGTGCTATAATCACATTGTTATTTTACTTGATGGCTGGTTGATAAAGATTGAACCACCCAAGAGGCGCCACGTGCATGAATACCTCTTAAATGGAAGCTTTTTTTTACTATAATTATTCATAGCTTAAAGGTGCACTTCTTGGTCATTTTTTTGTAGAGAACAATTCGCCTACATGTAGCGCAGTGGGCTGCGTGATGTAGACGTAATAACTGTGGCAGTTGGACACTCCCTGTAGCGTAACATAGCGTGGATTTCACCACACACACTTTCTGGCACTCCCCCCCCCCCCCCCACCCAGACACTTGATTACACGGTGCCTGGTTTCGGTCCACTGTTGAACTGAGTTGTTTCTCGTTAGGAAATTAGTGATTAATAGTTTTAACACGTCTTGAGAGCATAGAGAGCCATTAACACGTCCTTGGAGCATAAATTCTCTGCATCGTGGACTAAACATGCTCACACCCATCCTTCCCCCCCCCCACTCCTCACACCCCCACTGCTCCCCCCCCCCCACCCCAACAGTCGTGATACAGGACGATAACACTGCAGACAGCTAACACAGGGCTAATATCCCCTCCATTAAATGTTCTTTAAACATGATACCATTGATGGCGTCATGCCGTAAAAGCGTCCCGGTCTTCCTCAGCACTCTAAACCCCCCCCCCCCCACCCGGACCCTCCACCCCTCCCCCCCTTACCCACCCATCGAGGACCTCTTCCTCCCCCTTTAAAAAGGGGCGTAGGACAAATGTCGGTGCTCCGGAAAAGCGCCTGAAAAGTGTCAATATAATTGTTTGTGTTGACCGTGACAAAGGGGCCGCCGCCGCCCCCTGGCACTGGTCCGGCGGGACCAGGCGCTGTAAACAATTTAGTTGACGCAGGTGAGGTCGCTCTTGGCTCTTCCTTCAGCGGCTCTTGCCACACTCACCTCTCACGTCCCCCCCCCATCCCATCCCATCCCAGCTTTCTCCCGAGGAGGGGAAGTCGCCCACCGGTTGATGGGGGGGGGGGGGAGGAGGAAGGAGGTGAAGAAGATAGAGGGGATAGAGAACGTCGGAGTGAGGGTGCAATAGATGGATAGGAAATGCAATAGATGGAAGAGGGAAGGGATAGGAAATGGGGGATAGACGGTAGATATAAGAGGGAGGTAAGAAATGTGGGATGGAGGGTGAGAATGATAAAATGAATGGAGATGAATGGGAAGTCACGAAATAAGAGAATATAGGAACAGATTAGATTAGATTATTCTAATCTAATCTATTCTAGATTAGATTAGATTCTTAGAGGCGTCGCAGGAAACAAGAAGGCACAATTAGACACACGCCGCATGACACGCTTAGTGATTAACCCGAAGGTCATACTACGAAAGAACTTGAGATCACACTAAGTGAACTGTATACTGAGGGAGGTCTCGTTAGGTGACGTAAGGTGAGGCAGGTCACGCAAGGTGAAGCATACTTGGTCAGGTCACGCAAGGTGAAGCATACTTGGTCAGGTCACGCAAGGTGAAGCATACTTGGTCAGGTCACGCAAGGTGAAGTAGGTTACAAGGATCACATTACAGAATTTAGGTTAGAGAAAGACATACTACAAAAAAAAAGAGCTGTAATGAGTTACAATTAGATGCCCCCCCCCCCAAAAAAAAAATATATACATGTGATTAAAGAAAAATAAAGCTGTATTTTTTTTATAAATATAACAATATAGATAAACACTTAATATTTTACCTAATAGACGACGATACACCACTTTTTGCTGTAATTGTGTATAGTTTAACGTATGAACGAATGTGAATACTGTATCTGGGACACAGGTTCGAACCCTCGTCACGGCCCTTGTGGATTTGTTCATTCATACTGTATCTGAGTGCGCGATTGATTTTTCCTATTGAATCCAGGACCTAATTGCTGCTTAGGAATAGAAAAAAACATAAAAAAACACTATGGAGGGTAAGCAGAGAAAAAGAGAGAATTAGTGGTGGATAAAATAAAACTTAAAAATAATATTTTAAGTGAATTTCCAAATATATAACTAAGAGGTTTATGGAGAAAACGGGGACACTTGAAAATCAGGTTTAAGACCATCGCGAAGATGATATTTGAATACATGTTGCAAATGCTTCCATTTCTTGAGGCGTTTGTAAGAGATGTATTACCAGACACACCTGTGGCTGAAAATAAATACCCGACTTGTTGTGTCCATTGATTGATGATTGATAAAGATTAAGCCACCCAAGAGGTGGCACGGGTATGAATAGCCCATAATTGTGTCCATACTTTAATTCTGATCTTTAATCCTTCCCCCCCCCATCACCACCTCCCCTTTTCCCCCTTGCCCCTCACTTTCTCCCCTCTCCCCCTCCCCTTGCTCCAGACTCCAGTATGATCAATATGTCGTCATAGTGACGTCACGCACCTTGTCCACGTCGGTTAGGTAGGCTAGGATAGGTAGGATTAAGATGGGGGTTTGGTTAGGCTAGGTAGGATTGGTTAAGTAGGATTTGGTAGGGTTTAGTTAGGTTAGGTAGGATAGGTTAAGGTTGAATTTTGTGTGGGTTAGGTTAGGGGTCTGTTTAAAGCGTAGCGATGATATTTTTTGGGGAACAGGGCCACGAGGGCAAGGAGCTGGGACACGAGGAAACTATCAAGTAGCATTACTGTAGCGAATATTTCCGAATGTCTTAGAAATATCGTAGCAAGTAGAAACAAGTGTAGATATGACCACCAAATGCTCCAGAGAGAGAGAGAGAGAGAGAGAGAGAGAGAGAGAGAGAGAGAGAGAGCAGGGAGAGGAGACAGGGTGGTGGTGGTGGTGGTTCAGAAGGACTCGTCTGAACAGCTTGTGCCTTCAACTTGTCAGTTATTCTGAAGGGTTTGCTGTTAATGGTGGCGTAACTCCAGAAGCCGGAGAGAGAGAGAGAGAGAGCGTGGGAAACATTGATCACGTATTGTAAACAAAAACAAACAATTGCAAGCAAGCACGGGAGTTTGTTTGTGTTTGATGAGTATGCCCATGAGGACGTGTGTGTCGACTGGATGGATGGATGGTGTGCTGGTTGGATGGTTGATTTGGGTTTATAGCTAGTTGTTGGTCTGGTTAATTGGGTTGATTGGCTAGTTGCGTTATTGGTTGATTGGGCTTATGGCTACTTGTTTTATTGGTTGATTGGGTTTATGACTACTTGCTTTATTGGTTGATTGGGCTTATTGGCTAGTTGCTTTATTGGTTGATTGGGCTTATGGCTCTTGGGCCCTGCCTCTTAGCTGGCTGCTGTACAGGTTTCTAAGCCTACTGGGCTATGTTATATCTGTACTTAAAACTGTGTATGGAGTCTGCCTCCACCACTTCACTTCTCCATGCTATTAACTTCTCGGACACTGAAATAACATGTTTTGTAGTGTCTCTGTGGGTTAGTCGGCTACATAGTTACTATCTATGTCACCATATTCTCACCTGTGTTTGGAAGCAGCAACACCCCCCCTACACCATGGGGGGGGGGTAGCAGGACCGCCCCCCACACCATGGTAGGGGTAGCAGGAACCCCTCCATACTATGGTGGGGGTAGCAGGAACCCCTCCCCCCCCCAATCCCCACACCATAGGGTTGTGGGGCTCCAACTTCACTGTCAGACAAAGACGACAGTTCCCACGGAAGATCACGTCAAGCAATAATTCTTAAGAAAACATCTACGAACTCCCTGTGAACACATTATATATTTACTGCTAGGAATCAGCTGTGAAAATAAACAGAGGTTGTGGTGGTGGTGATTGATAATGGTGGTGGTGACGGTGGTGGTGGTGGTGATTGATAGTGGTGGTGGTTGATATTGGTGGTGGTGGTGGTGATGTACCTGTTCCCATTTAATTTAATTATCCTGACCTTCGAATTCTTTATCGAATTTGACCATAGTGTTTTGAATGAAAGCAGCTTCAAAAACATCCCCAATCAGGGCATTCCACTTATTGACCACCTTACAAGTTGTTGTTTAAGATTCAGCTACTGGGAACAAAAAGTTCCAAGTAGCACGGGCTATAGTGAGCCCGTAGTGGACTTACCTGACTACCGGAGAGGTGGTGATCTTACAAGGTACGAGCGTTTCCTTATACTTCCACAATTCAGTTGGCCATCCAACTTATACTTACAAGTAATATATATATTCTCTCATGCTACATTTTCCTTGTAAGTTAGAGGCTATACAAAAGTTACTATAAATTCATATATCTTTCTTTCTTTTTCCCTTTTTCTTTCCATTGTTTTCTCTTACGATCCCTTGTTTATTCCTATTTCTATCCCCCCTTCTTATTCCTATTTCTATCCCCCCTTCTTATTCATATTACTATCCCCCTTCTTATTCATATTACTATCCCCCTTCTTATTCATATTACTATCCCCCTTCTTATTCATATTACTATCCCCCCTTCTTATTCATATTACTATCTTATTGGGGGGTTATAAATAGGAGCTGTCTCGTATGGGCCAATAGGCCTTCTGCAGTTACCTTTGTTCTTATGTTCTTATTCCTATTTCTATCCCCTTCATTTCACCTTACCTTTCCTACTTTTTGCTTTGCTTTTCATTCCTCTAAGATTTTCTTCTCCTCACCTCTCTCTTGCCTCTTTGTTTCCTTCACCTCCTTCCATCATCATGGAAGATTATAATCTTTATCAATCTTCCATCACAACAATCGACTTGAGAATGGTCCAGGACGGACCGAAACGTCGTCGTCCCTTCACTTTCTAGTGTGTGGTCTGGTCAACAACAGTTGATTGACAATTGAGAGGCGGACCGAAAGAGCAGAGCTCAACCCCCGCAAGCACAACTAGTCGAATACAACTAGGTGAATACACACACACACAAAGATTTATTTAACTCTCATGAATACAAATTAAGTATTAGCCGATTTGAACTGCCCATAATAATGATTATTTAAATCATAATAATTTATATTTTTTCATAATGTTTAATAATAAAAATAAACAACCACAAGAACAACAATGACATACACCACCACCACCAACAACAACAGTAATGACATACACGCACAAACAAACAAACAAACACCCTCCCCAAAATGTACAGTCAAAGCCCTATAAGCTGTTGGAATTCCAGACCACACAAATACACAAGGTTCGTACGCAATAAAAAGTGGGAATCAAAGTGAGAGCATCTTGGTAGGTGCACAAATAAGCTGTGGAACAAGACGAGGCGTGTGTGTGTGTGTGTGTGTGTGTGTGTGTGTGTGTGTGTGGTGAGCACTATCAAGTAGTGGGGTGTGGGGTTACAGGCTCAACATTCGTGCAATGGTACCGGACATGTCAAACAAACACAGTAGATACATCCCTCACCGTGGGAAACAGGACCTGCCTTGCGGGGGTGAAGGATGGTGGGGGTGGGATGGGGGGTGGGGGGGTAGGAGGTGCGGTTGGATGGGGTGGTTGGGGGGGGGGGTTGTGCAGGTAGGAGTTGTGTTCAGGGAGTAGAAGAACTCCCAGAACCCCATCAACCATGTATCAACCAGGTATCAACCAGGGAGGGGTTAGTTTGGGGGTGGGGTGGTTCTGATAGTGGGGGTTGTTGATTATGGCGGGGAACTAGGGAAATTGGTGGGGAAATTCAGGAGGTTTAGATGGTATCAGTTTCCTACCATAGTCTACCTACCATAGACATAGTAAATGAATGACTATCTAGTCATTCATTTACTGTTCTAACGAGTACAGACTGTCCTTGCGAACAAGGTACTTAGAGCTCGGCCACACTCCATGTAACGTAGACATTGTAATCGGTCTTTGAGCACATGACTACAAAAGGTGACTTAAATACTTAAATGCAAGTTTCAAGATCATATACCTCGCATACATTATATAACTGTTGCAATACACAGGATCTCTTAGGCACACGCCAGGAATGGCACCAGGCGTTCCGATACTCGAAATTTACCGAAATCAGCGTCTGTCATTTCAAGGAGCCGGAAATCAGCCAATTTGGGACATTCTTGACACCAAGGCATTCGACACTGGTGTTTTTTGGGGATAGATACGTCTGTATATATATATATATATATATATATATATATATATATATATATATTATTAAATATGACCGAAAAAGTAAGATTAATAATTCTAACACGAATTTTCTCAATCTTTCGTACATTACGCTTCACTGTTGGAGGTAAATCAAAAATCACTTCTCCAAAATTCATTTTTTTAAAAGAGACTAACGTCGTCTATGCCTTCAAATGCCCACTTGGGGACTGTAAGCTCCAAAAAACCCAGTATATAGGCAAGACAACAACATCTCTTTCTAGGCGTTTAACGATGCATAAGCAACAGGGCTCCATTAAGGAACATATAATCTCTTCCCATAACCAAACCATCGCCAGAGAAATCCTAGTAAACAACACAGAAATCATCGATAGATACAGCGATAGCAGGCGGCTTGACGTTTGCGAGGCACTACACATCAAGAAGTCAACACCAGCAATCAACAGCCAATTATTGCACAACTATATTCTACCCACCTCAAGACTCCGCTCCAATATAGAAGCATCAGGAAATATGGACCAATAGGCTTTCTACAAACACTTCTATTCAATACCCATTGTTTCTGTTCTGTCTTGTGTTGATACTTTTAATACCCTATTAATATCCCCTGTTCTGTCTTGTGTTAATGCCACATCATCCTTCCCACCTCACTCAAATGTAGATATAATATCAGAGAGACGTAAGTTCTAATCAGTTGTGTATTTGTGAAGTCTTTGAAAATGTAATAAGTTTTACGAAACGCGCCCGTGTCGCGTCAGACTAGAAATAAAAATGAATTTTGGAGAAGTGATTTTTGATTTACCTCCAACAGTGAAGCGTAATGTACGAAAGATTGAGAAAATTCGTGTTAGAATTATTAATCTTACTTTTTCGGTCATATTTAATAATATATGTCTACAGGAAAGACTGCTACCAAAATATACTAATATATATATATATATATATATATATATATATATATATATATATATATATATATATATATATATATATATATATATATATATATATATATATATTATATATATATATAATGTATATGTGACACATACATTATATATATAATGTATATGTGACGGGAAAGTGTTGGAGTGTAGATGTTCGGCAGTCCTCCAGTGCCAGGTGTCAATGCCTAGTCACACTTACAAAAAAAAAAGATAGACTGCTTGCCTGTTTGTCTGTCTGTGGTAAAGTAAGGGAAGACACGCAAAGCACAAAGTGTAAACAATGAAACTTCAATTAATCTAGAAAACAAATTATAAACAAAGACAATCCCTTGGCAATGTACAGTGCAAAAGAACAAGTCAAAAATAATAATATAAATGAATAATAGGGATGAAGTTACTCTACAATAATATAACATTTAAAGGTGAAAAATAATTAGGTGCTGAGAATATTAGCGCTAGCTGAGAAACATCCAGCTGATACACAGCGTATATCAGTTGTTCACTGCTTGAGAGCACAAGGATATTCTGACTTCAGTGGCTGGACCAAGCCCAGACATCGACTCAGGTAGAGGGCGCTGAGGTGCAGTGTGCAGGTGTGCAGTCGGCGAGTCACCAATCAGGAGCAGGCAGGCTGGGAAGGGTAGTTGGCTGGCTGATGACGAGCCGGCGTGGAGGGAGTGGAGTAGGGGGTGAGTTTTGGATACGTTTTGCCTCCTGGTCAAAACGTTTTGTGCTACTGGGAGACGTATCTTGAAGGTAGCATCTTATTCTTGTGTAAAATACGTAACTTCATGTAGAGAAGAGCAGGTTCAATCTCTCTTGAAAGAGATTATCGTCACAATATATATATATATATATATATATATATATATATATATATATATATATATATATATATATATATATATATATATATATATATATAATATAATAATGTATTTGGAAAACTCTTCCTCATTAAAGGGTTCGAACCTTAGACCCCCAGAAGCTGAGAACCCCACTAGTGAATCCTGTACTCTGACCACTTGACCGCATTGACTGTTCAAAAGTCATTGGTAGACTAGGCTACCTAGGCTTGGGCTACAGTTAGGGATGGTTAGGTTAGGGTTCGGGCGGGAAATGAAAGTAGAGCACATATCCGGACAAAAGAATTCATTCAACTCTACTTTAGTTATCTACTATAGCAGATCCGAAAAAAAATATAAATGAAATAATGACAAATCTCAGGATATATTTTTCACGTGTGATAACATCTCCAGTTTGTGATAACACGTGTTATCACAAACGTGTGATACCACCTCCATTATAATACAAAAACAAAGCCAAAAATACAGGGAAATTTTTTCTAAATTTTAAATGGAAAGCTATTGAAGGCTCTCTGGGGCTGTTACGATGTTCCTTTAAGAGGCATACATAAAAACCTGCTCCTTGGCCATCAGTAACAAGATCTTCCAAGATACGGGTAAGTAATTTAATCAACGGGTCGGCGGGCTCCATCACATCATTTTGTGAATCTATCAGGCATTAAAAATGATCCTAAATAAGAGTAAATTGGTTAGGGCGGTGATTCTCAGGCCGACTCTTAAGCTGAGTTTGGAGATGGTATCTGTGCAGCATCCCGAAGCAGGGCACAGCGGCGGTTATATCTGCGGTTCGCTATCTGCTCTGACATATGCTGAGAGGATAACTATCTGCACCTACACGTGTTAAGGGGGGTAACAGCTGGTGGCCGAACGTGTGTGTGTGTGTGTGTCCATGTACGTCAGTCCAGTTACGATGTGTACGTCCATGTACGTCAAACCAGTTACCTATTTTGTGCTTCAATGTGAATATCTGTAAATCTGGACCAGGATGAATCAAGCACTTAAAATCTCTATTTAGCCAACTTGTTCATCATTCTCCCAATCTTGGAGGCATTGTTTACGTTCCGAAGCACTTCGAGGTTGTCTGTAACAATAATAACCTTGAGTTGTGAAACGCGTAAGGTGTAGAAAGATGTAGAGGTTTCGTAAGGTGAACGCTCTTTAGTGGTTGATTAGTCCAGGTCCCAAGGTGTTTAGAATGGAATGGTAATTAAGACAACATATACAGATTTAGAGAACATTGTTGAGTGTTCTTGGCATCCTGGTAATTATGGGTTCAACTGGACTACTATTGGCACCCTGGGTAGTTGGCGGAATGGGTACATGAGCGGCCACTGGGGGAATGGGTACAGGAGCGGCCACTGGGGGAATGGGTACATGAGCGGCCACTGGGGGAATGGGTACAGGAGCGGCCACTGGGGGAATGGGTACAGGAGCGGCCACTGGGGGAATGGGTACAGGAGCGGCCACTGGGGGAATGGGTACAGGAGCGGCCACTGGGGGAATGGGTACAGGAGCGGCCACTGGGGGAATGGGTACATGAGCGGCCACTGGGGGAATGGGTACAGGAGCGGCCACTGGCGGAATGGGTACAGGAGCGGCCACTGGGGGAATGGGTACAGGAGCGGCCACTGGGGGAATGGGTACAGGAGCGGCCACTGGGGGAATGGGTACAGGAGCGGCCACTGGGGGAATGGGTACAGGAGCGGCCACTGGGGGAATGGGTACAGGAGCGGCCACTGGGGGAATGGGTACAGGAGCGGCCACTGGGGGAATGGGTACAGGAGCGGCCACTGGGGGAATGATTGCAGGAGCGGTCGTGCAACAGTCCCCCGCCGGCCGGTCGTGCAACAGTCCCCCGCCGGCCGGTCGTGCAACAGTCCCCCGCCGGCCGGCCGGTAGGGAAACACTTCCCACAACTGCCTAAAAATACTAGGGAAAGAACTCTGGACATGGTGGCCGAGCACAAGAAAGTTTGACGCTTGCCTCGGACGCTATCCGGCCCCACCGGCCCGGGCTGGCCAAAACGACACGTCCCACCGGCCCTGGCTGGCCACGACGACTCGTCCCACCGGCCCTGGCTGGCCAAAACGACACGTCCCACCGGCCCTGGCTGGCCACGACGACTCGTCCCACCGGCCCTGGCTGGCCAAAACGACACGTCCCACCGGCCCTGGCTGGCCACGACGACTCGTCCCACCGGCCCTGGCTGACCAAAACGACACGTCCCACCGGCCCTGACTGGACAAAACGACACGTCCCACCGGCCCTGACTGGACACAACGACTCGTCCCACCGGCCCGGGCTGGCCAAAACGACACGTCCCACCGGCCCTGGCTGGCCACGACGACTCGTCCCACCGGCCCTGGCTGGCCAAAACGACTCGTCCCACCGGCCCTGGCTGGCCAAAACGACACGTCCCACCGGCCCTGACTGGACACAACGACACGTCCCACGGGCCCTGGCTGGCCAAAACGACACGTCCCACCGGCCCTGGCTGGCCAAAACGACACGTCCCACCGGCCCTGACTGGACAAAACGACACGTCCCACCGGCCCTGACTGGCCAAAACGACACGTCCCACCGGCCCTGACTGGACACAACGACTCGTCCCAATGATGTCCCTTGGAAACTAATGATGTCCCTTGGAAACTAATGATGTCCCTTGGTAACTAATGATGTCCCTTGGTAACTAATGAGGTCATTTTTTAACACGTTCAGCACACGTAACTAATCTACACATCTATAGTAGAACTGAGAACATGCAGCAGTGGACCTGAATTGCACAAGATGTCAAAAAGTGACACGAAAGAAATCAAAAAGATAAAATTATATTAGAACATATAAAATTATGAAAGGTTAGATTAGGTGATTTAAGAGGAGGTAGATTTATGGGGAGTTGATTGAGCAATGGAAGAGTAGAGATAATCGAATAATGGAAGGGGTAGATGAAGTAATATAGATTGGGTAGTTCAAGGGGTAGAAGCAGTGGCGTATGAGGTAGTGGTAGAAGAAAATAGGAAACGATGAAAATATAAGATGAGGTATGTGGAAGGGGTGTAATGTGGACGTAACGGAAAAGGTGTTGAGAGAGAGTATAGCGGAAGAGTAGGAGAGAGAGAGAGGTGTGGGACGTCCCAGTTGATCTGGGTGATGGGAGAGGATGGCGTGGGAGAGGAGTGGTGGCGGGAGGGGGGCGGCAGCCTGGCAGCTTGACGAAGGAGTGGAAACAGATAGGGGTTTTGTTTGGGTAAATTCACTCTGAAACAACAAGGGACCTCGTCCGGGGAGCAGTTGGAAGACGTGGAGGCCAGGACGCTACCCAGGAGAGGACCTGGTGTATGTAAGGCTACACCTTCCTTGGGACCAGACAGTATTTCCTCTACTTCAAGCCCCTTTACGCCCCCCCTTTTTCCATGCCCCCCTCCTTCCTGCAAGCTCCGCCTCCTCCATATTGCATGCTCCTCCTTCCCCCGTATTGCATGCTTCATTTTCAGAGAGTAGGAGCATGTCACACCAATCTAAAACCTCAATATCTCCCTCCCAACCCACCTACCTCCGTCATAATCTACAAACACCATATTTCTGATTTATCACCAAAATACCAGCAATACTTATTTCCCCCTCCTCCCTCCCCCCCCCCCCCCTACCCTCTCCACAACCCCCCAGCAGTTATCCTACCTGTAGTGACTACTAACTACCCTCCCCTCCTCCCCTCAACGCCTCAAGAAGACTCCAGAGTGATCCTGATCGTAACATCAATCATCAAGTGTCATTTCGCCTCCACTAGCAGGATGAGAACGCCAAGACTGGTCCTCGTGCGCTGTGCTTGCGAAGATTGACTTCGACTCAAAATGCTGATTGTAGCACACTTGAGATCGAGCTGTACACCTAAGTCTCAGAATCGTTATAATGCTTATGCCGCGCCTCTTCAAAGCAATTCGATCTGACAGAATAATAAACACCATAATAGCATTAAGCTCTTGTATTTTAAGATCTGTAATATGTTTTTAATTAAGAACTAAGGTTACGGCCAGCACTAAGCGTTCACTAGAGTGCGTGGGGCACTGTAAGGGGTTAGAATTAGGCTGGGGATATCGGTGCCTGCGACAGGTAATCGCAGGAGACGTGGCTTCCTATACCGAGGGGCGCAAATCATCCTAGAACGAAGACCACTCTCATACCAGGAACAGTTGAGGGCCAGATGACAACTCTGTACAAACCGGTCATGATAAGGCTGATTTTTAAATTTAAATTTTGCTCCGAGGGGCGAGTTTATTGGGCAGCGCCACTCATCCTGTGAGTGGACACACCGCCATAGCAGCATGTACAACACTCCCCAAAAGGAAGAAAACTCGCTGGGTTGTTCATCCTGTCACTTGTAAGGCTCATCTCATCCAGACCTTTAAAATGCCGAAGAAGTTGGAGGATATTAATCCAGTCTACTTCATAAAAGTCTCTCATATAATCCACACAAGGGGAAAACAGGTGCAAGCTCAAAAATAATGTAGGACAGAAAACAGATGTTTTTACACCCATAGGGTTATAACCTCATGGAACCACCTACCCGCCGAAGCCGTAAATGCCAAGCCATTACTTCAGTTACAAAATGGAGATGGACAAAATAATCATTGAGGGATCTTTGACAAGCCGCAGGCTTCCTGTCCCCGTCGAGGCCAGGGGACAAGACAGGATTTTTGTCCTGTCCCCCTGGGGAGCCGGTCGGCCGAGCGGACAGCACGCTGGTCTTGTGATCCTGTGGTCCTGGGTTCGATCCCAGGCGCCGGCGAAAAACAATAGGCAGAGTTTCTTTCACCCTATGCCCCTGTTACCTAGCAGTAAAATAGGTACCTGGGTGTTAGTCAGAAGTCACGGGCTGCTTCCTGGGAGTGGAGGCCTGGTCGAGGACCGAGCCGCGGGGACACTAAAAAAGCCCCGAAATCATCTCAAGATAACCTCAAGATAACCTCAAGATAACCCCCCCTTGTCTTCAGCTACATTATATAACTCCTCCTCCAAACTTATAAAAAGGTAGCAGGACAAGTGCTGATTTGCTAGGCTTCTTAGTTAAAAAAAAAGAAAGCAAAAGTCACCTTTCCCACCTCAGTGACTCCCACTGTCACCTTTCCCACCTCAGTGACTCCCACTGTCACCTTTCCCACCTCAGTGACTCCCACTGTCACCTTTCCCACCTCAGTGACTCCCACTGTCACCTTTCCCACCTCAGTGACTCCCACTGTCACCTTTCCCACCTCAGTGACTCCCACTGTCACCTTTCCCACCTCAGTGACTCCCACTGTCACCTTTCCCACCTCAGTGACTCCCACTGTCACCTTTCCCACCTCAGTGACTCCCACTGTCACCTTTCCCACCTCAGTGACTCCCACTGTCGCCTTTCCCACCTCAGTGACTCCCACTGTCGCCTTTCCCACCTCAGTGACTCCCACTGTCACCTTTCCCACCTCAGTGACTCCCACTGTCGCCTTTCCCACCTCAGTGACTCCCACTGTCGCCTTTCCCACCTCAGTGACTCCCACTGTCACCTTTCCCACCTCAGTGACTCCCACTGTCACCTTTCCCACCTCAGTGACTCCCACTGTCACCTTTCCCACCTCAGTGACTCCCACTGTCACCTTTCCCACCTCAGTGACTCCCACTGTCACCTTTCCCACCTCAGTGACTCCCACTGTCACCTTTCCCACCTCAGTGACTCCCACTGTCACCTTTCCCACCTCAGTGACTCCCACTGTCACCTTTCCCATCCCCCCAGAGACCACAGGTGTCACCTCCCGACATTCATTAAGGAACACAGACAAGGGGGAAAAGCAAGAGTTTGTTTTAAATTAGTTAGTATTAAGAGAACCTTGTACGAGGCAGCGGCAGGAATGGTGTGACACACTCTCATGTACACACAACTGCCTCTCATGTACACACAACTGCCTCTTATGTACACACAACTGCCTCTATGTACACACAACTGCCTCTTATGTACACACAACTGCCTCTTATGTACACACAACTGCCTCTTATGTACACACAACTGCCTCTTATGTACACACAACTGCCTCTATGTACACACAACTGCCTCTTATGTACACACAACTGCCTCTTATGTACACACAACTGCCTCTATGTACACACAACTGCCTCTATGTACACACAACTGCCTCTATGTACACACAACTGCCTCTATGTACACACAACTGCCTCTTATGTACACACAACTGCCTCTTATGTACACACAACTGCCTCTATGTACACACAACTGCCTCTTATGTACACACAACTGCCTCTATGTACACACAACTGCCTCTATGTACACACAACTGCCTCTATGTACACACAACTGCCTCTATGTACACACAACTGCCTCTTATGTACACACAACTGCCTCTTATGTACACACAACTTCCTCTTATGTACACACAACTGCCTCTTATGTACACACAACTGCCTCTATGTACACACAACTGCCTCTATGTACACACAACTGCCTCTATGTACACACAACTGCCTCTTATGTACACACAACTGCCTCTATGTACACACAACTGCCTCTTATGTACAAACAACTGCCTCTTATGTACAAACAACTGCCTCTATGTACACACAACTGCCTCTATGTACACACAACTGCCTCTATGTACACACAACTGCCTCTTATGTACACACAACTGCCTCTATGTACACACAACTGCCTCTATGTACACACAACTGCCTCTATGTACACACAACTGCCTCTTATGTACACACAACTGCCTCTATGTACACACAACTGCCTCTATGTACACACAACTGCCTCTATGTAAACACAACTGCCTCTATGTACACACAACTACTTCAGCATTTTGCACATATAACTGACGTTTAGCAAATCAGCCCCAAAAAAGCTTTAGCCGTAAATAATTGTACATTGACATTTACGACAATTTACATCAAAATAACAGCACATTAATTACACAAGAAAGTCCCAATACCAGGTAAGTAAACAATCGTATTATTGGTTAGGCCATGAAGTGCTGATCGAGGGGTACCTCATCCCCTTAAGTGGTATCCCCTTAAGTGGTATTAGTGTTGTGAGTGCCTCGGAAGGGTGTATGAAAGTGTATGACAGGTTGGTGAGAGTATGAGCGATGGGTGTAAATAATACTGCCTAGTTTGGGCCAGTAGGCCTACTTTAGTGTTTTTTTTTCTTTCTTGATTGGGTTTGTAGGGCTCCGCAGTAGTGTTCTTCTTGATTAGGCCAGTAGGCCTACTGCAATGTTCTTCTCGATTGGATCAATAGACCTATAGTGTTCTTATCGATTGGATCAATAGGCCTATAGTGGTCTTATTGATTGGATCAATAGCTCTATAGTGGTCTTATCGATTGGATCAATAGACCTATAGTGGTCGTATCGATTGGATCAATAGGCCTATAGTGTTCTCGATTGAGTCAGTATGCCACTGCACTTTGCGATTGGGTTAGTAGGCCTACCATAGTGTTCTAGATTAGGCCATTAGACCTACTACTGTATTCATGACGTCCAGTTGTCTATCACTATCATACCTCACATAACCCAAGATCACCATACACAGACATACACCTCACACTCTCATACACCTCAGTGTTGTATAACATACTTGTGTATTCCATACAATGTCTACGCTCAATAACAGCGAGATATCATCATCCGTTTATTGGAGTTTGCCATCACTCATCTGAGGAGACGTGAGTATATACAGTGATGAGTAAGTGGACTCGTGCTCACATTCGTAATGAGCAATATAACTCATTCACGGCAGAGGTCAATACACTTACTCACTGGAAGTAATTAGATTTAAATTATAAATTTAGATTTTACTCTGACTCGCTGCAAGTAATTAGACTTAAATTTTAAATTTGGGTTTTTCATTTCTCAACAATTGATAAAATTCCTCATTCGCGGCTCTGGTGAGGAAGCTGACTCACCACAGGAAGAATAATGCGGAAAGTGATTCAGAGGCATTTAAAGGGTCCCGAGTCAGGGCTAAAGTAAAATAGGGTCAAATAATGCCATTCCTAGTTATTTAGAGACTATGTAGACGTCCCTTAACCCTAAAACGGCTCTCAGGGTCATTCCTTAACTCTAAAACGGCACTCAGAATCATCCCTTAACCCTAATACGGCACTCAGGGTCATCCCTTAACCTTAATACGGCACTCAGGGTCATTGCCTAACCCTAATACGGCATTCAGGGTCATTCCTTAACCATAATACGGCACTTAGGGTTATTCCTTAACCCTAATACGGCACTCAGGGTCATCCCTTAACCCTAATACGGCACTCAGGGTCATCCCTTAACCCTAATACGGCACTCAGGGAATAGAATTGCACGACACTGTTGGAGATCCTAAACAAGCTCTAGGAATTGGACAGACAAATGGCTACTAGAGTTCAATACTAGTAAATGTAACGAAAATTGTACCTGTACACTGGCAAACGATATCTAAGGCGCTAAACAGCAGCTCTTCCTAAACCCACAGGCCTAGAATATGCAGCACCCGCACGGAATCCCCAGAATTTAGAAACTTTTAGACATTTATCACAAGTAAAGCCACTAAGAACATAGATGATTGACGAAGTAAACTGCTCATAACGACACAAGAATGAAGAATGACTTAAGATGAACTTATCACAAAGGGCCAGGTACTTATGTAATTAGAGAAATTGGGCCGACATAGGTTCTTGCAATAGGGGAATATGTGGCGATCGAGTGGGCACTGGTATCAAATTGAAGACACTTTCATTTACAGTTTTAAAAGCTGATATCAAGGCACCAGGTATTGATAGTTAGACTTACACACACACACACACACACACACACACACACACACACACACACACACACACACACACACACACACACACACACACACACACACACACACAATTTCCACAGGTGGAAACTGAGGACCCAAATGAGCCACAGAGATATTAGAAAGAACTTTTTTAGTGTCAGAGTGGACAAATGGAATGCATTAGGAAGTGATGTGGTGGAGGCTGACTCCATACACAGTTTCAAGTGTAGATATGATAGAGCCCAATAGGCTCAGGAATCTGTACACCAGTTGATTGACAGGTGAGAGGCGGGACCAAAGAGCCAGAGCTCAACCCCCGCAAGCACAACTAGGTAAGTACATAGCCTCCATCCACAGCGTTTGGTCTGCCTCAGTTTTTTTTCCTTCAGAATATCGTTGACTGTGATATGATCTTCAATTTGCATACATAATACCGGTTGAGCGAGTCATAACGCAGCGCCATTATGCCCACAATGAATTTACGCCTAACTATTTCTTAATTATTGTCCTCGCCGAGGTAATGGCGCCAAGTAACCCAGGTTGGCAAGCTTCTTTTTCCTGGTTCCTTGACGGCTTCCTGAAGCCATGAGGACGGCTCATTATTGTCAGTTTCTTGCCACCATGTGTGTACTAACCTAATTGTACTCACCTAATTGTGCTTGCGGGGGTTGAGCTTTGGCTCTTTGGTCCCGCCTCTCAACTGTCAATCAACAGGTGTACAGATTCCTGAGCCTACTGGGCTCTATCATATCTACACTTGAAACTGTGTATGGAGTCAGCCTCCACCACATCACTTCCTAATGCATTCCATTTGTCAACCACTCTGACACTGTGTGTGTGTGTGTATGTGTGTGTGTGTGTGGGAGTTGAGGGATTATTGACTAGTTTCACACTTTGGCTTCTATTTTGGTTTCACTTCTTTAGGTATGAGGTCAATAGCGGCGACCAGAGGTCATCTAGTATGAGGTTACTAGCCCCCTTGTTGACAGTGGTCAGGCCCATGAAGAGCTGGGTATGTGGTGATGAGTATGAAGCGGGGTTTTACGGAGGAGGAGAGTGGAGCCCAGCAGGCGGGCAGACCTGGGGGGTATAGGGTGCCCACCTACATACCCAGGGGGGATATATATACCCAGGGGGGATATATACCCAGGGGGGGATATATACCCAGAGGGGATATATACCCAGAGGGGATATATACCCAGGGGGGATATATACCCAGGGGGGATATATACCCAGAGGGGATATATACCCAGGGGGGATATATACCCAGGGGGGATATATACCCAGAGGGGATATATACCCAGGGGGGATATATACCCAGGGGGGATATATATCCAGAGGGGATATATACCCAGGGGGAATATATACCCAGGGGGGATATATACCCAGGGGGGATATATACCCAGGGGGGATATATACCCAGGGGGGATATATACCCAGGGGGGATATATACCCAGGGGGGATATATAGGCCACAGGAACAATCTTTCATAACCCCTCGCCACACGGCCTCGTCATCCCACATACATCCTCCGGTATTTAACTCTACCAATTTAACGTATTCTTTCATGGTATATTAATACCCGGTGTGGGAAATTGGTATTGTGGCTGTTGTTTGATATATAAACGTATCCTATTTATCCCTTCCTTCCCCCCCTCCCCCCCACCACCACCACCCCTTTTTTTTGTAATTGAAAGGCTTGCTGTAAATAATTACACGACGGTGCAGCTTAATCTGATAGTTTAGTCGTCATCCGACACTACATGTGCTGCCCTCTGATTACTAAGTGCAAATAATGGTCACGCGTGAAGCGGTCCCTATAACAGGCGGGTCGGCGTTCGAGGCGGGACCCCGCTGCTGCTGGTGGCGGCCCGGACTGGAAATCCGTAATGACAATGGAACTCGATTAATAACCTCCCAAAAATAAAAGAATATTTAGGCTGCTAATCAACAATAACCGTTAACTTCCCCCCAAAACTAATCAATTGTGGGGCGCGCCCGCTTGAAACAATAGACGCCTGTATCGGCTTACTCACGTGAAGATAAAATGTTCTCACAGTGACAACGGATAACATATGGTGAATGAGCGTACTGTTGGGGGTGGGGGTGGGGGTGGGGGGGTTACTCACCTAGTTGTACTTGCGGGTGGGTTGAGTTTTGGTTCGTTGGTTCCGCCTCTCAATTGTCAGTCAATAGGTGTACAGGTTCCTGGGCCTACTGGGCTCTTATCATATCTATACAGCTTTTAAGGGTTGATAAATGTTAATCTTCTTGCTTGAGGAGCTGTTCACTTGAGACAGTTAAGCAAGTCCCAGCTGTGTCTGGGTACAAGTGACAGGATGAACAACCCAGCGGGTTTTCTTCTTATTGGGGAGTGTTGTACATTCTGCTATGGCGGTATGTCCACTCACAAGATGAGTGGCGCTGCCCAATAAACTCGCCCCTCGGGGCAAAATTTAAATTAAAAAATTTGAAACTGTGTATGGAGTCAGCCTCCACCACAACACTGCTTAAGGCATTCCATTTGTTAACTACTCTGACACTGACAAAATTCTTATTAATGTCTCTGTGGCTCATTTGGGTTATTATTATTATTATTATTAACATCTTTATTGACAACATTTTACTTATTAACTTACATTTTACAATTAATTACAATTTTAATCTGAGGATTTCAATTAAGTCGTACCAGAGTGAGGATAATGCTGGTATTCACTGTCACGCAGGACAGAGGGTCATACACAAGACAATAGATCTGAACTGTAGGCTGAAGCACATATATATCAGGGTTACAATCAACTACATTAGACTGTATTCACGTTTCACAATGTACGAATATGTAAAATCAACTTTCTATTGTGCACTGCCACACAAGGGCAGGGATGGGTTCATAAGTGATGCAGCTTAAAAATAATATAAATAAAATTGTTCTTCATTCTTTAAAATGGACAAGCAAATTTTGGATAAATTGTTAGGATGTCATTCAGTACACCAGATTCAATGGAATAGTTACACAGTTGGTGGTACAAGAGGCCGGGAGGTCTAAAGTCCTCTACGGTTTCACATTCATCAATATAGTGTTCTAGTGAAAGCATTAAAGGTTTGTCACAGAGTTTACAATCTGAATATTCTGGTAGTGGCTCAGCCTCACTAACCTGCCAGACGTGTCTATAATCAAGGCTAATTCTCGCAATGACTACATCACATTGCCTGGTCCGGTTACTGTGCTGACCATACAAATACCTATTATTACAAAACTTGTCATAACTTTTAATACTGCAGCTTTCAGGTCTCTGGGCATATCTTAGTTCTTCTAAATCTGAATTAATTTCTTTAATTTGTATGTTTTAATAACTGCATTAGATAGTCCAAAGTCATAATCAGTGTTTTCTTTCCTGCAAGCCTCATTAGCCAATCGATTTACAAAGTTATGTTTTCCAACTCCAACATGGAATGGGATCCACACAAATTTTATACAATAGTTATTATCATTGGCAAAAATTCCATTCCATTTAATATTACAAGCTACTTCCGACATACATTGTGATGGGTTATTTAAGGACTGCAGAGCACTTTTAGAGTCACAGAATATCACTCCACCGCCATTGAGCTTAAGGTATTCAGTGGCTAGATAAATGCCCAATAGCACGGTCTGTGTCGTGCTTGCCAAGTTGTTCAATCTCTGTGTACTAGACATGATCATTTCATTCCCTTTATATACTACACATGTACAACCTGTTCTACCAGTGCCAAATTGCACAGAGCCATCAGTAAAGGCATAGGATTCAGTTGGTTTGAGATTTTGAAGATGACTGTCAATAGCTTCTAATGTTATACATCTCATAGTTTGTGTTATACATTTGTTTTACACTGATGGGAGTATAATGTAAAGAGACCTGCACATCTTTCCAAGGGGGAATATAGTGACCAGTTTTATCAATATTAAGTGACACATTCAGTTTCAGAAGATTATAGGCACAACAACTGAGCCACACACTGTAAGGAGCTTTTTGCGGCGGATTGAGGGAACAGTCAGAATTGTTTGGAATGATCTCAATTTAATTTGAACAGAGCTGGAGGGGGGGGGACCATTATTTGTCAATTTTGGCACAAAACATAGTACTAAGAATTTAATAATAATGTGAGCAATTATCAATAGCTTCCCACCAAGCCGGGAAGGCTATGTAACACCATAAATGAGAGGAAGGCTTCAGAGGAGCTCATTTTAAAGCTAAATAAGCAAAACACTGTCGGTTCAAACACAGAGAAAGGAAGATTGAAGCTCAGGGTGAAAAACGACGGAGGAGGAGAAGGGTGAGGGAGGGAAAGAACATCCGGAACTCCCCTGGACGGTAGAGATGTGGTGCGAGGGATCTATTTAAAGGGATGATGATTAGAGGAAGAGGTTTTTGGCGTGAGAGCAAGAAAGGTTGTTGTTGTATAGCTGTCTTAAGAGGGGTTGGTTGCAGGAGGGAGGATTCCACCAATGTAAACAACACGGCATCATTGCAGTCCTGTTCCTTATATAAAGTCACCAGGTGCTTATTCATCTAAATGCCAAACCTTCAGTTTATACATATATAAAAAAACACTAGAATTAATTTTGTCAAGATTCTAGACCTTTTGGTTAGAAGTCAAATATACATTTAACCCTAATTAATTGATTTTGTTCGAAATTGTCCTGAACAGTGCTTCGTTTTCTTGCCCCTGGTTCAAGTGCTTCACCCACCTACTGCAAATGCAAATAATTGCAATCAGACCCAAAATGCCTAACCTAACCTTCCCTAGGCCTAATTATTCACACAATTATGATATAGTGCACATGGTATTCGTTAGTTTCTTGCTCATGTGCAGTAGATATTAATTCGTCCTTTGCGCATGTGCACTTGCAATGGGTTTCAACGAGTCTTGGCTGTTTGGTAAATCATTGGTCAATAAATTACTCCCTATAATGAACACGAGTTCACGAGAGTGTGATTACATGGGATAATAGATTCTGTAAGACGCTTAAGGGGTGTTCAAGACGGTGGATGGATTCAGGGTGGGGGAGTGGATAGGTGGGAGGGTTGGCAGACTGAGAGGTTAGGTGGGGGTGTGGAAGAGAGACAGTGGTCTGGGTGAAGTAGGTTGGCAGGTGGCTGGGTGGGACGAGGTGGGTGGATAGGGTGGGCTCCAATAGGTGGGCAGGGTGGGCTGCAGTAGGTGGGTAGCGTGGGCTCCAGTAGGTGGGCAGGGTGGGCTGCAGTAGGTGGGCCAGTAGGTGGGTAGCGTGGGCTCCAGTAGGTGGGTAGGGTGGGCTCCAGTAGGTGGGCAGGGGTGGGCTTCAGTGGGCGGGCGCAGAAGCAGAAGCGAAGCTGGGTATTCCTACTGGTTGACCACGCATAGGAAGTGACCAATTATCGTATTGAATTATTATGTAATGAGAGACGATGGGGAGGACTGTGGAGAATGTGCCCTCCTCCTCCTCCTCCTCCTCTGGTAACTGTGAGATAATGGGTGACCCTCATCAACTAGGGTACAACCATTATTATGGGCGTATACCTCATGGGTTGGGATCACCATTATAATTAGTGTCCTCATCAGCCGGGACACCCATTACAATGGGCGGCGTTCATCAGATGGGACACCCATTACAATGTGAAGCGTTCATGAGGTGGTCAGGACTATCACGCACACCACACAGAGATGCATCTCGCCCGCTCACCGCATTAGTTCCACCCAGACATAATCTCTCCTAATCGATTGCAATTTAGTGATAAAATACTTTCCTGTTTGCGATCGCTTCGCCCGGAGAGAGAGAGAGAGTAGCAGGCGTCGCCGGAGCGGACTTGGGAACCTGGGGCCAGATTCACGAAAGCACTTACGAACGTGTACATCTTTCCTCAATCTTTGACGGCTTTGGTTACGTTTATTAAACAGTTTACAAATATGAAAACTTGCCAATCAACTGTTGTTATTGTTATAAACAGCCTCCTGGTGCTTCGGAGCTCATTAACTGTTTAATAATTGTAAACAAAGCCGCCAAAGATTGAGAAAAGATGGACAGGTTCGTAAGTGCTTTCGTGAATCTGGCCCCCTGGGGCCTCCGTCTCGTCTAATATGTCGGATTGTTTACAACCATTCCGTTAAAAATGTAACGAATTAATACAATATTTAGCAATGTAATATCGACGTTTTCTGCCCCTCGATAGGTTCGTGTTATATAGGTTCATGGGCTTTCGGGTTTATGTAGAACAAAGGCATTTTTTAAGGAGCAAATCAAGGGAACGGGCCTTTTGATGAATGTGTCCGGGTTGTGTTATATTGAATTCATTAAATAAACATAAATTAACCGTATTATTAATATCAATACATAAGGCATAACTGTTTGCTAATGTGAGAAATGACCAATTCTGTAATTACAAAAATATCGAAGGTGGTGATGCTTTCTTTAGCTGTTTAGCAAATTTGACTTTAACCACTTGTGCTGGACGGTAGAGCGACGGTCTTGCTTCATGCAGGTCGGGGTTCAATCCCCCGACCGTCCAAGTGGTTGGGTACTATTCCTCCCCATCCCTCCCTGTCCCAAATCCTTACCTTGATCCCATCCAAGGGCCATGGAGTCGTAATGGCTTGACGCTTTCTATTGATAGTTCCCCTTCTGTCATCACTGTCAACACTATTAACTCTACAGTCACCATCACAGCCACCACCATCGTCCTCAGTGCTATCAGCATTCCCTCTACCACCATCTTCACTGCCACCACCTTTATTACTGTCATCACTATCAACACTACAATCACCAAAACCACAGCCACTAACACCACAATCGCCACCACAATCACCACAAGGGTCGCCAAAGCAGCCTGACTGACAATCTTCACCCCCAGGACTTAGTCGAGCACTAAGTTAACAGATCCCCAAGTTGCTAAGGAATTATATCTCCAAGTTGATAAGTTAACAGATCCCAAAATTACTAAATTAAGTGACTCTCCAGTTAACAGACCCCAAGTTAACTGATCCCAAATTGCAAATTTAACTTAAGGGTCCACTACCGCCCACAGGATGGGTATGGGGCCCAGCACCGCCCACAGGATGGGTATGGGGTCCACCACCGCCCACAGGATGGGTATGGGGTCCACCACCGCCCACAGGATGGGTATGGGGTCCACATCCCCCCTCACAGAATGGGTATGAGGTCCATTACCACCCACAGGATAGCTATGGGGTCCACCACCGTTCATAGGATGGGTATGGGATCCACTACCGCTCATAAGATGGGTATGGGGCCCACCACCGCTCACAGGATGGGTATGGGGTTCACAATAAGCCAACCACAGGACCTCACATTTCAGATCTCTGATACAATAAGGAAATTTAAAAAGCTATTAATCACCAAAACATTAAGATTTAATATTAATTTACCGAATTTAATCACCTTTTATGATTTAATATTCCCTAATTTCTCTTCAGAATATTTTACCAGAATCTTCCTACCATTGCACAATAGGATTGGATTGCACAATAGGATTGGATTGCACAATAGGATTGGATTGCACAATAGGATAATGCAACTATGTGAACAAATCCAACAATGTCATTCAAACAGGATTAAAGGCTCGCCAACTTCCATGTTTTCAGAATAATTACAAAGTAATTAAATTGTAATTTATAATTAGAAATTAATAATTTGTAAATTTTTAATGAAATAATAATTTTATGAAATGATATGAATGAATTTTATGAATTATATTTTTATGAAATTTTAATGAAATGATAATGTGAATTATCATTTGTAATTATCATGAAATTAACTTGAATTTAACCTTAATAGACAAGAATCTTGCAGTACCTTTGGAAACCCGCTTTTATTGCTTGACAAACATCTATTTGCAACGCTTTAGCCCTAAGCATTCGCGTACAAACCTTAACAAGCTGACCGATCCAGTCGTGGCGGAGTCTTATTAGTACCAGGAAGCGTACTAATTGAATCGCTTGTAATTACACAAAGCGCTTAAATTTCAACGCCGATAGCCAAGATCCCAGTTTAAGGTGTATTAAGTACAGGATAAGTGGCGTCCAAGATAACCCCGGAACTATGATAACCGGGTTGTAGGGGGACGACGGAACTGGGTTATGGTTGTTGTGTCGTGTTAGTTGTACTTATAAAGGGACGAACTACAACCTTGCCTCTGAAGAAATCGGAAGGGACCTAACCTAACCTAACCTAACCTAACCGGTACTACAGCATCGGGATGTTGTGGAGGTGGGGGGAGGGGGGGGGGGGTTGTAGGGTTGTGGGGCAAGGGTTGTGGGGCAAGGGTTGTGAGGCAAGGGTTGTGAGGTAAGGTTTGTTGGGGGAGGGGGGGGCAGGGAACGGGGGTAAAAAAGTGTTACTACCGCCAGTTCGCTTGAGGACTTCGACACAACATCACCATCCACAGTTGAAGTGGCGGGACCAAAGAGCCAGAGCTCAACCCCCCCTCCCCCCTGCAAGCACAAATAGACTAGTACCAACACCAGCAACACCGCCATTATCAAACAACTGCCGCTTTTTATTGCTTATTTTATTTTTTATCTCCACTTCCTCTAGTAGATTAATACGCACGAATTTTATGTGTAATAGGGATCCCCTCGATCTCTTAAGCTGTGATGGTTGGCTGGATGGGGAACGGGCGAGGTCGGGACAACAGGTGGGAGAGGAGGGAAAGGGGGTGAAGGAACAGAAGGGGGGGGGGGAGAAGAACAGGTGGAGACTGGGTGAAGAGAGAAAGAGAGATGGAGCAACACGCAACATAGAGGAAGGGGGAAGCAACAAAGGGACAAGAGGTTAGGGGTTATAGATACGATGGGGAGGATGGATAGGAGGGGATAGAGCGGGGGGAGGGGTAAGGCAGGTAAAGGATGAGTTAGGGGGAGGAGGAAGATGATATCATGAATCCTCATCATCTACCGCCATGAAGCCAACTACTCGAGAAAATATAAGGTAACTCATGACTCATCAGACTGCTGTCTACTCGCCTTGACTCATTAAACTACCCAACAATACAGGCGATGAGTCACAATAACGTGGCTAAAGTATCGACTTGAGAATAGTCCAGGACGGACCGAAACGTCGTCGTCCCTTCACCTTCTAGTGTGTGGTCTGGTCAACCCAACAATACAATTTGCTTAATAAAGTGCTTTACTGAACAATATCAAGGGGATTAGGAGGAGAAGGAACAGGAGGAGGAGGAGTAGAGATAATGATTGATATGGATACTCATATCAAAGTCAAATCTCATACTTCAGATACTTAACTTCCTATAATCTAACATAAATCCATAAACACACAAATCCCCCCTGCTGTATTTTGATAAGTAGCTTACCTTTGTTTTCTTTAAAATCCGCATTAAATCTGCTTTAAATCCTGTACCTATTTCTTACAGCTGGGAGGCCGGATAATGCAATTTACTATCCACGCATCATAGTACTTATATCGACTATTTTAGCTGAACATCCAAAAATGAACTTTTTTTTTCAAAAAAGTTTACGTTTTCTGTTGTTATTTTTGTAGAGGGGATACGGAAAGAAAGGCAACCCATCGAACCTAAATTTTCTCTTTGGCCTAGTATATCATATATATGAATGCCAAATTCGGTCTAAGATGGCATTTGTTACACCTAGGATTGCTTACTTAAGCCCAAGAAGGTTAGGCTAGGTCGAATAGTTACTCTCACAATACGCAGCCATTTATAATACTCCAATAGTACAAAAAAGTAACTTTTTTGGGAGGTTCAACAGTATTTTTTTTTGTTTATCTTCGATCAGTAGATTGTCATGTGTTATATTTTTTTTTTTTTGAATGAGGAGTATGCTGGATAATGGAATATATCCTGAGACACGCTTCCCGCGTCATAGGCAGGATAGTATGTTACCTTAAGTGCAAGGATTATGGATAAATGAGTAACTTAAAGGGTGATGAATAATGGAGGGAAGGATTTACCAGCATAATGGAAACGAATTAGGATAACGAGGAGAATCAAGGATAAATATGATAAAGATAAATAGGTCTCATAGGCCTATTAGGATAAATAGGTTAAACTAGGCCTCATTGAGATTTATAGAATTTACGCCTCAGTGTAATTCACAGTGAAGGCTTGATTTAAATCACTTACATTAAGTATGAATAACATTCACAGAATTGTTCTCAGTGTGCAAGGCACAGAGTATATCTCGATAAGATACAGACTAGGCCTATTTATATAGGTCTAGTCTGTAATGAGGTGTCTAGATACTGAGGCCTATTTATATAGGTCTAGTCTGTAATGAGGTGTCTAGATACTGAGGCCTATTTATATATAGGCCTCAATATAAATCCTTGCGGGACGAAATTGTGAACGGTGTTCCAGTTAGGTCATACTCCACTAAGAACCAAATTTGTTCTCTGATTTTTTCTTGTTCTTTAATCCATATTTGTTTGCCAATTATCGAAAGAAATTTAATATTTAAAGCCTGTTATTCCCGGTAATTCTTATCAGGCATTTGTCGGGATTCCATGTACTGCCCACCAGTCTGAAAGCCTTAGCCCAGTGTGCAATATATCAATCGGAAAGCAGTTGCCCATGCACCGCATTTCAACCGGAAAGCAGTTGCCCCATGCACCGCATTTCAAAAGGAAAGCAGTTGCCCCATGCACCGATTTCAACAGGAAAGCCTTGACCCATTTAGCCTTAAACCTTGCTTCAGTCCTTGCGGGCAATTTAAAAGAGACTTGTCCTCGATGACTGAATTTTCTGAACCAACGATGATACTGAAGTTAAGTTAAATACCAGTTGATATCAGGCGACTTCTCAGCATTCTGTCGAAGAGTCTACAGGTGTAAGAGTATTGTACCTAACAAGTGTTTTTTTTGCTGACCCTTGGCTTTCTTCAGTGCTAAGTTCGACGACTCGACGATATCTTGGGTGTTTCTGTCTCAGTGGGAAATAGTATCTCGCTTGAATTGCTATCTTGCAATCTTTTTTTTTGAAAAACAAAAACATATTTTCAACACAATGCAGACGTGTGATAGATGACGTATCGTATCACACACACACACACACACACACACACACACACACACACACACACACACACACACACACACACACACACACACACACACACACACACACACACACACACAGGTGGTGTATTACGTACGATAAACAAGAAGAGAGTGAAAAATGACTCTTGCAGTTTGCAAATATTGCATCCAGCCATCCATCAGCGTGACGTGCAACAATTACGCTAATAAGAATATATAGAAGATATTGATGGCTCCGGGGAACGGGTTTCCTGCGAAAGTGACACATACTTAACGTAACTCTACTGGGCTGTCGCACTGTGTTGATTTGGGGGTGTGGAGCCACCGGGGGCGTGGAGCCACCGGTGGTGTGGAGCCACCGGGGATGTGGAGCCACCGGGGATGTGGAGCCACTGGGGTGTGGAACCACTGGGGTGTGGAACCACTGGGGGTGTGGAACCACTGGGGGTGTGGAACCTCTGGCGAGTGGAACCACTGCAACCATTGAAGCCACTACAAGGTGAAACTAATGTAATATCCCATCACTATATAAACTTGCATCGGAATGAAACTTTCACGAACGAGGTACAGATACCAGGCCATCAGGTTTGCTCCTATATAATTATCTCAAACACACAGCTGGCGACGCTAATGAGTTCAAAAGGCCAATTAGACTCTGCCTACCGTCTCAGGTTACTGAACTGCCGTCACGCCTACCCAAGAAGCGATGGAGCTTCTGCTAGACACTGTGTTAAAGACTTAGGGACAAACTTTATATAGGAAAGGTTGTCTAAGGTGAAAATAGATGAGAAGCAGAGGTGACTATCATTCTTATTCACCGAAACGAAAAGGATTTTTTTTTTAGTTCATAGTTTATTGTGTGTTTTGGATGGGGTGAATTCGTAAATGAATATAGAAGAATATGCTGTGAAAGAACAATGAAAGAATACTACAGCTTTGAGATCAGCGTTTTGATCTTGTGTGCCTATAGGAGAGTATATTTTCATATATTACTTATAAGAGAGTATATTTCCTTAAATTGCTTATAGGAGAGTATATTTCCAGCCTGGAAGTGTTGCGCCAACTGAACGAGTGTTTCTCGGAACACTGAAATGACTGAAGTGACCTAATTACCTGAATGGGTTGATTATTAGTATTAAAATTTATATTGACAAAATTAATAAAACAATTTTGCCTAATCAGAATAATTCAAGTAGGTCTTAAGCTGCTGCTCATATTCACCACCACACAGGACAGAGGAGCATACACAAGACAATAGGTCTAAATAGTAGGTTTAAACACACACACATATTTCATAACGTCACAATCTACAACATCAGACAGAATACTTGTTTTAACTTACATATTTGCAATTGCAGCTTTTCATTACTCTCTACCACACAGGATAGGGATGAATGCATAAAAGATAGAACTTAAAAAATATATATGCATAAAAAAAATTTGGATAATTTTTGAAGGTAAACTAGGATAAATCAACACATATTGCAAGGCACTGTGTTGCAATGTGTGTGTTGACACATATTGCAAGACACGCCGACGCTACGTCACCTGTGGAGTGAAACCATGCAATGTGGAGGGAAACTTGAATGTTGATTGTATAATTTCATATTTATATTACAGTGCCTGCCATGTATGCTTCAGAATACATGGAATACATACATGCCTTCACAACTTCACAGTTCCACAACAGTCCTAGTTAATATATGAGCTATATTCTAACCAGTTGGCGAAGGGACGTATACACCGAAAAATGTTCCACATTTCCTAGTGAATATACACAGAGTTTACTCTGGTTCTGATCAGGACTAAAGTATACTTACTGGTTGGTCAGTAAGCTAGTGTCACGGCCTAACCAAACCGGTTCATTTGTTCC
Source organism: Procambarus clarkii (assembly GCF_040958095.1). Lineage (NCBI taxonomy): Eukaryota > Metazoa > Arthropoda > Malacostraca > Decapoda > Cambaridae > Procambarus > Procambarus clarkii. The sequence continues at coordinate 9,268,680 of NC_091198.1, forward strand.
CCTTCCCCCCCCCCCACCCAGTTGGTGGTAATCCCCCCTACTGCATAAAGTCCTTGAGCCGTCACTGGTCAACAACCCGCCCACTATATTACCTCGTAGTGGGTGACACACTCGTATTGATCCCAATATTGATCTTCGTGTTCCCCGGATTGCCAACACTCGACTCTTTTTAGCCCCAAACTGGAGATAATTTCCGCAGCGGCTACAAAACAACTGAGCATCACTTGAACATGACTTTGCTTGAAGTCTTAATTCCATAACAAATGTCAGTGCAAGATTGAACTAGCTATATATATATATTAACTTTACAACACCACCACTGACCCCCAGTTCCTAAGATGCAACATTAAATAACTGTATAACTTCTCTATAAACAATAACACCACCACCACAGGCTCCAACACCGGTTCTTGACGAACCACACCACCACCACTGACCCCCCAAACACGAGCCTCTAATAGGCCAAATCTCACAGACCAGAAACTGGCAACCAATACTCCAGAGTCTCAGACCAAAAGGAACTTCCATTAATATAATTGTTTTCTGTTTGGCTTGTCATTGGTGCCTATTAGTCCAGACGGTTTTGGTGATGGCGGAGGGGAAGTGAGGAAGAGGGGGAGGGAAGAGAACAGAGAGAGAGAGACAGAGAAAGAGAGAGAGAGAGAGAGACAAAACAAGAAGAAGAATGCGAAAGTAGAGGCAGAGGGTTTATGGAAAGGCAGTAAAAGGATTATGTGAAGGTTGAAGAGAGTGAATGAGGTGAATGGCAGGATGGAGAAAGAGAATGGGAGAGGTTGGGAAAGAGGTTTGTAGGTAGCTAAGAGGTAGAAGAAGGAAGGGATCTTAAAAGAGGAAGTGACAGAATTAAAGAGGTTGACGTAAAGAAGGTTTCTCGAGAATTGAGGAGTTGCAAGTGGACGAGAAAGAGTGTCTAGACATCTGGAAATGGAACAAGGTAGTGAAAAACGTCGATTTGTCCAATTTTGCCCGGATTGACGTGCAGTTTTAAAAATACGATGGCTCTCGGAAATATGGCTCTTGAGCGTTATTTTTGAGCCGAATTCTGGCTCATTGCACATATTTTGAGTTTTAAATTGCGACTTCTTGTACCGAAAAGAAGTATATACCTTGATTTTCTCTCAAAAGTAATGTTCAAGAATCATATTTGCGATAGGCATCGTATTTTGAAAACAGCAAGGGGATTTTGGTACTTAGCAGTTGTAATTAACCTCTCCCTCTCTTGCCCCAACCACTTAGGCTGGACGGTAGAGCGACGGTCTCGCTTCATGCAGGTCGTCGTTCAATTCCCGACCGTCCAAATGGTTGGGCACCATTCCTTCCCTCGTCCCATTCCAAATCCTTATTCTGACCCCCTTCCCAGTGCTATATAGTCGCTTCCCAGTGCTATAGTCGCTTGGCGCTTTCCCTTGATAAGTCCCTTCCCTTCCCTTCCTTTTCTCTCTCTCTTCCTCCCTCTCCCTCTCTCTTCCTTACTACAATCTCCTTTGTTTTCCCCTTAATCTGTCTAAACAGGATCATTCCTGTTAATTGCTCCGAATACACCCTTAGACCTCGCTGGGTCTCCTGTGAACACAAATGATTGACTTCTTGGACGCTATCAGAGTTGAGACTTGATACTTAGTTACATCTTAAGTATCAAGCCTTAAGTATCTGACTTGGATTACAGTAATTGGAACGTTGTTTGACCCTTAAACCTCGTAAGTCATTTAGACGATCAATATCTTCACCTATTGGCAGAGAACTGTATGGAATTCTAACCACTGTAACTTTAACTTCAAGACAGTGAGCTGAGTCAATAGTTCGTCAATACACTTGAGTGTCTCTCTCTGTCTCCACGATGATAAATTTGGTGGTTCGATTTTTTTTAATGGTGAGGGGAGTGAATAATGCATTTTCGGGTTATAGTACTTTACTTGGCTCGCTTATCTCTTCTTATCTCTAGCTGTTTCTCTCTTTATTAAAATATTTAGTAATCGCTGAATGTGAACGATAACAAATATTCTCTATGTTAAATCTACTTTAATTCGGTGTTATAATTGAGAGATAATATGAGGTTTGTTGAGAATAGTATCGATTTTTACTCTCTCTTTTAAGTCTGTTATAATTATTTACTGACTAACGGAAAAAAAGTCTGAACTCATCTGGTGCCAGATGAGCAAACGAAAAAATATATATACCGACTAAAATTGTTAATTACCCTTTTAAAACCAGTTCTATCACTCTGTAATCCCCTGCACTGCGCATAACAGGTCTCTTACAAGGTCTGTCTGTGTAAGAGTGAATTATACCTATGTATGTTGATTTACCATTGTAAACAAATGTCTGTGTCTGTAATAGGAAAAGTATATTTCCCCAATGTCAGGGGATATAACCATAAGAGGTGATGAATACTTTTTTCCCAGCAACAGTTTTCTGAGATATGTGGAATATCAACAAAATTTCTTGTAAAAAAAAAAAGCATCAGAGATATTTCATGTCTGGCATACATATTTTTGTAATAAAAAATGGCAAACATATGCATTACAGTTATTCAAATGTGGCGTGTTCGTTCCTTAGAGTTTTATGACAATAATGTCCGGGGAAAAAAAACATTGGAGGAGGTATAATATTCTGTGATTCAAAGTCTGCTCTTCAAGCAATCGAAAACTTCTCTTGGAAGATCGACATCAAGAACCTCATACTCCCAATTATAAATGACCTAATTGATGCACAGAGTAAAGGGTCTCGAATCTCCTTTGTATGGATACCTTCACACATAAATATAACCCATCATAATGAGACAGACATTGCAGCCAAATTAGCGTGTAACAAGTCTGAAGTTGAATTAGATCTAGGTATCCCCATCTCTGCTGTCAAAACTGTATTGGTCCAAACATTCAGATCTGATAGGAAAGAACTTACTGACTCCCAACGACCTGAAAGTACTAGTATAAAAAGCTATGATTTGTTCAGATCTGAAACCTACATCTATGGACAGCACAAAACGTCCACTAGACTGTGCGACACAGTGGTTGCACGGATCAGGTTGGGTTACCGTTACCTGTGGCAGGTGGCTGCAGGTGACGGGTCTCCCAATCCTGAGCACTCTAGTTGCAAACTCTGTGAGCAGGAACTACGGCACGATCTCCCGCACTACATCACTGAATGCCAAGTTATTAGACCTTTCAGACCAGTTGGCATGAGGTACCTGGAGCTTTGCAATTACTTTATTCACTCTCGTATTCTTGAAGATATCCTCACAGTATACCCAATATTTGCCAGTGCAGGCTATTAAACACATGGCTCTGTATGACTAACTATCCTGCGAGATGGGGACTTGTATTACCACTGCTGCCTTATTCAATCTTGTGTTGATGATATCCTCAAAATGCATCTGGAGTGTGCCAGTGCAGACTGCCCATCACATGCCTCTGTATGACTAACCATCCTGTGTAATGGGGATTTTTTTAGCATCACCTAGTTAGCTTTTTTGACACACTGTACACCACTTCATATAGTTTAGGTAGCTGCACTAATGCAGATGTACCTAATGTGTTAATAAACAAAAACAAGAAAACAAACAGTGCATTTGCCCATCAGTTTTTAATACGTTTGTCTATATACGTATAAATATTCTAGCTGTAACGTGGGATATCTGTGAGAAGTTGTAGTCGTAACTTCAACATTGAGAAACAGGAACACAGGGGAATGTCTTTTAAGACTGGCCTTCCATTAATGAAGGCTTTCTCAGACGTTAGGAATCAGTCATGAGAGTGGTCAGTGTTTACATGAGTCAGACTTTAACATTTTGGCTTCTTGTGGGTATAGGAGGGGGGGAGTCTGACCTGGGAATTATGCAGTCTTTATATATGAGGGAGCTGAGGCCTCTTGTACAATAATGCTTCAGTTCTCCATTATTTACTATGTCAAATTTCATCAAGTATTTGTTCATGTCATAATTCATTGACGCGTCATTATATTCTTTAATTGTTTAGTTTCCCTTGATTGCTGTTTGTTTTTTTAAAGTAGGATGTGCTTTATAATTATTTGTTATATGTCTGATACTGAATATAACAATTGGGTGTCTATTATTTTATAATATTTCTTTCTTTATAATAAGTAACATGGGTTATTCGGTAATGATTGATTTAATTTTTTCTTGCATAGAATCTTTGAAACGTTAGGCTCTTAATTGTGATTTTGAATTAGTCCTTATTGACAATGTTGAGTTTTACCAAATCTTATTTTCTTTCATTATTATGTAAGTTGACTTTGGTATTTGTTCATTTCCGTGTTTTTTTTAATTATTTATCTTATTTTCGTATTTGAGTAATGTTGTGATGTGTTGAGAATAAGTTCTTTGTATACATATATATATATATATATATATATATATATATATATATATATATATATATATATATATATATATATTATAGCACGTAGTGTTGTGTGCTTGCGTAAGTGTTACACGGCTGCGTATAAGCGTTACGAGGCCGCGTAAGTGAGACCATCACCTGGCGTAAGTGCGTGCGTCAACTTGGGCGCCACGCGGGCGACAGATCCAGCTGTCGCTATCTTATCTTATCTTCCGCACATCTGTCCTTCTGGCTCTAAACTTTCTCTGTGTAGTACTTGCTCTCTGTTCTTAGTGACGCGTCAGTTGTTCTTTGTTCTTTGTTCTTAGTGACACGTCAGTTGTTCTTGTTCTTTGTTCTTAGTGACGCGTCAGTTGTTCTTTGTTCTTTGTTCTTAGTGACGCGTCAGTTGTTCTTGTTCTTTGTTCTTAGTGACGCGTCAGTTGTTCTTGTTCTTTGTTCTTAGTGACACGTCAGTTGTTCTTGTTCTTTGTTCTTAGTGACGCGTCAGTTGTTCTTGTTCTTTGTTCTTAGTGACACGTCAGTTGTTCTTGTTCTTTGTTCTTAGTGACGCGTCAGTTGTTCTTGTTCTTAGTGACGCGTCAGTTTTCTTGTTCTTTGTTCTTAGTGACGCGTCAGTTGTTCTTGTTCTTTGTTCTTAGTGACGCGTCAGTTGTTCTTGTTCTTAGTGACGCGTCAGTTGTTCTTGTTCTCTGTTCTTAGTGACACGTCAGCTGTTCTGGCTCACTGTTCTTAGCGACACGAAAGCTGTTCTTACTCTGCCGTTAACTGAACATTTGCTGCACCTGTTGTCTGTTCTCAGCTGCACCTGTTGTCTGTTCTTAGTTGCACCTGTTGTCTGTTCTCAGCTGCACCTGTTGTCTGTTCTCAGCTGCACCTGTTGTCTGTTCTTAGTTGCACCTGCTGTCTGTTCTTAGCTGCACCTGTTGTCTGTTCTCAGCTGCACCTGTTGTCTGTTCTTAGTTGCACCTGCTGTCTGTTCTTAGCTGCACCTGCTTCTGTTCTAATATGCAGTAATACTGCATATTTGAAGGGTGTTTTCTCATCTGTGCAATTTCTGCATAATACCGCGTCTAACAGCCTGGTTGATCAGTCCAGCAACCAGGAGGCCTGGTCGACGACCGGGCCGCGGGGACGCTAAGCCCCGGAAGCACCTCAAGGTAACCTCAAGGTACCTGTTGAATATATGCTTGTAAGTGCTGAGTTGGCGCATAGTGTGGAAAGAGGGGGGTGGGACCTGCTGCATGGGTGACAGCTTCTCCCACGTATCAACCTACTTTGGCTTTGTGCCCTGGAGAGGCCACTCCAGATTGACAACCAGAGCGCAACTCCATAGTCTCCTGAGACTGATGGATGCCTACTACTATTACTGTGTGTCAGTATCTACTTGCTGTTTGACGAGGACAGTACCTACCTATCCATCATTTGAAGAGGGCAGTACTTAGGTACTAAATGCTGTAATATTATTATGCTAATTTTACCCGCTTTGAATCAACCATATCCTTACTCTATTTTGCTGTACATCTAAGATCTACATAGCTTTGTTTTGACTATATGATATTGGGTGCAGTCTCCGAATCTTCAAGCTCAAGTTTACATACTTTGTTGGAGCTTCCATCAGCATTTGAGTATCACATATATTCATACATTTATTATACCATTTGTCTGATGTACGAGTTGATGCTTCTTAACTCAATCTGGAGACAGGTAAGGTGGGGAGGAGATGAATAAGGAGGAGAGTTTGGATGTCACAAAGAAGGAACAGGAAAAGGAGCAGAAACCTAGAAATGAGAGCTAGACACAGGAGGTGCACAGCTCTCAGTCTAAGGTTAACATAAGCTTAGTATGTAAGGAGAAGCATCTAAGAGATAAACGAATGTAGCTGAGCCGATTGGGCTAGGAGAAAAGTCATCTAGATAGGGAAGTACAAGAGTGTTTGGAAAAGATGAAGTGGGGGGGGGGAATAATTGATAAATAACTGGAGATTGAAGTACAGAATCGGGGATTGAAGAGTTCTCCCAGTAGAGGTTGAGGGAATTCTTAGACAAGGTGAAGGGTGATAGAGGGAAGTTGAGCTGTAGAGAAGGAGGGGATTAATGAGAGATGCCATAAGGAGAGGGGAAGTACTGATTGCCGGGGGTCTGGACAGGTGAATGAATAGGAACGGCAGAGCAGTAAGAGGAGGAAACTGAGAATTTAGGAGGAGTGTAAAAAGAAGTTGAGAGAGAGGTTGAGGATAGTGAAGGGTGGAGGGCGGACTCTAAACGATTAGGCACTGACCTATAGCAGCAGTGTGTACTCCCCTATTTGTGCTTGCGGAGGTTGAGCTCTGGCTCTCTGGTTCCGCATCTCTACTGTCAATCAACTGGTGTACAGGTTCCTGAGCCTACTGGGCTCTTATCATATGTACACTTGAAACTGTGTATGGAATCTGTGTGTGTGGGGGGGGGGGGGCATACTCCCGCGAGGGACCATGCGTGTGAACTTGCGCTAGCAACAATTACCTACGTGAATGCAAATATACGCACGCGAAATGTATTATATTTGCGTGGATAAGTGTCGCGTTTTTTCATTTCAAACCACATTATAAGCGAACGAATTGCTGTCACTCATGGGGAAAAGTTATCATTCAAAATCGATCGTAGTTGTGGTTCGAATTCCTTTCCCCACCCCCCTCCCACCACCCCACCCCATACCCCCGACCGAACCCCCCGCCCCCCACCCCCCCCCCATCCTCTCCCAATTCACGAGGCATAAAATTACAAACAAGGAGACCATAGGAGGAGGAGGAGGAGGAGGAGGCGGCGTGGGGAGACATAACCAAATTTGTGTAGCGGAAATAGAAAAAAAATCACAACAGTTGTTAAATTGCACAATGCAATCACATATTAACTTGATGTATTAATGAGAAAACTAAATTCTGGAAGAGCGTATATAGCCTATGGCAGCGAGAAACGGTAAGGTATAAGAAATATACCTTATACTATAAGGCGAACGCATACCAATTATAACATCATATAGAGCAGCATTAGGTATTCGGGAGATTCAAAACGCTGAGATAATCCTCCAGCAATGACGTAAGATATATTAAGACTACGAATTTGGATAACGCAAAGCCCTGAGGTCAAAATTGTCCTTCGGGAACGCATGTGAAGCGTGTCATTGTAAGACTGCTCACTCTTCTAGAGGAGTAAAGGGGGGGGGGGGGGGTTCGAGACGCATCGGCTGTTACTTCCTTCTTACTCGGATTCCTGTGGGTCGGTGGGTGTGCAGCACTGCGCTTTATATTACGAAGAAAAGTATAGTAACAAGAAGGTAATTTATCGTGAGAGGTGTACCCTACGTTTATATATATATATATATAATATATATATATATATATATATATATATATATATATATATATATATATATATATATATATATATATATATATATATATATATATATTGAAGCTAATTGAAGTTCAAGTTCTGTCCCAAAGAGCGATTTAAAATATTCTGATGAAAACAAGGAATGTTTTCTATAAAGATGAGCTCATTAAGCTAATAAATACTAGGCATCTAACCAGACCTGCAAATACATGAACATAACAGCTAACAGGTGTTCAGTACCAGGTGTTCAGTACCAGGAAACAGCTGCCAGGTGTTCAGTGTTCAGCTCCAACGTTATCGTCACCACTTCAGGAGTCAGGCTTATCTCCTGTACGCGAAATAAATCCCAAAATAATTCGTATCAATATTTCCATTGTTATATTTAGCTTTCTTGTGTACTCAACTGTTTGTGCTTTACAGTGGTTTGAGCTCTTGGGTCCCGATTTTCCAACGTTCATTCGACTTATACACACTAGTTTTCTGAAATATGCCTCCTTTGGGTTGCCAGGGACCGGATTCACGAAGCATTTACGCAAGTACTTACGAACGTATACATCTTATCTTAATCATTGACGGCTTTGGTTACATTTATTAAACAGTTTACAAGCATGAAAACTTTCCACTCAACTGTTGTTATTGTTATAAACAGCCTCCTGGTGCTTCGGAGCTCATTAACCGTTTAATAATTGTAAACAAAGCCGCCAAAGATTGAGAGAAGATGTACAGGTTCGTAAGTGCTTGCGTAACTGCTTCGTGAATCTGGCCCCAGGATAGTTCCTCTACCACCTTGTAGAGGATCGGTCTTAACTTAGACTCGTCTGCTGTATTTAGAACTCAGCTACCATGCGTAACTTGGTGGAGGTGGGGGGGGGGGTCTCGATTGTTTCAAGCGTGGGCTGGACATGTATATGAGTGAGATTGGGGGGTTATAAATAGGAGCTGCCTCGTATGGGCCAATAGGCCTTCTAAAGTTACCTTTGCAAGCGATGAGTCACAATAACATGGCTAAAGTAAGTTGACCAGGCCACACACACTAGAAGGTGAAGGGACGACGACGCTTTGGTCCGTCCTGGACCATTCTCAAGTCGATTGTGAATGACTTGAGAATCGACTTGAGAATGGTCCAGGACGGACCGAAACGTCGTCGTCCCTTCACCTTCTAGCGTGTGGTCTGGTCAACATATTTAGTCGATTGTGAATGACAATCGACTTGAGAATGGTCCAGGACGGACCGAAACGTCGTCGTCCCTTCACCTTCTAGTGTGTGGTCTGGTCAACATATTTAGTCGATTGTGAATGACAATCGACTTGAGAATGGTCCAGGACGGACCGAAACGTCGTCGTCCCTTCACCTTCTAGTGTGTGGTCTGGTCAACTTGCAGTTACCATTATTCTTATGTCTCGACATTTGCTGTTGTATGCACCAGTGACCTGGTGGTGTATCTAGGACTTTCCTCGTCTGAGTATAAAGAGCTTCCCGTTCATCTAACCCGTCCTCCTAATAGCACGTCGTATTTTGACGTATACTTAAGGACAAAAACTGTCGTACTAGAAAATGGAAGCGGCTCGCGAAATTGAGGTACTGTCTCCGTTTTCTGTTTTGGGTCCTCTGGTTGGTTAGGATAAAGGACACTTTAGTACGACGGGTTCTTGACGTTGGGAACGCTCCCGAGAACGAGCTCATTCACAGTGACACAATAAAACAAAATATTGCTTTTCTCGCTCTTGTTTTTCCTCTGCTGTTAGCCTGTTCAACACGCTTCCACTACACATAACTGGGCGACCCCTCGCAGTGTTCAAGAGAGAACTTGACGAACACCTCCAAAGAATACCTGATCAACCAGGCTGGGATTCATACGTCAGCCGCGTCCAACCGCCTGGCTGACCAGTCCAGCAACCAGGAGGCCTGGTGGAGGACCGGGCCGCGGGGGACGTTGAGCCCCGAAATCATCACAAGGTAACCGCAAGGTGAGGTGGTCAGTAAGAACGCCTTCTGCGTCCAGAGAAAACGTACAGTTTGCACGCAGAGATCACACTAACGTGATGCATAAAGTGAACAAATTTTGTTCATTTGATGCTGTGTGTAAGGAAGTAAGGGCGAAGAGGGAGAACGGCCTATTGACATAGCTGGGGTGCCGGGGGGAGTTGTGTAAAATCCTGGTTTGTGCCTCGGAGAGGCTACGGGATCCAGTAAGTTCAGTAGAACTTCGGTTTCAACTCTTTTTACCCTGTCGTAGCTCAGTCGATTAAGGCAGTGTCTGGGATGCTCCCGGACGCAGGTTCGAATCCTCGTCACGGCCCTTGTGGATTTGTACAGTTTGCAATTCACGGTTGCTGAGGAGGAGAAACTATGAGAAGGTATTGTTGTTCAAGCACACAGTGTGAAGAGACACGGAAGCTTCCAGCATTCAGGAATCGAATCTTACAAAAAAAAAAAAAAAAAAAAACTCAATTGAATTTGCAAGACCCAATTTTCTGATGACTTGGACGTTTTCTTTTGCATCAGCTTCCAGGAGGAACGGTAACACAAAAGAAAAAAGAAAGAAAGAGAGAGAGAAAGCCTCCTCCCCCCCAAAAAAAAATACTTCAACGATTCTCAAGTCTCGTAGCGCCGTCTGAAACAAAGGGGTTTCTGGCTCTCAGGTGTGAACGAGAGGGTTCAGTGGTCACAAGTGGCTCCGACACTGGGCCCAGACACGTTCCAATGTGCGCCTCGAGTCCTCCTGCCGAGGACGTCTGCCTTTACTGACACAGGGACCTATCCCCCTCGACCCTCCGCACAACCACTCATTCTTTTTATTAAAGGGAATATACTCGCTTATGGGGGTGACATCATTTATTTATTTGTGTTTGTTTCGTGAGGTAGACCCTTAAAAGGAAGAAAACGATGATGCAAGACTTTAAATCTTCTATTAACGCGACGGCCTTCAGAGGTAAGGAATGAACCTTGAGCTTTTAATATGTATAAACTTACAACTTCCCCAATTAGTTCCTTCAATTGCTTGTAACTAATGACGTATATCAAGTGTTAACCAGCATTGCACTGATCAGTAATTATGCGTAGTTACACAGACATATCAGCTGAGGCAACGGCACAGAGATGATATCTTATTTGAATGATAAATGATTATTCAATGCAGTAGAAACTGGACAAAATGAGTGGGGGGAAGAGATAGATATGGGGGGGTGGGGGGGGGATGCAGGTGAAGGGGGAGGTGCGGGATACGCCTGTGTGCGTCGCTGTGCACAGCCAGGCTCCCACTCAATGCGTCGAGGAGGAGGAGGAGGAGGAGGAGGAGGTGTGTTCTCTCTGTTATCACCTCTCCTTCCTAAGTAGCGGAAGTGTCTTCATCTGTCGCAAGGATCCCTCTGCTGGTGATAGCATAGAGGCTGCGTCGTTTAGACGTGCTGCGTCGTTTAGACGTGCTGCGTCGTGGAGACGTGCTGCGTCGTTTAGACGTGCTGCGTCGTGGAGACGTGCTGCGTCGTGGAGACGTGCTGCGTCGTTGAGACGTGCTATATCGTGGAGACGTGCTGCGTCGTGGAGACGTGCTACGTCGTTGAGACGTGCTGCGTCGTTTAGACGTGCTGCGTCGTGGAGACGTGCTATATCGTGGAGACGTGCTGCGTCGTTTAGACGTGCTGCGTCGTCTAGACGTGCTGCGTCGTTTAGACGTGCTGCGTCGTGGAGACGTGCTGCGTCGTCTAGACGTGCTGCGTCGTTTAGACGTGCTGCGTCGTTTAGACGTGCTATGTCGTTCTGACGATTTCGCGTCAGAATTCGATTTTCACCTTAGTACGTATTTGAGATTAACTCAAACTGTGAAGAAAAGTGTTGAATTTTCCTTCGTTCAGTTGCATGGTGTTGTGATGTATAGAATTTACAACCATCAAACAACACAACGCCATCGAGCAATTGCTGGGGAAGGGAACTATCAGGAACAATCAAGTGGAATCATTACGACTATATAATAGTTTTGCGCATTTCCTGATGGCGAGATTCACGAAGCAGTTACGTAAGCGCTTAGGAACCTGTACATCTTTTCTCAATCTTTGGCGGCTTTGTTTACATTTATTTAATAGTTAATGAGCTCCGAAGCACCAGGAGGCTGTTTATGATAACAACATGTGTTTAATAAATGTAACCAAAGTCGTCAAAGATTGAAGAAAGATGTACACGTTCGTAAGTACTTGCGTAACTGCTTCGTGATTCTGGCCTCTGCAGACTAATAGACAAGGCAGGATTACAATTAGTACTCCACATACTCTTTAGTTCCTGAAGATGAATTTATTAATCAAATACATATATAAAGGAATGGTAGGAGAAGAAAATATGTGCCAGCATATGTGGGAGTAGGAAATTGCTCTCTCCCGGGTGCAGCATATCCTCTTCTTCGAGGCTTGAGGGTCCCTACAAACATACACACACACACACACACACACACACACACACACACACACACACACACACACACACACACACACACACACACACACACGGAGAGACTATATATTCTGACTGATATTGATTCCAGACATTGATTGGGTACTGAAGGATGGGGTGGGATTGGTGAGGTAACCTGAGGCCCGTGCAGATGAGGCAGGATTGTAGTGGATAGGGAAGTTGATTGTAGTGGATGGGGGAGTTGATTGTAGTGGATGATAGGGGAGTTGGTTGTAGTGGATGATAGGGGAGTTGGTTGTAGTGGATGATGGGGGAGTTGGTTGTAGTGGATGATGGGGGAGTTGGTTGTAGTGGATGATGGGGGAGTTGATTGTAGTGGATGATAGGGGAGTTGATTGTAGTGGATGGTGTTGTTGGTGATTGTAATGAATGTATCTTTTTCGTCATCTTTGAACGAGTTACGTTCTTTCAAACTTCAAACTGTGTGCAATGGTTCACTGCAAGCACATTGAGGTGAGGACACTTCTTAGAGTCTCAAAGCAAGATTCGTCCCAGATTACATGACAAGATTCCTTCAAAGGAATCACACACACACACTCCTGAGAATCACGATGTGGAATCTGAGCACTTGACTTGAGGGCCAATGTTGCCACCATCCTCGTCCTCGACCACCCCTCGTCCTCGACCACCCGTCGTCCTCGACCAGCCTCGTCCTCGACCACCCCTCGTCCTCGACCACCCCTCGTCCTCGTCCATCCTCGTCCTCGACCACCCCTCGTCCTCCACCACTCTCGTCCTCCACCACCCTCGTCCTCCACCACCCTCGTCCTCCACCACCCTCGTCCTCGACCACCCCTCGTCCTCGACCACCCCTCGTCCTCGACCACCCCTCGTCCTCGACCACCTCTCGTCCTCGACCACCTCTCGTCCTCGACCACCCTCGTCCTCCACCACCCTTGTCCACCCTCGTCCTCCACCACCCTCGTCCTCGACTACCCTCGTCCTCCACCACCCTCGTCCTCGACTACCCTCGTCCTCGACCACCCTCGTCCTCGACCACCCTCGTCCTCCACCACCCTCGTCCTCGACCACCCTCGTCCTCGACCACCCTCGTCCTCCACCACCCTCGTCCTCAACCACCCCTCGTCCTCCAGCACATGTTATTGACTCCCGGCACTCCTGTTCCAGCCTTCCAGGCATCTGTTCCAGCCTTCCAGGCGGTTAAATGTTAACAGGCCCGCCATCAAGGCTGTGTAAATGCTCTCCATGTTAGGTCAAGGAAAGGAGCTAGTGGAAGGTAAGATTACCTTCGAAAAGAATTAAAGGGGTCCCTGCCCCTTCCCCTCACTCTCTTCCTGACCCCTCATTACCCCTCTTTTTTTATGTCTTTCTGCCCCCTCATCTCACACCCCCCACCCCCAACTCTGACATTTGTCATGCCCCTCATTTCCTTCCCCACTAACTCCAGCTTCTTGCTTGTCTCCACTTCCCCCTCCCTCCCCCCTCCCACCACATCTCTCCAGCAACTACCCTTCTACCTCTCCTCCCCCCCCTCCCCCCCCTCCTCCCTTCCACAACACCTCTTGTGCCTCTTGTTCCTCTGACTCTTCTTATACTGGAGCCCCAAGAGAGGTGGTACAGTGACCTCTCACTAAAGGATCCATGCACGGGATTCGAACCTCTTGTACTGGAGCCCCAAGACGTGCCCCAGTCACCTCTCAGCATAGGAGCCATGAACGTTGTTGTTGTTATAGATTCAGCTACTCGGAACAAGATCCAAGTAGCACGGGCTATGGTGAGCCCGTAGCTTACCTGGCAGGCTCAGGAGCGGGGCAAGTGGCACGGAGGAGGAGCCATGAACGGGATTCGAACCTATGCTCTGGGTACTCTGAAGCTCACGGCTCCTTCTGATCTTTTCCCATCGATACATCGCGGTTAAGGTGAATCATTTGTGCATTTGAAGGGAGGCGTTGGAGGTGGCTTGGACCACATGGGGGGGGGGGGCTAAGCATCAACTCCCCCCTGAGTAAAGTGGAAGCCTCAGGAAACCCCTAAAGAATGCAGTTGAATTCCAAGTTGCATTAATTTTTGGAGCATGGCATGGTGGAGTGGTTGGTTGGTGTGAGGCGCGTGTTTGTGAGGACCCATCAGCATGGGATCGAATCCTTCTCATGGCTCCTATAGTCATTTTCCGAATATCTCTCCTCCCCCCCCCCTCTCCTTTCCTCCCACAGCAGGCAGTGGTACCTCAGACGGACTTCCGGACCGTTCCCCATCGTCACTAAACCGTTGTAATAAAGTGCCCGAACCTAACCAACCTGAGGACCTACGAACAGAAAACGGAACATCGCGTCAAATTTCGCACAGACGCTCCCATTTGTAAAACACCAGTTGTGTGTCTAAGGCTGTGTCTGGGATGCTCCCGGACGCAGGTTCGAATCCTCGTCACGGCCCTTGTGGATTTGTTCACCAGGTGTTGATCTTTGGCAGCAAAGTATGTACGTTAAAATGCCGTCCCGCCAAACACACACCGAAACTACGACGTTGGTACAACGTTCGAACAAGTTTTAACACTTCCTAACCAGTTATAACAACCAATATAGCAAGTTGTAACAACGTTCTAATACGTCATAAACACGTTAAGCCAAGATGTAACAACTTTATTACAAGTTGTAACAACGTTCTAATACGTCATAAACACGTTAAGCCAAGATGTAACAACTTTATTACAAGTTGTAACAAGCGGAAAATAGAGACAGTTTCGGTTTCTGTTTCCAGGGGTGTGGTCTTAGGAGAACGGGTTGGGCACTTACCTATTAGTGACTACGACTGGAGGGAGATTAAGATCTCCAGGCCCCGTCTCCAAGCTATTTTGGGAGACGTCTGCCCGAAACTCTTTGCGTAATAGTGGCTTTAGGCATTGTATGTACTAGCTCTATCTATAAATCTATAAATTTTTGTAAAACATCTTGTATGTATGTACTTTACCTGAATAAACATTTATTTATTTATTTATTTATTTATTTATTTATTTATTTATTTATTTATTTTTATTTATTTATAAATAAATGGTGTGGTGTGGGAGGGGTATACACCGCCATGGGAGGGGTATACCCCTCACCCCCTCCCCACGGGAGGGGTATGGGGGTTTACCTTGAGGTTACCTTGAGGTGCTTCCGGGACTTAGCGTCCCCGCGGCCCGGTCGTCGACCAGGCCTCCTGGTTGCTGGACTGATCAACCAGGCTGTTGGACGCGGCTGCTCGGAGGCGCATATTAAATGACCAAACTAACTCCCAGGCACCTGAGCTCACCGTCCTTCTTATTGTTTTAAACACATTATAACAACAAAGGAAAAAGGTACACAAGAACACGCTTTAATGTGTACTTTGTGCGAGAAATATTGAAATAAATTTTTTTTAACTTGGTGCTGAATACAGAAGCACTCGGGTGGCTGGCTGCCAGGAAGCCCCCGGGGCAGCGTCACTCATCCTGTGAGTGAAAAATAACGTCATGCAAACAGTATTGGGCAGTGTCATCGTTCATCCTGTGGGTGAAAATACCGCCATGACTGTGTGTACATCATTCCACAGTAGAAAGAAATCGGAAACTCGTAAACCTAGGGCTCCCTAAACCTCAAACATAGGGCTCCCTAAGCCTCAAACATAGGGCTCCCTAAGCCTCAAACATAGGGCTCCCTAAGCCTCAAACATAGGGCTCCCTAAGCCTCAAACATAGGGCTCCCTAAATTTCATGCATAGGGCTCCCTAAGCCTCAAACATAGGGCTCCCTAAGCCTCAAACATAGGGCTCCCTAAGCCTCAAACACAGGGCTCCCTAAGCCTCAAACATAGGGCTCCCTAAGCCTCAAACATAGGGCTCCCTAAGCCTCAAACATAGGGCTCCCTAAGCCTCAAGCATAGGGCTCCCTAAGCCTCAAACATAGGGCTCCCTAAGCCTCAAACATACGGCTCTCTAAGCCTCAAACACAGGGCTCCCTAAGCCTCAAACATAGGGCTCCCTAAGCCTCAAACATAGGGCTCCCTAAGCCTCAAGCATAGGGCTCCCTAAGCCTCAAACATAGGGCTCCCTAAGCCTCAAACATAGAGCTCCCTAAGCCTCAAACATAGGGCTCCCTAAGCCTCAAACATAGGGCTCCCTAAATTTCAAGCATAGGGCTCCCTAAGCCTCACTCAACGATTCATGAATTCCACATTTTTTCTCTGAGTTCATGGGAGTTTAGAGCTAATTATGACCCATCACGTATGATTATCCTTTTTTATAGCTGTAAATGATGTATGTATAACTAGTTAATTTGGGTATAATTAATTAATTTAAAAGGTAAACAATAGGCACATGAAATTTGATTAATTAATTATTTATACAATGAGTATGCAGTTTTATATTTTTTATATTTTATATATATAATATAATATATATATATATATATATATACATAATAGACCACGGTGCCTAACAAGCCGAGTTTTCCTTAAAAAAAGTGTTTATACTTTTTCTTATTGAATGATAGAGCTTTTCATTATATTATATATAATTATATTTATTTTTTTAATTTTAGTTACAACGAATATAGAAATTTGATCAAACTTAACCAAATAACTCATGTTCCTAATATAATATTAATTTGAATAATCCAATTTCAATAGAAATATCTGAAAATAACGATATTGTTAGGTAAATCGGCCTGTTAGGTAAATCGGGCTTTTGCATACTAGGCCAAGTAGTGCCTTCTAGCTATTAGGTAGCGGGGGGGGGGGTGTAAATGTTGTGTGAGATGTATCTTCCTCTTGCTATTGAGCACTGAACATCGACAACCCGGGTGGGTTTACATAGGTTCGAACCCCATGTGGTTACGCAAGAACCACCTCCAAGAACCCCCCCCCCCAAGAATCACCCCCAAGAATCACCCTCAAGAACCACCCCCCCCACAAGAATCACCCCAAGAACCACCCCCAAGAACCACCCCAAGAACCAGACCTCCAAGAACCACACCTCCAACTGGACGCTCAATAAGCTCCAAGATGGCAACTTGAGCCTCGGAAGATGGCAACTTGAGCCTCGGAAGATGGCAACTTGAGCCTCGGAAGATGGCAACTTGAGCCTCGGAAGATGGCAACTTGAGCCTCGGAAGATGGCAACTTGAGCCTCGGAAGATGGCAACTTGAGCCTCGGAAGATGGCAACTTGAGCCTCGGAAGATGGCAACTTGAGCCTCGGAAGATGGCAACTTGAGCCTCGGAAGATGGCAACTTGAGCCTCGGAAGATGGCAACTTGAGCCTCGGAAGATGGCAACTTGAGCCTCGGAAGATGGCAACAATCAAGCAATATTCTTCGCCTTCCGAAAAAAAAATTTGTTGCCTAATAAAAAACAAAAATAATTCTGGTGTCTCGGAGGAACGGTTTCAAGTGTTTATAATTCCTCTTCAGAAAGGTCATTGTGGGTCCGTTTTCATGCTCCATTTCATGAGAATTGTACGAAATACAATTTTTGTTCCACGCGAATTTCAGTTAGCGTCCGTTATCAAGCTGCAGGGCATTCATTAGTTATTTTCGCGTTAGCGTTTGTTATCGTAATGCAGGTCATTCATTAGTTATCTTCGCGTTAGGGTTTATTATCAAGCTGCTGGTCATTCATTAGTTATCTTCGCGTTAGCGTTTGTTATCGTAATGCAGGTCATTCATTAGTTATCTTCGCGTTAGGGTTCATTATCAAGCTGCAGGTCATTCATTAGTTATCTTCGCGTTAGCGTTTGTTATCGTAATGCACCTCATTCATTAGTTATTTTCGCGTTAATCTGTTATCGTGCTGTGTTCTGGCCCTGTGGCACCTGTAATCTTGCGTCTCTCTTCGTATCCACCTCACGTCCAACCCCCCACACGACGCACCCATTGAGAAAAGCGTTTCTAAGATCAATTGCTCATGATGCGAGAAAGCGATACCATTTCTTTCTCACCGACTCCGTGTTTACCGTCTTTTTGCAAACGACAAATGACAAACAGTTAAGTTGTCCAGGCTTTTGTGTGGGCGCCTTTGTGGCTTCTCAAGCTCTGGCTG
Source organism: Procambarus clarkii (assembly GCF_040958095.1). NCBI lineage: Eukaryota > Metazoa > Arthropoda > Malacostraca > Decapoda > Cambaridae > Procambarus > Procambarus clarkii. The sequence continues at coordinate 9,286,911 of NC_091198.1, forward strand.
GCCACCAGCCCTCCCCTCCTGGTTCTTTCCGTGACAACAAAGACCACTGGGACGGGAATTAGCGGCTCTGGTGCCTCGTACACCTTTCCCCAGTAATGGTTGTCTGGTGGGGAAGGTTCCCACTTCCTCGTACGGGCTGGGTTTATGGAGCTTAGATACGGTGAGGCTTTTCAGGTCACTATGCAGTCTCCGTGGTGTAGTGGTAAGACACTCGCCTGGCGTTCCGCGAGCGCTATGTCATGGGTTCGTATCCTGGCCGGGGAGGATTTACTGGGCGCAATTCCTTAACTGTAGCCTCTGTTTAACGCAACAGTAAAATGTGTACTTGGATGAAAAAACGATTCTTCGCGGCAGAGGATCGTATTCCAGGGACCATAGGATTAAGGACTTGCCCGAAACGCTACGCGTACTAGTGGCTGTACAAGAATGTAACAACTCTTGTATATATCTCAAAAAAAAAAAACTTGTCGTGGGGAAAAAGCTCGCTTGCGCTCGCGCGGGCATAAGCTGCGGGGCCCAAGAGCTAAAAGCTCGATCCTGCAGGCACAGTTATTAATTATTAGTCACACAGACACACTCGCGCGCGCGCGCACGCACACACACACACACGCGCGCGCACACACACACACACACACACACACACACACACACACACACACACACACACACACACACACACACACACACACACACACACACACACACACACACACGCACATACGCACTCACTCACTCACACACTCACACACTCACACTCTCTCTCTCTCTCTCTCTCTCTCTCTCTCTCTCTCTCTCTCTCTCTCTCTCTCTCTCTCTCTCTCTCTCTCTCTCTCTCTCTCTCTTTCTCTCTTTCTTCCCCCCCCCGACATGAAATTTTGTAATATATCTCCGCTTAGGCTATATTATTTATCTACAACATTTTCCGTGATCAATCTACGACATGCACTTAATAGTCTCTCTAAGCAGCCGTGACCAGCCTCCTTGTAGAAAACCAAACTGATAATATGAGGCGGGTGTAGTTGACTTGCGTGAGGGTCAGCCGGTTAAAATACCACTCACACCACTCCCATAGGCCGAGTGCAAGACGGTCACTCAATCCACTCACAATCCTGAGTGTGAGGGAGCGTCATCCTACTCGACCGCGTCCACTCGCTTCCACTCCTGTCAAGCGCGTTCACATGTGTATATCTGTATATATGTGTGTGTGTGTGTGTGTGTATGTGTGTACAGGATATGTGGAAGCTGGGCATAATTGCATTTCACCTTTTGTAAACGCATATTAATGACACTATGTAAAAAGACACATGGAACACTGTTTATGTAGGACAGATGTAAATCTGTGTATTTATGTATGTATTTAGGTTAGATTAGCATTTTAAAAGCACTACAATCACCTGTGGTTGATTGTTCAATAAATCACTAAATTATATGTTTACCGGATCTCTAACCCTGTCCATGGAGGACAGAAGAAAATGTAAATATGCTGGTTAGCATTGTAAATGTGTGGCCACGTCTGTGGTAGAAAATAATAATAATAATAAAACGTGTTCTCAGACGATGGAAATAAAACTTAAAATAAAAGAATTCTAATTTTGATACGAGTCTCGTCTGCTTCGAGGCATGAGAACTCACCCCTTTCAGACACACAACAACCCTCGAGCCTCCCCGAATCACCCTCGGGTGAGCTAATTAGCTGTCCACGATGTCTTAGATGATGCAAGAGGTAAGTGTTTGGAGGTTTCAATACGATCTCTCTCTCTCTCTCTCTCTCTCTCTCTCTCTCTCTCTCTCTCTCTCTCTCTCTCTCTCTCTCTCTCTCTCTCTCTCTCTCTCTCTCTCTCTCTCTCTCTCTCTCTCTCCTCTCTCTCTCTCTCTCTCTCTCTCTCTCTCTCTCTCTCTCTCTCTCTCTCTCTCTCTGTCTCTGTCTCTGTCTCTGTCTCTGTCTCTGTCTCTCCTCTTCCTCTATTAGATCCTGCCAGGAATGTGCCTCTCATGTTTGATTTGGTTTTATCACAACAGAAGCAAATGTAAGCAAATTGAATCCAGTTCCTTTACCAGGTGATCATTGATGGGATCACAGCTGGGGTTGTGAGGTTCTTCGATACACCTACTGTGTTATGACTGGTGTTTCGACAATAATAATGATCAAGTCAGGTTAGGAAACGACCTGAACTTGTCTCCAGAACCCCAGCGTGCTTTCCCCCTCCTTCCTTTACACAAGCAAGCACCCCCCCTCTCTTCCCCCCCCCTCCCCCTACCTCAACAAACACCCCCCCTCGTCCCCCCTCTCTCTATCCCCTACTTTAACAAGCGCTCATCATCTTTACCAATTCCATCCTCTTTCTTTCTCTCATTCACCCTATTCCTCCCCCCACCCAAATGAAGCTCCCTCCCCTTCTCCACCCCTCGACCTAAAGTCAGATCTCAACACTTCCCCCCCTTCCTCCTCCCTCTTTACTCCTGCAGGAGTGAGCCGTCCTGAGGCCGTAGTTGACTCGACTGTGTGAAGAGGCGAGGTCTGGAGCCGCAAGGAGCCGGGCGTGCCTCCCTGCGCTCTTGGAATACGACGAGGAACTCAAGAGCTCTCAGCCTTCGGGAGAACAAAGGTTAAGCAATTGTAAAAAGCGACAGCAATGACAGAATCGCCAGGGCGAATGTCTTTGATGTCGAGTGGCGGTGAGTGCGCCAGCCCCGCCGGCGGCGCACGCACGCACGCACGCACACACACACACACACACACACACACACACACACACACACACACACACACACACACACACACACACACACACACACACACACATACACGAAACGCGTTCTTTTTTCAAACTTTTTTTTTTCGTTTATTAATGCTTGAAGAATTTTCAGCGAGACGCCAACTTTGGTTTGGTTTTTATTTGTTGATTGTGTTAAAACATTTTTTTAGTTTTTTTTTTAAAGAGTTTAAGCAGAGACGTTTCTTGGATTCTTGAAGATCAATTGATTTCTTTGTTCTTGACAATACAGAGGAAGTGTGAGAGAGGCGGGGCTCTTATGACGGTACTTGATGGCTTTAGATATGGCTTGATTCCACACCTCTCAGCTCCACACCTGCCAGCTCCACACCTCCCAGCTCTACACCTGCCAGCGCCACACCTCAGCACTGCTTCTCTAAGCTACACATGTTGTTGTTTTTTAGATTCAGCTATTCAGAACAAAATGTTCCAAGTAGCACGGGCTATGGTGAGCCCGTACATACACCACACACACGTCCTCCTGTCCTAGTTCCACTTCCCCTAGATCCACACCCACGCTCCTTCCCCCAGCTCCACACTCTTTGATTTTGATTTTGTCTAAGTCAAATGGTTTTGACGTCTTGATTTCTAAGATAAAATCCCCCATGAAGACTTGATTTTCATGCTTCTTGAAGAATACGTTTATGATTCTTAAAGAACACGTGCCACTTGAGTGCTGTATACAGGGCTCCCAGCGCCATTCTTCAACTGGAAAGACCAGAAGAACTCTCAGATGTACAGCTGGGATTGTGTGTACTCGCCTGCACTCTCAGATCTATAACATCCAGGAATAAGACGACTTACGACCTCAAGAAACATCACATACACTCTCTACAGATACGACCTCTGGCCGCCAGAATCATAACTTACGACCTCGGAAAACATCAGCTTGGATAAACATCAGTTTATCTCAGGACAAACTCCTGGGAGTCTAACCCTCTGTAACAAATATAAATTTTAATTAATTTTTGTACATATTTTATTGACCAGGCCACACACTAGAAGGTGAAGGGACGACGACGTTTCGGTCCGTCCTGGACCATTCACAAGTCGATTGAGAATCAAGACAATCGACTTGAGAATGGTCTACGACGGACCGAAACGTCGTCGTCCCTTCACCTTCTAGTGTGTGATCTGGTCAACATACTTTAGCCACGTTATTGTGACTCATCGCCTGTATATATTTTGTTAATTGATATTTTACTTTATAATATGTATAAATATTTAGATGTTACAGGACCAGCATACAGGTTAATATTCCTGTCATATTGATCCTATGTATAGGAGTCAACAGGTGCAACGGTAATCCTGTTAATATATTGACTTTTATTCTGGGAGTCTTATGCTGCAGTTCAGTACAATTTATAGCATATAAAAGGCCACAACTTATTCTAAGTTTTCTTGACATGTCATTCAAGAACGTTTTATGTATTTTGTACCGAAGGACTACGTTGTTTATGGTTCAATGGCCTGTGGTCTGAAACGTTTACCCTCCCGACCTGTTGATTGGCTGTAATGACTAGGCTGTAATAGGCATGATGGCGGAGGGTCGTGTTGTGACTGACGTAACCCATGAAGAACTGCTGTAGGATATTTAATGTGTCACGTGTGATTATAATCCTCGAACAGGTTAATGACTGGAGGAGTTGAATTGACACCTTATTGTCATCTATCTCTCCCAACTTTGATCCCCCACTATCCATCCACTATCCATCCACTATCCATCCACTATCCATCCACTATCCATCCACTATCCATCCCCTATCCATCCCCTATCCATCCACTATCCATCCCCTATCCATCCCCTATCCATCCACTATCCATCCACTATCCATCCCCTATCCATCCACTATCCATCCACTATCCATCCCCTATCCATCCACTATCCATCCACTATCCATCCCCTATCCATCCACTATCCATCCACTATACATCCCCTATCCATCCACTATCCATCCACTATCCATCCACTATACATCCCCTATCCATCCCCTATCCATCCACTATCCATCCCCTATCCATCCCCTATCCATCCCCTATCCATCCACTATCCATCCCCTATCCATCCCCTATCCATCCACTATCCATCCACTATCCATCCCCTATCCATCCCCTATCCATCCACTATCCATCCACTATCCATCCCCTATCCATCCCCTATCCATCCCCTATCCATCCCCTATCCATCCACTATCCATCCACTATCCATCCACTATCCATCCCCTATCCATCCCCTATCCATCCCCTATCCATCCCCAATCCATCCACTATCCATCCCCTATCCATCCACTATCCATCCCCTATCCATCCCCTATCCATCCCCAATCCATCCACTATCCATCCCCTATCCATCCCCTATCCATCCCCTATCCATCCCCTATCCATCCCCAATCCATCCACTATCCATCCCCTATCCATCCACTATCCATCCACTATCCATCCCCTATCCATCCCCTATCCATCCCCAATCCATCCACTATCCATCCCCTATCCATCCCCTATCCATCCCCTATCCATCCCCAATCCATCCACTATCCATCCCCTATCCATCCACTATCCATCCCCTATCCATCCCCAATCCATCCACTATCCATCCCCTATCCATCCCCTATCCATCCCCAATCCATCCACTATCCATCCCCTATCCATCCCCTATCCATCCACTATCCATCCACTATCCATCCACTATCCATCCCCTATCCATCCCCAATCCATCCACTATCCATCCCCTATCCATCCCCTATCCATCCCCAATCCATCCACTATCCATCCCCTATCCATCCCCAATCCATCCACTATCCATCCCCTATCCATCCCCTATCCATCCACTATCCATCCCCTATCCATCCACTATCCATCCCCTATCCATCCCCAATCCATCCCCTATCCATCCCCTATCCATCCACTATCCATCCCCTATCCATCCCCTATCCATCCACTATCCATCCCCTATCCATCCACTATCCATCCCCTATCCATTCCCCCATCTTTACCTCCCCTTCCCCTAGTTTATATCTTTAATATCCCCCCCCCCCTTCCCCATTTATTGTTCATGTTCTTTACGTGTTCATATTCTGTTTATGCAATTTTTATTTGTTTTTGGTGATATAAATAATATTAGAACTGGTAAATGATGTGATAGATTCCTCTGATAGACTAAGGTTTTATTTATCTGCGTGTGTGTTTACTCATTTATATATGTGTGTGCAGAGCGGTCTTCAGCTCCTGGGCCTGCCTTTCAGGCGTCGGTCACATACTGTGTTTTTTTTTAACTCATGAAACTGCTGTATGTATTTAAGGTTAGCTTTAACTACCTTCCTTTCAGGCCCATTCCACTTGCTCATTGGTCTTAGACTGAAGAAGGGTTTCTTAACATACATATGCCTTACTTATCCATATTTATCAGTTGATTTGTGTCTACCTCCACCCATCAACTCTCGTCATCTTGTTCATGCTGGACATTTCGGTTCTGTGCCCCTTTGCCCGTGGGAATTATTTGTGTCGTGATCATGTCCCCCCCCCCCTCTTTCTCTTCCTCTTTTTTCCAGCCTATTGAGGTTTAGTTTCCCCTCAACGTTTCCTCGTAGCTCAAGCCCCTTATTACAGAGACCAGACTTGTAGCAAACGTTTGGATTTCCTCTAATTCTGTTTTGTGTTTTTTTTCAGGAAGTGATTCAACACTGGGGCTACATGTTCCAGTACAGGTAATGTTCAATGTGTTAAAAGCTTCTTTGTTCATGTAAATGAATGCCTCATCTCTGTGACCTACATCCTTGCATACGCCGCTGGTGTTACCCTGTTTATGTTTGCCTCTGGTGATAGTCCCAACGTCATTTTACTCTCCCTGTGACCTCTTGACATTAAGCTCATTGCCTTACATCCGCTTGAATTGCACAGCCCATCTTTCTATGCTCTCCAGATCCGCCAGGAGCATTCAACAATCATTTTCTGTTCTCAGTTTCTCATCATTCGTTTTGTATAAGTGACAAACACGGGTGCAAACACACACACATATGACCAAAGAGCAAGAGTTCAACCCCTGCAAGCACAACTAGGTGAGTACATGATGACTCAAACAGCTGATCAAATCTTATCGTCGTTGAGTCGTCGTGTATATCGTCAGTGATGATATCCAACTGTATGAACCTCAGGTGTATTAACTTACTCTAACTTACCCTACCTTACCCAACCTTACCCTAACACTAAGTTAAAATAAGTAACCCCTTACCCTAAGTTACACTAACTTAAGCTAATCTACCCTAACATACCCCAACCTACCTTAGCATACCTAACCTAACTTACCTTACCCAAACTTGCCCTAACTGACGCAACCCTAACTTCAGGTTTAGTCAATTGTGGAGCTGCTTCATACATCATCCGGTGAACAGGAGCACCCGTTGAAGCCAATAATATTGTTTCATTTAAGTAAGCATTTGTTCAGTCAGTCTCTCACCTTTGTGAGGTGACTGGCTCACCTCACCGTGGTGAAGTGAGCCAGTCACCTCACCACCTCAGTCACTCTCACCAGTCTCTTTCCACTGTATTTCAAACACATATATTCCATATTAGTTCAGTCAGTTATATATGTACATTGATATACATATGGCTGCATCATACACCTGTTATTAAGCATTTTCTTTTGTCGCACTTCAACTATCTGGTCCAAAATATTCCACAGCACTTCTTTAGAATGAAGAAAATGAACACCTTGACCAGTGCTCATGAACTAACTTTCATGTTAGTTCATGAGTACCTGTGTACGTCCTCTCGGACGTAGGTTCGAACCCTCGTCACGGCCCTTGTGGATTTGTTCTCATGAACTAAGTACTCTCGCTGAGAATATTCTCTCTGAATATTCCCCCAAAGAACATTCCCTCTGGGAGTATTGGCTCAAGAGCATTCTCTTTGAGAGCATTTCCTCTGGGAGAATTGGCTCAAGAGCATTATTCCCTTTGAGAGCATTTCTAATTGAAGTTTCGTGAAAATGTTATCGATGATGATAATTTCATTAACAGACTGATTAATAGATAAAGGAAAAAATTTCTAGCTGCTTTAACTTGCCCCTTCGAAGGGGCAAGAGTAGAAGAGATTACAGAGCCCGTAATGTCTCACACGTAATGAAACATTGTTCTTGCTGGGCGCACACACATATGGTAAGATAAATTATAATTTAGATTCTCTTCTACCCATTGGAAGGTATACGGGTGACCTGAAAGAGTGTGTCCCTCCCTTCCCCCCCATAAAAAAAATTGGTTCCGCATGGTTGGTAATGGCTAGCCTATTTTCCATAAGGGGGGGAAAATGGAGTGGCTAAAAAGGGGTATTTTCCCCCCCAGGCATGTTCAGGAAGATGAGGTCAACGTTGTTGCAGCGTTGTTACAGCGTTTTTCTCCCCCTAGTGGGCAGCCACTATAGTTACTATGGTCCCGGTGACCGCGTCCGTCACATTCTTGGTGGTAGCGCGCGCGTTCTTGCAGGAGTCGAAGTCCTCGGTTCGATGAGCCGCGGTACTCGAGGTCGCCTTTCAGTGAGCGGACCGGAGTGTGATCCACCGGAGCTGCGGGTCTCTTGAGCCTGGAGTTAACCCGAGGCCAGAGGCGTGTGGAGGGTCACGGAGCTCGGGTTGATCTGTTGCAACCTCTCGGGGGTCCGGTACTTGGTCAGTCGCTTTTACACTTCCTCCACAACAGCCTATCTAAACACGGCTACGCAATTCGAAAATCTGTCTGTCTCTGTCTCTGTCTCTCTCTCTCTCTCTCTCTCTCTCTCTCTCTCTCTCTCTCTCTCTCTCTCTCTCTCTCTCTCTCTCTCTCTCTCTCTCTCTCTCTCTCTCTCTCTGTCTCTGTCTCTCTCTCTGTCTCTCTCTGTCTCTCTCTCTGTCTCTCTCTCTCTCTCTCTCTCTCTCTCTCTCTCTCTCTCTCTCTCTCTCTCTCTCTCTCTCTCTCTCTCTCTCTCTCTCTCTCTCTCTCTCTCTCTCTGTCTCTCTGTCTCTCTGTGTCTCTCTATCTCTCTCTCTCTCTCTTTCTCTCTCAAACTCCTCTTGAATTTCGTCATTAACAGAAGCAATATATATATGTATAAACAATATTTCTAATATGCCTTAAATCCATTCGAGTCATATCTAAGGGATTTTATCTTCAGTGTGCAGAGAAAAAAGATGTTCCACGTGATGTGGTGTCCTGCACGTCAGGAAGTGTCTCAGACAACGTCGACATTTCCTTTCCCTTGAGACAGGACGAGTTGTCTGAACAAGTCGTCCTGTTGTGGAAAAAAACTTACCTGTCAACATTTCCTTGAGATAACCATCGAGTCTCTGAACGATACCAAAACGTTCTATAATCAAAATCTAAATCCGAACACAGAAGTCCAAACAGTCAAGTGACGTGAGAGCACTTGAGTTTACGAAGTCGACCCGTGACTATGGGGGTCAGAGTTACGGTCGACTGGCACTACGGGCTCACCATAGCCCGTGCTACTTGGAAGTTTTTATTCCAAGGTAGCGAATCTACAACAACAACAACAACAACAACAAATACGATCGGCTATGTCACACACTCGATGGTGTGAATCACTTCCTTTTAGCTCAGTAGGCAGTGTCTTAGACGCTAAATCTTAACCTATGTATCAAGCATCGCAAATGCTTTTTTTGCCTTGTCGTTCACAGCGGATATGTTGTCCTTAATAGGGTCACCAGACACTACCTTGAACTAACATAAGACCGTAGGCACTAATAAGTAAGCACCCGCATTTGTTAACAGTTAAATGTGGGACTTTGTTTCCTGTGAAAAAATGCATAAGGTTCGATTCCATTTCTCAAGGTCAGTGGCGTGGCTCCGTGTCCCACTAGGGTTCACACGGGCCGGGTGGGTGGGCCAGCAAATACATACGTGGGGGACACGGGCTTTGGCCGTAGTTAAGTAGTACCATTAAGTCCATTCTTCATTCTTTATTTAATAAACTTAAAAGTTAGGTCAAGAGGCCACTTGGAACCGGTTAGTAGTCTTCCAGACATTGCCAGCACGCTCATCTTAGACGCAATCAATGTCCACCCCCCACCCTTCTCCCCCCCACCCTCTATCTCTCTCTCTCCAACCCCACCCTACCCCTTCCCTAACCCACCCCGCTGCACCCCACCCCTTCCCCATAACTCCCCGGCTCCACCCCCTCCCCGTCGTTCCGCACCCCACCTCGCGTCACCCTGTCTCAGCCCCCCCATTTCACCCCACACGAACCCCGACCCTCTTTACCCTCTAACCATTCCCCCCTCCCACCCCCACGCCCACGCACCCACCTTAGCGAGCTACAAAGATACAGGTACACCTGCCCACCCAATCCTGTAACCCACCATCTGATGAGTTACAGGTTTGGTAGATTGACGACTACAAACCCACCAACTTGATAGAAGGTGGGTTTGTATTTTTTTTTTATAGAGCTTCCCGTTTAAAGCTGGAAGCTTCTACACCGGACCCGAAAACAATAGACAAATAGACTCGTAGATGGTATGAAAGGAAAACTCTCCCTGAGTCTTCTTGAAGTTAAACCAAAAAAAATAGAGACAAAAATTTGAAGAGAAATGCACTGGAAGCGCTCTTGTTGAACAAGAGTTGAACAAGAGTTGAACAAGAGTTGAACAAGAGTTGAACAAGAACAGGGTAACCAGCAGCTTTGAGGTTCTTGCTTTCCTGACCCCCCTCATTCTCCCCCTTCCCCCTCTCAGATTATTACTTGAGATGTTAAGAATGGGGATCTAGGAATCAGCAGGAGCAGCAGGAGGAGGAGGAGGTGGAGATGGTGGTCGTCAGGAGGAAGCAGGAGGAGACAGGGATCAAAGCAAGCCGCCCAACACCCTCCCTGCAGGCACCAATTGTTTCTTCTGTATCCCATTGTCGCTGGAGGGCACTTGGCGCTGCGTGGAGCTCGCGCTCAAAGGTTTCAGACGCCACTGGGTCAGAGACGCGTAGCGTGGGGGGAAGACGATGTTTGGTGAGGCACGTGGGAGTCAATAAGCTATGGTGGTTGGGGTGTTCTTGTAACACCTAACCCCACTAGCACCCCTATTCTCCCCCACACCCCCCATATTCTTGTTTATGGTGCTCTGACCGCCCCCCTCCACCCCCCTCCCCCCTCCCCCCCCCCTCCCCCCCTCCCCCCCTCCCCCCCTCCCCCCCCCCCCACCTCTTCCTTCCACACACACGTCTTTTTCGGGTGTTTTTCTGGTCCCCAGTTCGCACAGGGGGCCGTTTTTAGCGTTCGTGTGCCCGATGCATACAACAACAGCCAACATAATCACACTGCCGTGCTAAGGGACAGGGTTTATAGACTCTTTGTGCGTGCTGATTCTCTCGTATAGTTCCTGTAAGTCCCTTTATCTGTACCCAATTAGTTATATGCTTGTGTGAGTTGAACTTCGGTTTGTGTGTTCCGCCTCGGATCATAGAGTTGACTGTTGTACAGGGTTCCAATCCTTCTGAGGCCAGTTATTCTACAGTTGAAACTCTATTGCTTGCCTCTATCATTTTATATATATGCTGGCTACGCCTGAAGTTACAGCCGTTGACGTCGGTTTGATGTGAAGTTTGATGTGTTTGTTGGAAGTTTGATGGGTTTGATGTGTTTGTCGGAAGTTTGATGTGTTTGTCGGAAGTTTGATGTGTTTGTCGGAAGTTTGATGTGTTTGTCGGAAGTTTGATGTGTTTGTCGGAAGTTTGATGTGTTTGTCGGAAGTTTGATGTGTTTGTCGGAAGTTTGATGTGTTTGTCGGAAGTTTGATGGGTTTGTCGGAAGTTTGATGGGTTTGTCGGAAGTTTGATGGGTTTGTCGGAAGTTTGATGGGTTTGATACTCACCTAGTTGTGCTTGCGGGGGTTGAGCTCTGGCTCTTTGGTCCAGCCTCTCAACCGTCAATCAACTGGTGTACAGAGTCCTGAGCCTACTGGGCTCTATCATATCTACATATGAAACTGTGTATGGAGTCTGCCTCCACCACATCACTGCTAGTGCATTCCACTTACTAACTACTCTGGCACTGAAAAAGTTCTTTCTAACGTCTCTGTGGCTCATTTGGGTACTAAGTTTCCACCTGTGTTCCCTTGTTTGTGTTCCACTTGTGCTAAATAGTTGGTCTATGTCCATCCTGTCAACTCCCCTGATAATTTTATAGGTGGTAATCATGTCTTCCTTTACTCTTCTGTCTTCCAGGGACGTGAGATGTAGCTCCCGAAGCCTTTCCTTGTAGCTCAGACCTCTCAGCTCTGGGACTAGTCTGGTTGCGTACCTCTGACTCTTTTCTAAATTTGTCTTGTGTTTAACTAGGTATGGACTCTAGGCTGGAGCTGCATATTCCATGATTGGTCTGACATAAGTGCTATACAAGGTCCTTACACAAGTTTCTAAAGGCAATTTTTATGTTGACCAACCTAGCATATGCCGCTGATGATATTCTTTTGATGGGCTTCTGGGGACATGTTCGGTGTGATATCAACCCCCAGATCTTTCATTCTATTTGACTCCTGCAGAATTTCTCCTTCCAGATGGTACCTTGTGTTCAGCTTTCTGCTCCCTTCGCCTGTGTGTGTGTGTGTGTGTGTGTGTGTGTGTGTGTGTGTGTGTGTGTGTGTGTGTGTGTGTGTGTGTGTGTGTGTGTACTCACCTATTTGTACTCACCTATTTGTGCTTGCGGGGGTTGAGCTTTGGCTCTTTGGTCCCGCCTCTAAATGTGTCTGTCCCGCCTGATGTGTTTGTTGGAAGTTTGATGGGTTTGATGTGTTTGTCGGAAGTTTGATGTGATGTCTGACTCCATTAGTATTTAACCTCTTTGTCTCACCTTTCATTGGCTCCCTTTCCAGCATCGAGCGTCTTTACCTTTGCATTTACCGACGTTAAACTCTAGTAGCCACTTTTTAGACCATTGTTTAAGATGGTTTAGTCCATCCTGTAGTTTCTAATAGTCTTCCAGTTATAAATCCTCCTCAAGGTTTTGCTTCATCAGTAAACAGTAAGAGGAAGAAATCTATTTTCTATCCCCTCCGAGATAACTCTAGCAGCATCTCGGTTCTCATTGTGACTCTCTGTCTCCTTTCGCTTAGGTATTCCTTTACCTACTGGAGCTCCCTCCTGCCTTGCTATCACTGCACATGCCTTCAGCACCAGTGGCGCTCTCTCTCTCTCTCTCTCTCTCTCTCTCTCTCTCTCTCTCTCTCTCTCTCTCTCTCTCTCTCTCTCTCTCTCTCTCTCTCTCTCTCTCTCTCTCTCTCTCTTTATTATATTTTTTATCATCCTTTCTTTTCAGATTCCTTTCGTTTCCATCCATTTATCTTTCCATTTGAAATTTGTTCATCTTCTATTATATAAATCAACTTTTGCCCCATCGCATATATTCTTGCTTTCATTATATCTGGCTGTTTCTCCATTCCGCATTTCCCTCCCATTCTCCCTCCCACTGGGTTCGCCACTGTGCCTCCTCGACTCCAGCATTATGTGGTGTTGCTGTCTTTCTCCTTCTTTCTTCTGTTTCCCCATTCGTATTCTCACTTTTTCCTCATTCTCCTCTTCCCCATGTCTTTCAACCTCCCCTTCCTCTCCCCTCTCCTTCCTTCCCTTTCCCTCCTCCTCTCCCTCCTTCCCTCACTCGTGCTCTTCTCTTCCTTGTTCTTGTAATTCTATTATACCCATTCACTCATTGCCTTCGTCTCCTTGTTTACTACATTTCCCCTATTCCCTCCCCTATCAATACTCTTCCCTGTTTCTTTCTTTCCCTTGTTCTCTAACACACCCCCTCCAACCCCTACCCATCCCCAATAATCCTCTCCCTTCCCTATACATTCTTCCCTCCCACTCCACCTCCCCCCCCCCACCCCCTCAAGCACCATCGCCCACAAAGCTACCACCACAACATCTCTCAACCGTTAATTACATCTCGAAAATGGGATCGGAAGTCCCCTTTATCGTGAGCTGATTGATTACGTGTCCAGTACTGGACCGACTCCTCCTCCAGCCCCCCCCCCCCCCCCCCCGAAGCCCCTTAGCACGTCTGTTGTAGACGTTGTTGTTGAAGATTCAGCTACTTGGAACAAAAAATCCCAAGTAGCACGGGCTATGGTGAGCCCGTTGTGGATTTACCTAGCACAGGAGCCGGGGCTGTATCTAGACCTTATGCTGCTGCCACTCAAAATATTTAATTCCCTTGTCACTCCTAAGAAGCTATATGAGGCTACTAGCCCCCCCCCCTTTTTGAGGGGGTTTAGGGGGAGGGGGAGATCGGGGGGTAGGGGGGGAGGAGGAGGTCTGAGGATGAAGGGGGTGGCTGGCTGGAAGAATGGATAGGTAGAAAGATGGAGAAAGAGAAGGGGATGAGGAGGGAAAGGCGAGACAGGAGAAGGGGCAGAAGAAACAGAGACAGACATAGCTCGAGTGCATGGGGGGAGTTGTGTAAAACCCTGGTTTGTGCCTCGGAGAGGCTACGGGATCCAATAAGTTCAGTAGAACTTCGGTTTCAACTCTCTTTCTACCCTGTCGTAGCTCAGTCGATTAAGGCAGTGTCTGGGATGCTCCCGGACGCAGGTTCGAATCCTCGTCGCGGCCCTTGTGGATTTGTTCATGGATGGAGAGCTAGGGGCCGGGACGGACGGATGGACGGACGGAGGGACAGACGGGGAGAATATAAACGGAAGAGCGGACATAAGGAAAATGGAATGGAACCGCAGGCTAGAAGAAAGAAAGGAGGTGAAAGGGAAGAGAAGGAGCTTGTGGGAAGAATTAAAACGAGGAAGAGATGAGAAAAGAGAACTAAATAATAATAATAATTCCTTGTGTCAGGGGACAGGAAGCCAGCGTGTATTCATACACGTTAGGCTTACATCGAGGTCCCCCCCTTCCCCCCTCTCCCCCCTCTCCCCCCTTCCCCCCCCTTCCCCCCCCTTCCCCAAGTCGAATTACCGACCCCCGCCCAGGATACAAACCCCGCAACACCCTGACTAACTCCTGATTACCTACTCACAGCCAGGTGAACAGAGGCATTAGGTGAAAGCAAATGTGCCCAGCCATATCTGTCGATCCCGCCCGGGATTCGAACCCTGCAATTCTCGTTTGGGCGTCGAGAACGAGCCCCAAGGAAAAGGAAGGAAGGGAATTGAGGAATGGAAGCACACAAAGATGAAGAAAGGTAGATAGGAAGGGGGGGGAGAGAGAGAGAGAGAAGGGGGGGGGGGCGGAACAAGAAAAGGGAAGTTTTGAGAGAGAGACAAAGAGAGGCAATAAAGAAATGATAAGCAAAAAGCACAAGAAGAGAGAGAGTAGTGGCGCGAATAGTGAGGGACAGAGAAGGGAGGGGGGCGGAGGAAAGGGGATGAGGGAGGGAATGGGGGGAGAGGGAAGGAAGTAGACGGAGGTAGGGGGGGGGAGAGAAGGAGAAAAACGAAAGGATGATGAGGAAAGAAGTGGAAAAATAAGGAGCAGTGGTGCAGTAAGGATTGAGGAATGTTGATTGCTGAGGAATTGGGGGAGAGGGAACTGGAGGAGGGGGGGGGGGAGGAGCTGGAGGGAAGAGGAGGGGAGGGGAGGGCAGGATGTGGAGATGGAAGGGAGGAAGGAGGGGGGGGGGTTGGCAGGGTTAATAAAGTAGAAAAAGAAAGAAAGGTGAAGACAAGCTTGGAAAGTCCATTGAGAAATGTGAGAGGAAAGAATCAGTGGAATTGGTGGAGTGTTTGGAGGGAGTGTTTGGAGGGAGTGTTTGGAGGGAGTGTTTGGAGGGTGTGTTTGGAGGGTGTGTTTGGAGGGTGTGTTTGGAGGGAGTGTTGGAGGGAGTGTTGGAGGGAGTGTTTGGAGGGAGTGTTTGGAGGGAGTGGTTGGAGGGAGTGGTTGGAGGGAGTGGTTGGAGGGTGTGTTGGAGGGTGTGTTGGAGGGAGTGTTGGAGGGAGTGAGAGACGGAGTTTCACATCTCTCCCTGGATAAAGTTGCCCACCACTATAACAACATTATTTTATGACTGCTAAATTACCTGATTTTGAAGTCTCTCTCTTGTCTCAAGGTGCCAGTCAAGACGCTGCCACTGCTTGTTAAACAACCTTCAGCTCGTCGCTGCTCGTTAAACCACCACAGTGGAAATGGCTTATCTTATCAGCTTGTCACTGGGTGTTAAATATTCTCCAGCTTGTCACTGGGCATTGAACAACCTCTAGCTTGGCTTTGAACAATCTACAACGTCTTAAAATCCTTTCTTAAATAGTGTTGGATCGTGTTTTAATTAAACCAGGACTAATCCACAAGGGGGACCAAGCAAGACTAACATTTCCCTAACTTTTGGAGCCTCTTGGAGGGAATGGAGTCTCTATAATTTAATATAGGCCTACTTTTTTACCTCAGAACACGGCCTATTTCATTTCCTTTCGTTAGGTCTGTGGAGTTTATACAATATCTAATTATTTTTGTTTTTGCTGATCTCCTGGAAAGTGGTAGGGTGTGGGGGGGGGGACGAGCTATTGGGTGATCTCTCGAAGTCCTTGGATGGTGTTGGATGACCTATATAGAGTCATGGTGGGCTCTTTTTTGTAGGTTCTAATATATTGCTCACAAGTCTAAACCAGATGATTCCTAAGGGCGGCTGACTAACCCTTCCTGCGCCTCCACGTGGCGACCCAGAGGGGTAATGCCAGCTGTATAACTCGTTCCTAACATTGTATGATCTCCATGAAATACACAGCCTATAAGATCTATCTATACAGACTATAAACCCATAACATATCTTAAGGTGTTTAATGTTTTTAATGAAATATTTTTTATATATAATTAATTACACGTGTGGGATTTGGAGAGTCTACAAGCTACAAGCTTGATCAGTTGGCACTCAAGTGGCACTCAGACTATTCCCCTCCCCCCCCCCAACATGGATATGTGGCGCTGGGGATCAAGGGTGAACTTGTGACCTCGTGTAGAGGTCATGGTGGTGTTGCAGACTCAATTAGGCTACAGTTTGCAAAGATGAGTTAACCATTACATTCCATTCAGATGTTCCTCTAGGCTGGCTAATATAAGCTTGTTCAAGGTTGGCTTGTATAATCCTGTCAACGAAATTGACAGGATTGTCAACGCTCTGGGAAATTGACATGCGTCAAATTAGAAGTAGTTTGGCCTATCCCGAGGCGTACGATCCTATAGACAACTATCCTGAACCATCCAGAACGATGATTCTTGGTCCATGTATGCGTCAATATAACGGCGCTCTTAATTTCACTACAACATTGTAATTCTTACGTTGTGGTTGTAAACGCCAAACACTTGTTGAAATGGGTGTTATATATTGACCATACCTGCTGGACTTATATTGATAACCCCACGTTGCGCAACACCATGTTCACGGAACAGATCCACAAGGGCCGTGACGAGGATTCGAACCTACGTTCGAGAGCATCCCAGACGCTGCCTTAATCTAAATTAACCTAACCTAACTTCCTTGATGTTTATACAATTGTTCGTTAACATAACCCCCTTAACTTATCCTAGCTTGATCTAAATTAACCTAACTACCCTAATGTTTGCGATTTTTGGCGATTCCCCACATGATTGGCTTGGCTTTCACGATGCCAAGAACACACCCACTGACATGACCTCTAGTAAAGATGCCTCTAATATCCAGATATTGTCCTAATTATGTTATGGATAAAGTTTTACTTGCACTATTCAATTGGACAGCGAGTTAGATATGATGTAGTGGAGCATCGAATCCCAAATTAATATATTTTCGCCGGAGCTGAGAGACTGGAAGCCACGAAGGCCGTAGTTATCATAGTAGTTATCGTAGTTATCATCCTTTCTGGCAATTCTCCCTGCGTCGCCGTGGAGGGTGACGGAAGGAAGTGGGTACGAGGTGGATATAGAGGGAGGTGAGAGTGAATTATATTGGAGGGGGGGGGGGAGATAGGAAATGCGGCTTTGGAGGTTGGAAGTGGTCTATTGAAGAACGATGGGAGGGAGGAGAGGGAGAGGGAGGGGGGGCGATGGTTAAAAGCTTATTAAATTGTTTCTTGTGCTTGTGTTACGAGATTTGAGAGTGTAATCACCGTAGTGTGACGACACTTCTTCTTCTTCCTCCTCCCCCTCTCCCCTCTATCATTCTCCCCTCTCCCACCTGCGCCCCATGGCCACCTCCCCCCCTCCCTTCCTCTCTCTCTCTATCTCCCCTCCCTCATCAACACAATAATTCCTCTCCCCCCACACACCCGTCTCCTCTAACTTGTCCAGCGCCTACTTGATCACCACTCTCCCTCTCTCCCACTCTCCCTCTCTCCCACTCTCCCCCCTCCCACTCTCCCACTCCCCCCCCCTCTCCTCCCACTCTCCCCAAGGTTTGGATTCGCCAAGCTGACTTATGCCAGTGTTGCCATCACTCCATCCCACTCTTCCCTCTCCTCCTACGCCTCTCCTCCTTCCCCCCCCCCCACCTCCACTCCTTCCAGCCTAATTCATTAATCTTCCCTTTCGTCCACTGGTGGAGCTGTACGACTATCATCAGCTATCAGCAGCCATGTCTGGAGTCCAGACCGTGTCCAGCTCCTCTTCCAGACTCCCTGTAATCCCCAGTGCGTCCACAACTCCTTCCTGTAATCCCCAGTGCGTCCACACCTCTTTCCTGTAATCTCCCAGTGCATCCACACCTCCTTCCTGTAATCCCCAGTGCGTCCACACCTCTTTCCTGTAATCCCCAGTGCATCCACACCTCCTTCCTGTAATCCCCAGTGCGTCCACACCTCTTTCCTGTAATCTCCAAGTGCATCCACACCGCCTTCCTGTAATCCCCAGTGCGTCCACACCTCCTTCCTGTAATCCCCAGTGCGTCCACACCTCCTTCCTGTAATCCCCAGTGCGTCCACACCTCCTTCCTGTAATCCCCAGTGCGTCCACACCTCCTTCCTGTAATCCCCAGTGCGTCCACACCTCTTTCCTGTAATCTCCCAGTGCATCCACACCGCCTTCCTGTAATCCCCAGTGCGTCCACACCTCCTTCCTGTAATCCCCAGTGCGTCCACACCTCCTTCCTGTAATCCCCAGTGCGTCCACACCTCCTTCCTGTAATCCCCAGTGCATCCACACCTCCTTCCTGTAATCCCCAGTGCGTCCACACCTCTTTCCTGTAATCCCCAGTGCATCCACACCTCCTTCCTGTAATCCCCAGTGCGTCCACACCTCTTTCCTGTAATCTCCCAGTGCATCCACACCGCCTTCCTGTAATCCCCAGTGCGTCCACACCTCCTTCCTGTAATCCCCAGTGCGTCCACACCTCCTTCCTGTAATCCCCAGTGCGTCCACACCTCCTTCCTGTAATCCCCAGTGCGTCCACACCTCCTTCCTGTAATCCCCAGTGCGTCCACACCTCCTTCCTGTAATCCCCAGTGCGTCCACACCTCCTTCCTGTAATCCCCCGTGCCTCCACACCTCCTCCAGACTAACAATGATCTCTTGACCACAAACATCCGTCACATCTTCAGCCATTCCGTTTCTCTCCACTGTTTCTCATCAATTTTTACCTGATCTGATACTTGCTTCTATACCCCCCAACCCCCGCCTCCTGTGGTACTGGGATGTTGCTGGTACGGTTGTTAAAGACTCCTCGCTAGTTCGCTAGTTTGTCTAGTCGTTGAGGTCAACTTCCTCCTCCTCCTCCTCCTCCTTCTCCCCCTCCTCCTCCTCGACAACGATCAAAGGCCGGCGCTGGCGTCCGGGCCTCGAGTATACAGTCCGGTCCGGAATAGAGTAATTCCCGATGATTAATGTAATCCCCAGACTTACAATAGCGGCCCCCAAGTCTTTGATCCCAACGACTCCCTCAAGACAAAATACACGCAGATATCACCTTTCTGTCTTGGCCACTAAGTGAAATGGAGACACACACGCACGTACGCGCGCGCGCGTGCGCGTACGTACACACACACACACATACACACACACACACACACACACACACACACACACACACACACACACACACACACACACACACACACACACACACAGAGGCGGGACCAAAGAGCCAGAGCTCAACCCCCGCAAACACAACTAGGTGAGTACAACTAGGTGAGTACACACACACACCTCGTAGGGGGGGCCTCGTAGCCTGGTGGATAGCGCGCAGGACTCGTAATTCTGTGGCGCGGGTTCGATTCCCGCACGAGGCAGAAACAAATGGGCAAAGTTTCTTTCACCCTAAGTGCCCCTGTTACCTAGCAGTAAATAGCTACCTAGGAGTTAATCAGCTGTCACGGGCTGCTTCCTGGGGTGGGTGTGTGTGTGTGTGGTGTGGGAAAAAAAAATAGTAAACAGTTGATTGACAGTTGAGAGGCGGGCCGAAAGAGCAAAGCTCAACCCCCGCAAAAACACAACTAGTAAACACAATTAGTAAACACACACACACATACACATATACACACACATACACACACATACACACAAACAAAGATCACGAAAACGATAACAAATGCAGTGTTCCCACAGGACTATTATGTTATGCGGAAAGAGAGGGAAGGAAGAGGTGGGGGTGGTGTAGCTCTGCTGGTAAGACAAGGCTGGGATTTTGAGGAGATGGATATTCAGGGCTGTGAAGGTTTCAGTGACTACATAGCAGGTACTGTAACAAATGGAGGGAAAAAATTATAGTCGCAGTCATATATAATCCACCACCAAATGACAGAAGACCTAGACAGGAATATGATAGAAACAACATGGCCACCATTAACATAATAGAAAGAGCAGCTTCTGTTGCTAGCAGGAATGGATCTGGACTACTAATTATGGGAGACTTCAACCATGGGAAGATAGATTGGAAGAACAGAGACCCGCATGGAGGACCAGAAACATGGAGAGCTAAGCTGCTGGACGTGGCAACAAGAAACTTTCTAAGCCAGCACACCAAAGAACCAACAAGAATGAGAGGAGAAGATGAACCAGCAATGCTTGATTTGATATTTACCCTAAATGAATGGGATATAAGGGAAGTTAAGATGGAAGCGCCCTTGGGAATGAGTGACCACAGTGTATTGAACTTTGAGTACCTGGTAGAGCTAGGACTTATCTCCCCCCAAAAAGAACTAGGAATCAAAAGGCTGGCATACCGAAAGGGGAATTATGAACAGATGAGAAGTTTCCTAAGTGAAATACCTTGGGACACAGACCTCAGAGACAAGTCTGTACAGGGTATGATGGACTATGTTACCCAAAAGTGTCAGGAGGCAGTAAACAGGTTCATCCCGGCCCAAAGGGAAAAATCCGAGAAGCAACAGAAGAATCCATGGTATAATAGGGCATGTATGGAAGCGAAGAAACTGAACAAAAAGGCGTGGAGGAACTTCCGGAATAACAGAACACCAGAAAGCAGAGAGAGATACCAGAGAACCAGGAACGAGTACGTCAGGGTGAGAAGAGAAGCAGAGAAAAATTTTGAAAATGATATAGCAAACAAAGCCAAGACCGAACCAAAGCTACTCCACAGTCACATCAGAAGGAAAACAACAGTGAAAGAACAGGTATTGAAACTTAGAACAGGCGAGGACAGGTATACAGAGAATGACAGAGAGGTGTGTGAGGAACTCAACAAGAGGTTCCAGGAGGTCTTCACAATAGAACAGGGTGAGGTCACTGTGCTAGGAGAAAGGGAGGTAAACCAGGCGGCCTTGGAGGAGTTCGAAATTACGAGAGAGGAGGTCAAGAGACACCTGCTGGATCTGGATGTTAGAAAGGCTGTTGGTCCAGATGGGATCTCACCATGGGTACTGAAAGAGTGTGCAGAGGCACTTTGCCTGCCACTCTCCATAGTGTATAGTAAGTCACTAGAGACGGGAGACCTACCAGAAATATGGAAGACGGCGAATGTGGTCCCAATATACAAAAAGGGCGACAGACAAGAGGCACTGAACTACAGGCCAGTGTCCTTGACTTGTATACCATGCAAGGTGATGGGGAAGATCGTGAGAAAAAACCTGGTAACACATCTGGAGAGAAGGGACTTAGTGACAAATCGCCAACATGGATTCAGGGAGGGTAAATCTTGCCTTACAGGCTTGATAGAATTCTACGATCAGGTGACACAGATTAAGCAAGAAAGAGAGGGCTGGGCGGACTGCATTTTCTTGGATTGTCGGAAAGCCTTTGACACAGTACCGCATAAGAGGCTGGTACATAAGCTGGAGAGACAGGCAGGTGTAGCTGGTAAGGTGCTCCAGTGGATAAGGGAGTATCTAAGCAATAGGAAGCAGAGAGTTACGGTGAGGGGTGAGACCTCCGATTGGCGTGAAGTCACCAGTGGAGTCCCACAGGGCTCTGTACTCGGTCCTATCTTGTTTCTGATATATGTAAATGATCTCCCGGAGGGTATCGATTCATTTCTCTCAATGTTTGCGGACGATGCTAAAATTATGAGAAGGATTAAAACAGAAGAGGACTGTTTGAGGCTTCAAGAAGACCTAGACAAGCTGAAGGAATGGTCGAACAAATGGTTGTTAGAGTTTAACCCAACCAAATGTAATGTAATGAAGATAGGTGTAGGGAGCAGGAGGCCAGATACAAGGTATCATCTGGGAGAGGAAATTCTTCAGGAGTCAGAGAAGGAAAAAGACTTGGGGGTTGATATCACGCCAGACCTGTCTCCTGCAGCACATATCAAGCGGATAACATCAGCGGCATATGCCAGGCTGGCCAACATACGAATGGCATTCAGAAACTTGTGTAAAGAATCATTCAGAACTTTGTATACCACATATGTCAGGCCAATCCTGGAGTATGCAGCCCCAGCATGGAGTCCATATCTAGTCAAGGATAAGACTAAACTGGAAAAGGTTCAAAGGTTTGCCACCAGACTAGTACCCGAGCTGAGAGGTATGAGCTACGAGGAGAGACTACGGGAATTAAACCTCACTTCGCTGGAAGACAGAAGAGTTAGGGGAGACATGATCACCACATTCAAGATTCTGAAGGGGATTGATAGGGTAGATAAAGACAGTCTATTTAACACAAGGGGAACACGCACAAGGGGACACAGGTGGAAACTGAGTGCCCAAATGAGCCACAGAGATATTAGAAAGAACTTTTTTAGTGTCAGAGTGGTTGACAAATGGAATGCATTAGGAAGTGATGTGGTGGAGGCTGACTCCATACACAGTTTCAAGTGTAGATATGACAGAGCCCGATAGGCTCAGGAATCTGTACACCTGTTGATTGACGGTTGAGAGGCGGGACCAAAGAACCAGAGCTCAACCCCCGCAAACACAACTAGGTGAGTACAACTAGGTGAGTACACAGAACGAGGGGACATGGATGGAAGCTTGAAACTCAGATGAGTCACAGAGATGTTAGGAAGTTTTCTTTTAGCGTGAGAGTAGTGGGAAAATGGAATGCACTTCAGGAACAGGTTGTGGAAGCAAATACTATTCATAATTTTAAAACCAGGTATGATAGGGAAATGGGACAGGAGTCATTGCTGTAAACAACCGATGCTCGAAAGGCGGGATCCAAGAGTCAATGCTCGATCCTGCAGACACAACTAGGTGAGTACACACACACACGCACGCACATACACGCACGCACGCATACACTCGCGCGCGTGCACACACAGCCATGCAGGCGGTAGGAGAAATATTCGTGGAAATGTGATCTGCAATTAGTGGAGGACTGGTTGGTCAACAATCGCGATTCACTAGCCAAGAGCTCGAGTTCGATTCTCGGCCGAAGCGGAGACTACTAGACAGTTTCTAGTCACCTGATGCCTCTGTTCACCTGACAATAAATAGGTACCTGGGAGTTAGACATCTATCGTGGGGCCGCTTTCTGAGCATGTGTGTGTGTGTGTGTGTGTGCGCGCGTGCGTGCGTGCGCGTGTGCGTGCGTACGTGCGTGTAATAAATATACATCAGACATGATAGAGAAAATAGGCCGACGATTATAAAGACGGGGTCCAAGAGCTAATACCTCGATCCTGTGAACACAAATAGGTAAATACAGACACAAACACACACACACACACGCTCAAGATAACCTCAAGATAACACGCACGCAAATGCTATAGTCCCATGGGACTAAACAATAACCCCCAAATGGATAACAACGAACCTTAATAACCCTATAAGTAGGTATAAAAATATTTGTAAAAAAAAATGGATTAAGAAATTGAGAAGTCAATCTAGAACAGCAATTTACACAGTTAAAAACACACACAATAATTTACCCAACACAGAATTTAATCCAGATTTTGTTCTTGTTTTAACAAGAACAGAATAACAAAGTTTTAGATTAGGGAGTTCTGCTTGAGTTGACTGAGTATGCTGCACCAGCTCGGTAGTCGACGGGGTTGCATATAATATGATGCAATGGCTC
This sequence comes from Procambarus clarkii, assembly GCF_040958095.1. Classification (NCBI taxonomy): domain Eukaryota; kingdom Metazoa; phylum Arthropoda; class Malacostraca; order Decapoda; family Cambaridae; genus Procambarus; species Procambarus clarkii. Next base: position 9,311,035 of record NC_091198.1, read on the forward strand.
GGTGGTCAATATAGTGAACGCATGGGGGTGGGTGGGGGGGGGGGGGAGGGGGGTGGAGATGAGCCCAAAAGGTTCAGTGTTGTTGGTAGATGTTTTGGTCAGGTATCACGCGATGGCTTGCAGACGGCATTGTTGATCCTTGTGAGACATATTGCTCTTTCACTCTAAGGCGCACGTTGTTGTTGTTGTTCTAGTGTTGTGGTTGTCCTGCTTGTGTTGTGGTTGTCCTGCTTGTGTTGTGGTTGTCCTGCTTGTGTTGTGGTTGTCCTGCTTGTGTTGTGGTTGTCCTGCTTGTGTTGTGGTTGTCCTGCTTGTGTTGTGGTTGTCCTGCTTGTGTTGTGGTTGTCCTGCTTGTGTTGTGGTTGTCCTGCTTGTGTTGTGGTTGTCCTGCTTGTGTTGTGGTTGTCCTGCTTGTGTTGTGGTTGTCCTGCTTGTGTTGTGGTTGTCCTGCTTGTGTTGTGGTTGTCCTGCTTGTGTTGTGGTAGTTTTGCATTGCTTTGTTTTGATAACGTACCAGAGAGTACTAGGCACACCAGACTAGCGGAATGGTACCCCCCTCGAGATTTAAACAATAGGGGATTGTGGGTATTTTCGTACCACTCAATATACTAGGAGCATCAGTGGGGGGTTGAAGAATGATACCCCTGCCCCTACCATCATCCTTAAAACTCTAACCCCGGGCGGCCCCACACCGTACAAGTGTACTAGAGGCACCAAGAAAGAGGATTTGTAATCCCCCCTTTTTTTAGAGGTCTGGCCCAGCGGCCCACACCCAACCCTGGCCCTCCAGCGGCCCACTCCGAGCCCTGGTGGAGCACACTCATTACCACCCATAAGGCCAACTCATCAAGCCAATTCCGGGCTGTGTGCTCATTCACGAGGCGGGCATAAATCATTGTTCATCGCATCCCCGTTGTTATCAGAAGACATAACGGTGCCTCAATGTTCCATCCGTCCAGCCATCAAACCTACTAACCCGTCACATATCCCCACGTCCGTCTATCCGTCAATCCACGCTGGCAGGGATGGCGCCCGCTGTCATTCTCCACGCTCGGCTGTCTTAAGGGCTTTTCAATATGAGAGCTTGTAAAACTCGTATCCGAAAAAAGAGGGAAAAATATCTTGAGGTTTGAGCTTTTTGTAATATTTTTTTTTTCCTTGAGGAACCAACAGATAACAATGATTTAAAATTCAAGACAATCAGATGTGCCCAACCACTTCTGTCTTGATTTAAAATTCAAGACAATCAGATGTGCCCAACCACTTCTGTCTTGATTTAAAATTCAAGACAATCATGATGTCCAGTCTCACTTGGTTTTATACTATCAAGATATCCTGGTTACACTCACTGTCAAGATATTCTGGTTACACTCACTATCAAGATATCCTGGTTACACTAACAAGATATCCTGGTTATACTATCAAGATATCCTGGTTATACTATCAAGATATCCTGGTTATACTATCAAGATATCCTGGTTATACTATCAAGATATCCTGGTTATACTATCAAGATATCCTGGTTATACTATCAAGATATCCTGGTGACATTAGATTAGCCACACGAGGTGTAAAGAGTTTCTTGACACATCTTCACAATCGTAAATTAGTTTGAGATAAATTTGTTACTGTTTGTTCTTGAAATAAATAAAATAATATTATGATGACAAGTTCACGCAAGCTGAAGGCACTGAACGTCAGTGTTGAAGATGTTCAACACTGAGGCACTGAACTATATAATACTATATACTATATATAGATACTGAGGCCATACTATATAATTCAGAGGGCTGTTGATATCACGCTAAATCAAAAGTTAAAACTAACAAAAATATTACGTAACATAAAATTGTTAAATTCTATAAAACGATTTGAAAGGACTCTAGGAGAAGAATTTTTGTTTGTTAAGTAACAAGTTTATAATGGAAAGTTTGGTCTTGTGTTTCTCTCTGAGAGAGAGACAGTAAGTTGGGGTGACCTCCGTCGCCCCCCAGACCCCCCCTAAACCCCCCCCTCCCCTCCCCTCCCCTCCCCTCCCTGTCCCTTTACCTGCCTCTGTCTACCTGGTGCCTAATTGGCTAACTTGTGAACGTTATTCTCTGACGGCAGACTCATACAATTCTGTATTATATATATATATATATATATATATATATATATATATATATATATATATATATATATATATATATATATATACCTGGTTGATGGGGTTCTGGGAGTTCTTCTACTCCCCAAGCCCGGCCTGAAGCCAGGCTTGACTTGTGAGAGTTTGGTCCACTAGGCTGTTGCTTGGAGCGGCCCGCAGGCCCACATACCCACCACAGCCCGGTTGGTCCGGCACTCCTTGGAGGAATAAATCTAGTTTCCTCTTGAAGATGTCCACGGTTGTTCCGGCAATATTTCTTATGCTTGCTGGGAGGGTGTTGAACAACCGCGGACCTGATGTTTATACAGTGTTCTCTGATTGTGCCTATGGCACCTCTGCTCTTCACTGGTTCTATTCTGCATTTTCTTCCATATCGTTCACTCCAGTACGTTGTTATTTTACTGTGTAGATTTGGTACCTGGCCCTCCAGTATCTTCCAGGTGTATATTATTTGATATCTCTCTCGTCTTCTTTCTAGTGAGTACATTTGGAGGGCTTTGAGACGATCCCAATAATTTAGGTGCTTTATTGCGTCTATGCGTGCCGTATATGTTCTCTGTATTCCCTCTATTTCAGCAATCTCTCCTGCTCTGAAGGGGGAAGTGAGTACTGAGCAGTACTCGAGACGGGACAACACAAGTGACTTGAAGAGTACAGCCATTGTGATGGGATCCCTGGATCTGAAAGTTCTCGTAATCCATCCTATCATTTTTCTGGCTGTCGCAATATTTGCTTGGTGTAAAATATATATATATATATATATATATATATATATATATATATATATATATATATATATATATATATATATATATATATATATATATATATATTAGTACCTCATTTATTAATTTTTTACCTGAAGATGTTCCAGAGAGGAACGAAACGTTGTTGAAAATAAATCCTTCAAAAATTACACAATTCATGGTAAAGAAATTTCCTTACCCTGAATTTCGTTAACTTGATTGTTCTTCTTAATACTGACACTAAGAAAACAGAAGCATAGAAATCTTACACTGTAAGATCAACCAGTGTGTCGCATCATAATGCACGAATTGATCTATGACGCTGATCACATTAATCACATTGATCAACAGAAAGCTGTGTAGACCACAATGAAATGTGTGTCAAGACAAAAAAGCTGCTTTTGAGACCGGCTGGGCCGTCTTCAGTGGCCAGAAGGAGAGACTGAAGGAAGCGAGGAGAGTGTATGGAAAGATTAACAAGGACCGGAAGGAGAAGAAGGGTGAAAGGAAAGACGGACGGGGAAGCGAAGGATCACCAAAGACTCACATATGTCTCCAAGATGTTACAAAAAAAAAATCGGACTCTGTGTAAAAAGCGGTTTATTCGTCTTCACAAAAATTCATGATATCTGACGAAAAAAAAAATATGTGGTGGCTTAGATATCTTTTAGAACTGGCTTACCAGGCTTACCATTATCTAAGCCACTTCCAGAGATCTATATCTAAGCATTCCCAGAGATCAGGATCCATTCCCCATACCAATTCTGGTTTTGATATCTAGGGACACACATACGAATACCAAGACATCAATATATATATATATATATATATATATATATATATATATATATATATATATATATATATATATATATATATATATATATAATTTTTTAACTTTATACTTTAAAAACTTCTCGATTTTCTTCTTATAAATTATCTGACATTTTCCTTCGAGGTCATTAAACGTGTTTGAAGAAAGGGACGACGCAAGCAAAGCATATTATCCCTCCGCCACACACAAGAGATATCATGAATCCGAGCGAGGAGCTGCCGCTCAATATGCATATAATCAAGAGATCAATGCCGAGCCATCTCCAAACAGACGAGAAACACCACATAAAAATGCCTGAGAGAATGAACGACTCGTGTATAGGGAGAGGGAGGGAGGGGGGGGGGGTGGATAGGTGTGGGGGGGATAGATGGCCCCAGGGATGGCCAGGTGCAGTAATGACTCCATTGGGATGTAAAGGTGGGGTGGGGGGAATAGGGAGGGGGGGTTGGCCCCTAGGGATTCCCAGGGGAGGGGGTGGAGGGTGCGTGTGTGTGTGTGGCCCAAATACTGGCCAGAATAGAGGGAAAGGGGGCTGGCCCCAGGATAGAATTGAAGGGGGGCTAGCCCCGTGAATGGCCAGGATAGAGGGGGGTGTGGGAAGGGGGGGGGGGTTACTGCCCCCTTCCCCCCCCCCCAGAGATGGCCATGCACGGTAATGACTCCACGGAGCACGGCACTACGGCCCTCTGGCCGCAGCCTTCAGAATGGATATTAAAAAGACCCCGTCGCTTACTACATTTTACAAAAGAATGAGTATTAATATCATCACGGAAGATTAGCGAAGGAGGTATACCACTGCCTGAGTGAGTGACAGATCTTGGTCCCTGCGGCCGGGGGGCCTAAGGGTCGGTGTCGCCTGCCGGAGAGCCCCTTACAGGTGACCCTATCACCGCCTACCGGACTATAATGAAGAATAAGGACTAGAGGATCGGACAGTTGCCAGATGCGTTCAAAGGCATCGCCGGAGCCGCAGCATCCTTTCGAGAAGGGTTTTGATCCTTTGTGTCAAGATCTAAATAAGTGATATTGGGGCACATGTATGAGGAAGAGGAGGATCCTGTGAAGACCTCAAGTGTATTATGAGGAGGGAATATTCCGCCGGACGTCTCGGGAGAATACGAGGATTTTTAGCCCAAAGGATTACAGAAATATGGGGCAAAAAGATATCTTCCCCCCCTAAAAATGAGGCTGATTGGTGGAGGAAGGACATCCATGATCTCAGCCCAAGTCATTGTGAGAGAACAATACGGTGTGGTGGTCGCGACCTGCCCGCCCCGCGGGGGATTATACTCTCACACGGTGACCAAAGGGTATAAGGGCATCGGTGGGGGCACGGGGCAATGAGGTTGCTGGGGCAGTGGGAGAGGCTATGTGGTTTTCTGGGGCAGTGGGAGAAGCTATGTGGTTTTCTGAAGCAGTGGGAGAGGCTATGCGGTTTTCCGGAGCAGTGGGAGAGGCTATGTGGTTTTCTGGGGCAGTGGGAGAAGCTATGTGGTTTTCTGGGGCAGTGGGAGAAGCTATGTGGTTTTCTGGGGCAGTGGGAGAAGCTATGTGGTTTTCTGGAGCAGTGGGAGAAGCTATGTGGTTTTCCGGGGCAGTGGGGGAGGCTATATGCAGTTTTCCGGGGCAGTGGGAGAGGCTATGTGGTTTTCTGGGGCAGTGGGAGAAGCTATGCGGTGTACAGGGGCAAGAGAATGGATGAGACATGGGTTATGGGATTGACGGGGCAGGAAGGAAGGGTATGGGGGATTGGTGAAGAATTAAGTGGGTACGTAGAATTACCCAAAAGCCACTGAATGCCGCCTAAAACCACCTAAAACCACCGAAACCCGCCCAAAACCACCTAAAACCACTGAAAGCCGCCCAAAACCACCTAAAGCCACTGAAAGCCGCCCAAAACCACCTAAAGCCACTGAAAGCCGCCCAAAACCACCTAAAGCCACTGAAAGCCGCCTAAAACCACCTAAAGCCACTGAAAGCCGCCCAAAACCACCTAAAGCCACTGAAAGCCGCCCAAAACCACCTGAAGCTACTTAAAGCCTCCTCACCATTGCGCGAGTTATGAAGAAATGGGATATATTCATCCACTATTATATATATTCCTACTAATGTAGAACGCGAAAAAAAATTACTGGGAATTGTTGTTGTTGTTGTTGAAGATTCAGCTTCTAGGAACAATAAAAGTTCCAAGCAGCACGGGCTATGGCGAGCCCGTAGTGGACTTACCTGGCACAGGAGCGGGGCCGTAACTGCAATGCTGGGAAATAATCCCTCCCCTATTATAAGGTGGCAGGTGACGTCATAGGAAAGTGAGGGGTCAAAGTGCCTAGTACGGTCATTATTGTATGAAGAGGGAGGGAATTATCAGGAAAAAGTGCCAATCCATTATAGCACTTTGAATGGATCGGGATAAGGTTTGGGGATGGGACGTGTGGGTGGGGGGGGGGAGGAATGGTGTCCAACCACTTGGATGGTCGGGGGATTGAACGCCGACCTGCATAAAGCGAGACCGTTGCTCTACCGTCCAGCCCAAGTGGCTGGACTATTATATGAAGTGTGTTAGCACATCCTTCCCCCCCCCCCCCCCACACACACATTGATCAAACCACCGGTGATATTAACTAGAATCTACCTTGTGTGGCTTCCGGGGATCAACGGCTAGGCGGCCCTGTCTTCGACCAGGCCTCCCGGTTGATCGCCTGGTCAACCAGGCTGTTGTTGGACGCGGCTAGCTGCTCGCAGCCTGACGTATACATCCCAGCCTGGTTGATCAGGTATTTCTTACAGGTGTTTGTCGAGTTCTCTCTCTTGAACACTGTGAGAGGCCGGCCAGTTATGTGTAGTGGGAGTGTGTTGACAAGGCTTGGGTGTAGCGATTGTGTGTTGACAAGCCTTGGGTGTAGCGATTGTGTGTTGACAAGCCTTGGGTGTAGCGATTGTGTGTTGACAAGGCTTGGGTGTAGCGATTGTGTGTTGACAAGGCTTGGGTGTAGCGATTGTGTGTTGACAAGGCTTGGGTGTAGCGATTGTGTGTTGACAAGGCTTGGGTGTAGCGATTGTGTGTTGACAAGGCTTGGGTGTAGCGATTGTGTGTTGAAAAGTCTTTATGTGTAGCGATTGTGTGTTGATAAGGCTTGGACAAGTGTTCAACAATCTGCACCATAGCCACAGAACCTTTAAGATTGATTTCACAATACGTGCCAGGAAATAAAATCCTCCCCCCATAGGACACTGGTTTTCTTATATAACGATATAGTTGCCGACGGTGAATGAATCATTACTGTGAATCCATCACAGTTTTAAAGGTTCATATATATATTAATCAATGTTGATCTTATATAATATAAAAAAGTTGATTTTATACGGTGTTAAACATAATTTTTGGTCGCCATAAAGACTGATATATAAGGTATACTTTAAATCCTGTACTATAAAAAAATATATATGAAGTGGTAGCGAAGACATGTGTCGTGGACCCGGAAGTGCAGAGCAGTGAACACCAGCTAATAAATTGAGTAATTAGCATATGTACATGCTAATTAATCTGCAGGTTCTACGTATCAGAAGAAAGGCAAGAGATGTAGACGTTATTGTAAGCAGATTTCAAGGAATATATGTTGACCAAACTACATACTAGAAAGTGTATGGAATATATCTTAAGTGAAATATACATATATACATGTGGAATATACACTCAAGGAATGTATCTTAAGTGAAGGATACCTCACAATCGCCGATATTTCGGCCGCGAGAAACATACGCGGCCCGAAAATCTATTCGGGCGAGTTCGAATAGGTTTCGAACTCTTCAGAAACTTTCGTTTTTAGGATGGTTAGGTTTCCGAATACCTATAATCGTCGCTCGCTCAATCGCCAGCGACAACTCAATGCCGATCAATTATATAATTGACACAGACACACATCGATAATCATTACTGTTCTCCAATTCATGTGAATTTATGAAATATAGGTTTTGGTTTCAACCGCTTAATACTGTATAACAATATTTCCCCTAAACTTATATATATATATATATATATATATATATATATATATATATATATATATATATATATATATATATATATATATATATATATATATATATTATATCTATATATATATATATTGTCCGCCTTAATGCTATCCTTGTTAGGTCATTGCATAGCCCATATGCTGTGTTTTCTCATCTGCAATTTGAGTGAACCCGGAGGCTGTCCTGTCCTTATCCTAACCTAACCAGAGGACCCAAAACAGAAAACGGGACAGTATGTCACTTTCGCCAGACGCTTCCGTTTTCTAGTTTGACAATTTGTAGGTCTTATGTAACGCATACGGTCGAAATGCGACGTTCTTTGTAAGAAGACAGATTGGTGTATGAACTGAGGAACGGTACTACTTTTTTTCAATTGGAAATGCTGAATAATGTTGAAACATACTGTCCCCGTTTTCTGTTTTGGGTTCTCTGGTAGGTTAGGATAAAGGCACTTTAGTTCGACAGTCTCTTGACGTTGGGGAACCATAGGAGGACGAGCTGCATCCTTGAATTACTCCAAACTAACTCTTCGAGCAGGACTGGAGTAAGAGTCACTACTCCAAACACTACTTTCAGTTCAGTCAGTTTGGAGTACTGAAAGTACAGTACTGTGGGACTGTATTACAGTACTGTAAACAGTGCTGAAAGAACTGTTTACAAACCAGAACAGTACTTTCCAACGCTAATTATATATTTATTTATATATATATATATATATATATATATATATATATATATATATATATATATATATATATATATATATATATATATATATACACACAAGAAGGTACATTGGGATTGTGAGCATACATAGCATAGTAATTACATTCTTGTAAAGTCAGTAGTACGCGCAGCGTTTCGGGCAGAAACTATATACTGAAAATTATAATTATACGAATATATATTATAATTTTTTTATAAAATATATAAATTATAATTATATAATAATTATAATTATAAGTAAAAAATTATACTGACTATATATTATAATTATACTCTACACACATCTACCAAGAGATATACACACCAAGAGATATACCCCACTTTCCTGTGTATATACACTTGAGAGTATATAACCTAGGAACTAAATATAACCCAGTATATAACTAAAGTATACTCGCTAGTTGGACAGTATAAGCACCTGGGGTGTCTTCAATAACCCTCTGGAGACTGGTATAGGCATTAAGCCCAACACCTTCCACATTATATACATTGTACACTGACCAAGGAGGCTCGTACTATTAATAGGATGACTATCGTTTGTTAGCCGCGGGGAAGACGTCGGCGTGGGGAAGTCATTTGCATGGGAATGCATTGTCTAAAAGCCCTATTTTGGTCAGCTTTGTGAAGTCGTAGACAATAAACCCAGGAGGGGGACAAGAGAACCACCCATCATTGCCCATTACCGAAATTACTCTGCTCTAATATATATATATCGTCATATATAGAGTATATATATACAGTCCTCCAGAGAGGAAATGCTCACTGTATCCATGGTTCCTGCCCGCCATCTGAGGAGCTGGAGGAACTCTACAACCTGTGACAAGTAGCCTTGTACCCTGCATGTAACCAATGTTGTAACCCTTTTTGTGTAATGAAATTTTAAAATAAAGTTAGATATATATATATATATATATATATATATATATATATATATACACATACCAAAAGAATAGGGGTGGTAGGAGAAGAAAATATCAGTGTTCAGTGAGGATCCACAAGGTCTTCTCTGAGTACTCTTTATTTTCTTCTCCGAGGCTATGGGTTTCTCCACTTGCACCAGAGGTGGTACCTCCTTTATTTATATATATATATATATATATATATATATATAATATGCTACTTTTTGCTTTGATTTGGTGATCGTCTTGAAACCTATTAATTTCAATAGAATGGTCTTGCACATGATACGAGGCCTATTATCCGAAAGGCCTTGACTAGCCAACCTGTGGATGATAGGCCTCCACTAACTCCCACGCGGATGATAGACTTCCATTAACTTGCTGACCAACATGGGTATACTTTAATCCAGAACACCATTCAAGGCGAAAGTAAACTCCCAGCACACAAACATCAAGAAATTGGTTCACTTTGGTGTTCATACTGTAATGATTGGTGGTGTTCGGTCCAGTGAACTAAGACCGTTCGGACGAGACGATTTGTAATGTTCAGTCAGATGGATTCGTCATGTTCGGTCGAGTGAACTAAGAATGTTCAGTCGAGAGGATTAAAAATGACCGGACGAGAGGATTCGTAATGTTCGCTCGATGGGATTTTTTTTTTGTGCTCTGTGTTTTAAATTATATTGTCTGGTTATCATTAGACATCGTGGTTTATTCTTGATCGCGGATTGATCAGCGTCAAATTTAAGGCGGTTTTTGCCTAATCGAGGCTAACACTCATCGTTCGGGGCATCGGTATTACGGTACTATTAATTTCACTAAAGCAACAGAATTTCGATAGGTCGATAGCGTCAAAATTGTAGCACGTTAAGTATGAAGATACGTTGTACAATATCCAATCTTTCCGACCGAATGTTATGAATTCACTGGACCGAACATCATGAATGTACTGGATCGAACGTAATGAATCCAATCTACAAAACATCATAAATCCCATCGAGCGAACGTTACGAATCCACTCGTTCGAACATCGATCAACTTGACTGAATATCGCCAATCTACTCGTCCGAACATCACGAATCCACTCGACTCAATATCGCGAAGCTACTCGTTCGAACGTCATCAATCCATTCGACCAAACAGCACGAATCCCATCGAGCTGTTCGCCACGAATGGACCATACCTGCCTGGCTTAGGTAATATTACTGAAGAAAAGAGGCCACAAAGTGCTCCCCACTTGCCCAGGTAGCTTAAGACCTCGGTATTAAGACTCCAAAGTGATCTTACCTGACAACTCGTTCTCGCACTTTCTTACAATTGTTAAGTAATAATTGTAATTACGAAGCAATAAGATGCTTATCTTAACATACTAAGAAGGTTAGGTAAGGTCGGTGTTTTCTATGAAAGCTTTTCAAGGTAAACTAGTATGTTTAGTATGTCACACATGCACGTATTTAATAAGTCAATATTGACTATACGAAAGTGCGAGAACGGGTTGTACCTGAACACTTTGCTTTGTCGAGATCATCCTTTTGGCAAGGGACATAATTATTTTTTGTTGCTTATGTGATTAGCAACAATAACTCACTAGTCGACGAGTATTGCTGATCGTGTGTGTTTGCTTTTGGTCATGTGTTCTTGTTTTTTTTGTTGCTGGTATTGTGTTGTTTGTTTGTTTATACAGAAGAAGGTATTTTAAGTTGTGAAAGTATCTACCTGTTGTTGTTTGTGTTGTTATAACAGTAAATACAAGATGTAGTTCCACTGACTAACGTTGTTACATATTTGTGTCTGTTGATTGCCGGTAGTTAAGAGCAAGATTACTCATTCATGAGTTTTATTCGGGAACTCATCTAGGTCTTTGCTTGCCCCCCCCTCTCATCTCTCCACTGCCTCATTCTTTGCCCCCATGTCTCATTCTTTGCCCCTCTGTCTCATTCTTTGCCCCCCTGTCTCATTCTTTGGCCCCCCCTGCCTCATTATTTGCCCCCCCTGCCTCATTCTTTGGCCCCCCTTGCCTCATTATTTGCCCTCCTGCCTCATTCTTTGCCCCCCCCCCCCCTGCCTCCTCGCGCGTCTGGAGGACAGAGGCAGGTTATCTTCTTCCATTCAACTGTCCACCTATCCTTGTCTTTCCACTCTATCCCTATCCATTTGGAACCACATCCCGTCCTGCCTCGATCCTCTTTTTTTCTGTTCCTGCTTGCCTCCCTGATTCTATATCTGCCGATTTGGCAGCTTCCGATAATTCCTCTTCTCCGTTCACCTGTATTTGCCTCTGTCAGTAAATCTGTCTGCCTCTCTATCTCAATCTGTCTATCTATCTCTGTCCCAATGTACGTATCTGTCTGTGTGTCCCAATCTAGCAGTGCTGCGTAACTTGCTGGTTGGAGCAAAATCACAGGCCTGGTAACTGTGCACTTGTTATCAATTAGTATCAATTATTAATTCAATAATCATAATTAAAAGTCTTGAGATGAAGTGATATATATTACGACATAAAATAAACATTCTATAAACTCGTATCTAAATATACCTGAAGACATATTTATGATGTTAATTATGACGTGATTGCTGGATTAGTCATTTTGAAGGGTGATTGGCCATTACATGAGATGTACACAAAAACATCAACAGCCAATCAGAGGCAATGATTAGGCCATTTATCTATCAATTATCGTCTCAAAATGCTGAAGGATTACGTCGTAAATTCAGTATTCTGGAGGGCGGTAAATACATTGCTTGTCTCGAAGATTGTCACGAACTCTGCTTAAGTAGACCATCAGGTAACAACCAAGAATGCTGGATTGCCTCGTTAGCGCCAACCACCCACCCTCACGACATGCGGTAGTTAAGTGTCCTCAATCACCCATTATTGGACTGGGAATATAATAAGAGTTTTTTTTGCTGTGCCAACACGATTTAAATACACATAAGTTGATTTCTGGTTCTCGCTTCTACTTCCTACCTTTTCCTTTTTGCTTCTGTGGATTATTCTACCCTTCCTTTCCTCTCCCAGACTATCCTACACACCCTCCCTTTCTCCTACAGCCTATCCTGCAACCCTCCCCTCCCCTCCCTCCCCCCTCACAAATCACTCCCCACTCACAAACTCACAAATCACACCCCACTCACGAGACCACAACCTCCCCCCCCCCTCAGACCACCAGATACTCCCCCCTTCCCCCTCACATACGGCACCAGACCCCCCCACCCCCTCCTTTCCCCTCACAGACGATCTTACACCCCCTTCTTCCTCCTCCACAGCCAACTCTACAACCTCCCCCTAACTCTACAACCCCCCCCCCCTAACTCTACAACACCCCCCCCTAACTCTACAACACCCCCCTAACTCTACAACCCCCCCTCCTCATGGATTATCCTACACCCCCCCTCCCACCCCTTCTCTATCATGCATGCAATAACAATTCACCCTACATTTGACAGGTCATTACAGAGGCAGGTGTGTGTGTGTGTGTGTGTGTGTGTGTGTGTGTGTGTGTGTGTGTGTGTGTGTGTGTGTGTGTGTGTGTGTGTGTGTGTATACCTTCGTCAATGCATGTGTGTCTGGAAATACACGTGTGCATGTGTGCATGTGTGTGTGTGTATTTACTGTTTGTGTCTACAAAATCGAGCTACTAGCTCTTGGACCCCGCCTTTCTAAGCCATCTATTTGTTCCTCTATGTCTACTACATTCATATATTTCTCTAACACACACACATACACACATTCCCAGGAAGCTAGCAGCCATCATACTCCCGGACACCTATTTACTGCTAGGTGAACAGGCCATCAGGTGAAAGAACCTCAGCCCATTTGTTTCCACTTCGGCCGGGAATCGAACCCCGGGCTCTTAGGGCTACGATCCTCTAGTGTTGTCTACTCAGGCGTGAGGCCCTGTGTGTGCGTGCGTGCGTGTGTGCGTGCGTGTGTGTGTGTGTGTGTGTGTGTGTGTGTGTGTGTGTGTGTGTGTGTGTGTGTGTGTGTGTGTGTGTGTGTGTGTGCGCGCGCGCGCGCGTGCGCGTGTGCGTGCGTGCATGCATGCGTGCGTGTGTACCTAAAGGTGAGAACAGGTGTCATGGACCCGCAGGCACTAACAACATATTAATAGCATTGTTCAATAGTGCATAATTACTTCGTCAATCTAGTTGACTTAACAACCCAATATGTTAACGACTGGTAATTGCTGCCTTGTTAGTGACTCCGGTCGGAGCTGTTCTGCATTCGTTGCTGTTCAATTATATATTTAATTGATGTCTGTTTCAATATTGATCAAAGGAGAAATCAATAAGAATGCAGATCTTTAGAACTCCAAGGTGGCCCCGCCTCCCCCTCCCCCCCCCCTCCCTCCTCTCTCTCTCTCTCTGTCCCTCTGTCTCTCTCTCTCCTGTCTCTCTGTCTCTCTCTCTCCCACTCTCTCACTCTCTCACTCACTCTCTCAGTTGCTGATCTTATCATTTGTGGATATTTCTACATATTTCTCTTTGCCCAACCACTTGGGCTGTACGGTAGAGCGACGGTCTAGCTTCATGCAGGTCGGCGTTCAATCCCCCGACCGTCCAAGTGGTTGGGCACCATTCCTTTCCCCCGTCCCATCCCAAATCCTTATCCTGATCCCTTCCCAGTGCTACATAGTCGTCATGGCTTGGCACTTTATCCCTGATAGTTCCCTTCCCTTCCCACCCACAGACACCTGTAGGTTGCAGATGGAACAGACACCTGTAACGTTCTTCTCAGGAATACATAATATTTATTAGAAATCATTATTTTCTTATTTTCAGTGTTCTTTCCTTAAGACTGTTGTTGAACTATTGAACGTTCATCCGCTGATGAACGCACTTGTAACTGTGAGGGGCCTCGACAGTCACACTGAAGTAGGCACTGTTGAACACACTTGCACTAGTGAGGGCATCGCTAGGGTGAGTCACACACTCAAGTTGAATAAAGTTCAGTTTATTTGGGCATTATGATTTTTTTGAGGCTGAGATTGACAAAGGCATTATTGGTGGCTCGTAGTGGGCGCGAGAGGTGGTGCTGGGTGTGGTGTGTGTGTGGCACCCAGCACCAGCACCCAGCACCCAGCACCAGCACCAGCACCCAGCACCAGCACTCAGCACCAGCACCCAGCACCAGCACCCAGCAAGTCCCACGAGAAGGAAAAGTATACCATGTAAAATCCACACTGAAAAAATCCACTATTGTTATGATCTAGGCCGAAGCTTATCCAACGTTCTGAGATTAATGCAGAGACTCATTGCTCACGTTTCTTAAAACTGATTTACGTTGAAAATTGTAAATCCAAGTTTCTTCGTCGACTTTTAAGTCTAACCTATTTCACTTGTTGACACTTCCCACAACTGGAGAAGTTCTACCTGGCGTCTCTGTGACTCAATGACGTCTTCAGTTTTCCATCTGTGACCCCTAGTTCTGTTGTTCCTAGCTTTGAACAGTACTGTTTTGTCTATAATGTTAATTTCCCTTAGAATCTAATATGTTATGGTCCCCCCCTCCCCCACCATCTCTCCTTTCCTCCAGTGTGGAAAGGTCCAGTTCTCTGTCTTTCCTCGTACTTCAATCCCTTTAGTTCAGGAACGAGTCTCGTTCCATATCTTTGGACTCTTGCTAGTTTCTACTTGAACTTTTTTTTTAGGTAAGGATTCCAAGCTGGGGATACACATTCTAGAGTGGGTCTCACCTTCACTTTATATAGGGCCTTGAAAGCTCCTTTCTCCAAGTTTCTGAAGGATACTCGGATGTTGGCCAGTAGTGCCACATGCAGCTGCTCTTATTGCTAATGTGGACTTCTGGCATCAGGTTTGAGGCTCATGTTCACTCCCAGGTCTTTCTCTATTTCTGATTGAAGAATTTGTCTTCTCTCCATCTTATGCTGCTATACTATTCTTCCCATTCCTGTTCTAATACTCATAACTTTGCATTTGGCTGGGTTAAATTCTAGCAGCCATTTTTCAGACACATTTCTGGAGTGTGTCCAAACTTGTTTGCAATGTCTCATAGTCTAACCCTGACCCGACTCTTCTCGTCAAGGTTTTACATCATCTGCAAACATTGATATGAAGGAACCAATTTCCTCTGTCAAGTCCTTGACATATTTAGAAACGGGATAGGCCCTAGGACTGACCCTTGTGGTACTCCATTTGTAACCTTTCTATCCACTTACATGTCTCTGCTCTCACTGTATCACTTTGCTTCCTCCCTGAGGTGTGTGTGTGTGTGTGTACTCACCTAATTGTACTCACCTATTTGTGCTTGCGGGAGTTGAGCTTTGGCTCTTTGGTCCCGCCTCTCAACTGTCAATCAACTGGTGTACAGATTCCTGAGCCTACTGGGCTCTATCATATCTACATTTAAAACTGTGTATGGAGTCAGCCTCCACCACATCACTGCCTAATGCATTCCATCCGTTAACTACTCTGACACTGAAAAAGTTCCTTTTAACGTCTCTGTGGCTCATGTGGATACTCAGTTTCCACCTGTGTCCCGTGTGTGTGTGTGTGTGTGTGTGTGTGTGTGTGTGTGTGAGTGTGTGTGTGTGTGTGTGTGTGTGTGTGTGTGTGTGTGTGAGTGTGTGTGTGTGTGTGTGTGTGTGTGTGTGTACTCACCTAGTTGTACTCACCTAGTTGTGTTTGCGGGGGTTGAGCTCTGGCTCTTTGGTCCCGCCTCTCAACCGTCAATCAACTGGTGTACAGATTCCTGAGCCTACTGGGCTCTATCATATCTACATTTAAAACTGTGTATGGAGTCAGCCTCCACCACATCACTGCCTAATGCATTCCATCCGTTAACTACTCTGACACTGAAAAAGTTCCTTTTAACGTCTCTGTGGCTCATGTGGATACTCAGTTTCCACCTGTGTCCCGTGTGTGTGTGTGTGTGTGTGTGTGTGTGTGTGTGTGTGTGTGTGAGTGTGTGTGTGTGTGTGTGTGTGTGTGTGTGTGTGAGTGTGTGTGTGTACAGATTCCTGAGCCTATCGGGCTCTGTCATATCTACACTTGAAACTGTGTATGGAGTCAGCCTCCACCACATCACCCCCTAATGCATTCCATTTGTCAACCACTCTGACACTAAAAAAGTTCTTTCTAATATCTCTGTGGCTCATTTGGGCACTCAGTTTCCACCTGTGTCCCCTTGTGCGTGTTCCCCTTGTGTTAAATAGACTGTCTTTATCTACCCTATCAATCCCCTCCAGAATCTTGAATGTGGTGATCATGTCCCCCCTAACTCTTCTGTCTTCCAGCGAAGTGAGGTTTAATTCCCGTAGTCTCTCCTCGTAGCTCATACCTCTCAGCTCGGGTACTAGTCTGGTGGCAAACCTTTGAACCTTTTCCAGTTTAGTCTTATCCTTGACTAGATATGGACTCCATGCTGGGGCTGCATACTCCAGGATTGGCCTGACATATGTGGTATACAAAGTTCTGAATGATTCTTTACACAAGTTTCTGAATGCCGTTCGTATGTTGGCCAGCCTGGCATATGCCGCTGATGTTATCCGCTTGATATGTGCTGCAGGAGACAGGTCTGGCGTGATATCAACCCCCAAGTCTTTTTCCTTCTCTGACTCCTGAAGAATTTCCTCTCCCAGATGATACCTTGTATCTGGCCTCCTGCTCCCTACACCTATCTTCATTACATTACATTTGGTTGGGTTAAACTCTAACAACCATTTGTTCGACCATTCCTTCAGGTTGTCTAGGTCTTCTTGAAGCCTCAAACAGTCCTCTTCTGTTTTAATCCTTCTCATAATTTTAGCATCGTCCGCAAACATTGAGAGAAATGAATCGATACCCTCCGGGAGATCATTTACATATATCAGAAACAAGATAGGACCGAGTACAGAGCCCTGTGGGACTCCACTGGTGACTTCACGCCAATCGGAGGTCTCACCCCTCACCGTAACTCTCTGCTTCCTATTGCTTAGATACTCCCTTATCCACCGGAGCACCTTACCAGCTACACCTGCCTGTCTCTCCAGCTTATGTACCAGCTTCTTATGCGGTACTGTGTCAAAGGCTTTCCGACAATCCAAGAAAATGCAGTCCGCCCAGCCCTCTCTTTCTTGCTTAATCTGTGTCACCTGATCGTAGAATTCTATCAAGCCTGTAAGGCAAGATTTACCCTCCCTGAATCCATGTTGGCGATTTGTCACGAAGTCCCTTCGTGTGTGTGTGTGTGTGTGTGTGTGTGTGTGTGTGTGCGCGCGCGCGTGCGCGTGCGTGTCTGTCTTTCACCAACTATTGACGAACACGCGACGTAATGACCCCTAATGATGCAATCATGGGCAATAATAATGAATAGATAATAAACGGATCTAAATGAAATAAATGATTGGGCGATTCGACAACTACTGAATTACCCTCCACTGTGATAATTATCTTTTACGATCAACCATTCAGACGACCCCCGTTGAGCCCAACTGATTGTTGGAGACGTAAAGCCCTTCACGTCTAGCGTCGTACCCCCCCCCCGGAGGCTTGACGTACCCCCCCCCCGAGGCTTGACGTACCCCCCCCCCCAGGCCTGACGTCCCCCAGGCCTGACGTCCCCTAGGCTTGACGTCCCAAGTCCACAAGCCTAGTGTCATCAAAGCCAGGTGTCTTCCTCACGAATGACTCCCCCCACATACAACACATCACGAATGACTCCCCCCACATACAACACATCACGAATGACTCCCCCCACATACAACACCTCACGAATGAGCCCCCCCACATACAACACCTCACGAATGAGTCCCCCCCAACATACAACACCTCACGAATGACTCCCCCCCCACATACAACACCTCACGAATGAGCCCCCCCACATACAACACCTCACGAATGAGCCCCCCCCACATACAACACCTCACGAATGAGCCCCCCCACATACAACACCTCACGAATGAGCCCCCCCCACATACAACACCTCACGAATGAGCCCCCCCCCACATACAACACCTCACGAATGAGCCCCCCCACATACAACACCTCACGAATGAGCCCCCCCCCCCACATACAACACCTCACGAATGACTCCCCCCCACATACAACACCTCACGAATGACTCCCCCCCACATACAACACCTCACGAGTGAGCCCCCCCCCCCACATACAACACCTCACGAATGAGCCCCCCCACCACATACAACACCTCACGAATGACTCCCCCCCCCACATACAACACCTCACGAATGAGCCCCCCCCCCACATACAACACCTCACGAATGAGCCCCCCCCCCCCCACATACAACACCTCACGAATGAGGACGAGTGTCGCGTACTGAGATCATCGTTACACGCTCACTATTTCATCACTAAAAATTGCCCCTTTGCCAGGCTCAATTGCCAGATGTATTATACAACAGTTCGCAATTTTGTTTTATGGCAACCAAGCAACTCGTGGCATCATTGAAATTAGCAGTATTCAATATATATGCAAATTGCCACAGACGTTGCATATATTACATGACGCTGTTAAATAGATTCAAGTTTAGAACTGTTCTCTCAATGCCACAACCCTCGTTTGTACGTCACTTATACGTTGTATTTCCTCTCAGTACTACATATTCTCTACTCATGGCCACATAATGGGGACAGTGCTCTCCCACATAATGGGGACAGTGCTCTCCCACATAATGGGGACAGTGCTCTCCCACATAAGGGGGGGAAGCCTATTGCTCATTAGTGTCCGAACTGCATTGTACCACTTACAGCCTCCACATAGAATGTTCTGATCGTCAGGGGGGGATCGTAAGTCTTCTGATTTTCCTCTGGGTTGCTTGTTGTTTCCTGATAATATCTTTGAGGGGGGGGAATCAGGGGCCAGATTCACGAAAGCAATTAAGCAAGTACTTACGAACGTGTTCATCTTTCCTGAATCTTAGACGGCTTTGTTTACATTTATTAAACAGTTTGCAAGCATGAAAACTTGCCAATCAACTGTTGTTATTGTTATAAACAGCCTCCCGGTGCTTCGGAGCTCATTAACTGTTTAATAATTGGAAACGAAGCCGCCAAAGATTGAGAAAAGAAGTACATGTTCTTAAGTGCTTGCGTAAATGCTTTCGTGAATCTGGCCCCAGATTCCCCTAAAGTCTTGAATCCTTTTGCACTCGTATTGGCATCCTTAAGAAATAATCAGGATCTCATTTTTAACATCCTGCGACACAAATGATACTAAAATAGTCTTCGCGGCTTAGTGCCTTCCTTTGATAGTTTATCTATTTACTTCCTGCCAACCTTAATAGCATACTAGATCGCTGAGCAAAATTCCGTTTCCTAGTATTACCGTTCTTGTATATTAATTTTGAGGGCGTTTCCTGGTGTTCTCCTCAAGACGCTCATCCCTGGACCCTGAGGCCTTGTGTGGAACAGTCTTGCCAGCTTCCTAAGAAATATATTACCATCAGGGAACACGTGAAAATCGGCTGCTCTCGCCTCCATTTCTCTACGGTTGAGCAACAAAATATATTGGTTGATATCTCCCTATACCACCATGGGAGTATTCGAGGAGATTGAAGGTGGTATGATCGGGTATATTCTTGAGTATATTGTGCCGAGGTTGGTAACCCTGGCCAAGGAGCCAGAGGAATGCTGGCTATGTGTTTGAGATTAATGTTATTCGGCTTTACTCCCAACAGTTATTAATTATGTGCACATTTTTTTACTCCATTTTATTCAGTTTCCCCAAGAGAATCTTGAAATAATTTAGTCGTTGGAATAGCCTGGGCGCCCGTCCCTGGGTTTAGGGTACCCACATGCGGGTATGTTCTCTCCACCTACCCACTCCACCTACCCACTCCACCTACCCACTCCACCTACCCACTCCATGGATCTCTTTGATTCTGTTAGTTGTCTTCTTTTCACCTCTATCCCCACAGGGTTTTCTCTCTCTCTACGGTTCTTTTTCCCCCATCACTTTGCACTTGTCGGGGTTAAAGTCAAGCGGCCATCTGTTCGAACTTGTAAAACGTTCGTCTAGGATTTCCTACCAACACCCACAATTTTCTTGTTCTAATTTTTCAAATTCATTTTGAATCGTCTCTAAGCAATATGAATAATTCATTATTCCCCGACAGGTCATTGACATTTTTTTTAGAAAAGAAATTGACCCTAGAATTTACCTCTTTGTTTCCCGTCCTAGAGATACCCCTCTAACCCATCCTAGCACTTTTGCCGTGCCTCAGGCGCCGAGGGACGCGGGTTCGATCCCATTGTAGGGCTTCAATATTTTCTCACAAATATAAAAAAAATTCTTGCTATTTCGTTCTGCTTTCAATTGGAATCTCCTATGCGACAGTGTCGAGTACTCTGTGCCAGTCAGTAAAACCACAGCCAACCCACACTTTTCTGTGTATTCCTTGTCATACAGCTCTAGTATAGGTTCTCCCTTCACTTAAACCTGTCCTCATGATAAGAGTCAAAGCTCAACTTTCCCAAATGTTTCATTATTCTCCCTCGATTATTCTATCTAAACACCTTACATGTTTCTAATACCGGGATTTGATCAGCTTTTTGTTATCGTATATTAGATATCACAATACTTATTTTCAACGCTGTAAGTAACTCACTCAGTTGTAAATTAAGCTTAAAGAGAGTTCAACAACAGGTCAACTCAATACACCTGTTGGGACCAGGTGTCCCAACAATCTATGGGACACCTGGTCCCAAAGATTTAAGTTTGTCCAGTTCCTATATACACTTTTGTTGTCGTTGATATCACATTAGTAATTGTTTCCGTGTCGTTTACATTATCATTGGGTTAATTCTGATCTTCCAGGGTCTCTGGGCATCCAGGTTCAGGGATGGAGCCTCGCTGGTATCTAAGGGTCACTCCTCCACTCGTTCTGTTATACTGTTTCGACTGTGTCAGCCCGCCACTCAGAGTGAAGACCAGGTGACTGTCCCTTCAGAGTGCAGAGCAGGTGACTGTCCCTTCAGAGTGCAGAGCAGGTGACTGTCCCTTCAGAGTGCAGAGCAGGTGACTGTCCCTTCAGAGTGCAGACCAGGTGACTGTCCCTTCAGAGTGCAGACCAGGTGACTGTCCCTTCAGAGTGCAGACCAGGTGACTGTCCCTTCAGAGTGGAGACCAGGTGACTGTCCCTTCTGAGTGGAGACCAGGTGACTGTCCCTTCAGAGTGCAGACCAAGTGACTGTCCCTTCAGAGTGCAGACCAGGTGACTGTCCCTTCAGAGTGCAGACCAGGTGACTGTCCCTTCAGGGTGCAGGCCAGGTGACCGTTTCTCTGATTAACACCAGGTGAGAGTCTGTCAGAGAAACCAATCCTTATAGTGATGAATCCTCTGATGAGTTTATCCACTTATTGTATCGTTCACTACATTTTATTTATTTTTTATTTGTGAAAATTATTACAACCCATAATAAACGTATTTAGAAAAACGTCAACATTACTGGATAACAAGATAGCAGCGGTCAGGGAGAGAGAGACATGACGGTAAAATGCACATACCACCTTGAGGTGCTTAAAAAAATTAAATCATTAAAAATCATCATAAAATCATAAAAAATCATCATTAGAAAAAATTTAAAAAGATGTATGAAAATATTTTATGAACTTTCATTTGTAACTCGATAATGTAAACATTACAGAAATTGTTTGATAGTGTGCGAATAGCAGCCGCAACCTCTTCGTGATTGTTCAGACCAATCAATGATGGTTGTAGTTTACAAGTTTACTGGGTGTGAAGGCCGAATGCCTGTAGTGCAGTGGTCTACGTTCTCGGCTTACAATCCAGGATCCGGGGTTCGATTCCCGGGCGGGACAGAGACAATTGGCCCACACTGATTTTCATTTAAGGCCTCTGTTCACATAGCAGTACATAGGTACCTGGGATTTAGGGAACTGTTGTGGGATCCATCCTGACGAAGGGCAGTAGTTGACCAAAGAGGACCTCGATAAGCCTATAAATACAAGCTTCCTGTCCCTAGAAACAGGATTTTTTTGTTGACCATTTACCCTAGTGTATACAGTACCAATTGGGCACCTGGATGTAAAGCGATTGGCAGATCGTATTGAAGGCGGGGGGGGGGGAGGGAAGGAAATTATCAGGGGAAAGCACCAAGCCATTACGACTATATAGCACTGGGAACGGGTCGGGATAAGGCTGGGATTGGAAAGAGGGGAAAGGAATGGTGCCCAACCACTAGGACGGTCGAGGATTGAACGCCGACCTGCATGAAGCGAGACCGGCGCTCTACCGTCCAGCCCAAGTGGTTGGGGGGGGGGATCACTGATGTTCCAAGATTCAGGAGACGGGTTGAGAGAGAGATTCCCTATATATATATATATATATACATATATACATACACACATATATATATATATATATATATATATATATATATATATATATATATATATATATATACATACACATATCTCGAAGTGATACAAGAAGCAAACCTCCCCTGGTATCGTAACCACGATATCTCCTAGAGAGTATTACCTGCTATCGTCGCTCTGGTAACGCATATACTCTCTGTGTCCGGGTATGGTACAATATAACTTAATCATTCATATTCACTGCTTCCGGGTATCGTAGGTCTGCGAGATGGCTATCGTGGGTCTTATTGTCAGGTGGGGGAAGTGTATCCATCTTGTCTTCCCATCTTTTTCATTCTCATTAAGTCCGTGAGAACTTAAACAATGATTTCTTGAGATTGCTGTTCTTATAAATTATTCTTGAGATAGCTATTCTTATTAATTATTCTTGAGATAGCTATTCTTATTAATTATTCTTGAGATAGCTATTCTTATTAATTATTCTTGAGATAGCTATTCTTATTAATTATTCTTGAGATAGCTATTCTTATTAATTATTCTTGAGATAGCTATTCTTATAAATTATTCTTGAGATAGCTATTCTTATTAATTATTCTTGAGATTGCTGTTCTTATAAATTATTCTTGAGATACCTATTCTTATTAATTAATACACAAAAGCCTGGTAATAGCTGGCAATTTATTTTGATATACCAGCGACAGTTATGACGTTTAAAAATCTATGATGGGGCAGCTTAAGAGCAAATTTGAACTAAACGTCATATTAAAATGCCTGTGATGGCGCAAGTGGTCGTCGTCGTTGTCGTCGAAACGACGTACGCCAGGAAGCACTAGCTGTTATTCTAACGTAGACATAACGTTGTTTTTAACGTGGTAATGTAACCTTGTTGAAACGTTGTTTTGATGTGGTAACATAACCTTGTTGAGACGTTATTCTGACGTGGTAACATAACCTTGTTGAAACGTTATTCTGACGTGGTAACATAACCTTGTTGAAACGTTGTTTTTATGTGGAAACATAACGTTGTTTTGACGTGGTAACATAACCTTGTTGAAACGTTTTCTAACGTGGTAACATAACCTTGTTGAAACGTTATTCTGACGTGGTAACATAACCTTGTTGAAACGTTGAGTGAATACTGCAATACGGCGTTTTAAATCCTGCTTGAATGTAAACCAAAAATTTAAATGTCCGCGCGGTAGACTGATGTCAATATTCATGTGTAACTTGTACTGTTTACAAGTAGATAGTACGAGTTACTGTTACAAGTTACAGTTTGAATACTGTTTGAGAGTGGACAGTATTATATCAATGTGTAAAACAGTCATCATCCCAAGAATTCGTGATGGATTGGGACATGATTGACGAATAATCATTCGTGTGCGAGTTTTCAACGAATGAAAAACATATTGTTTTGATTTCAAAGCGCCTTGTAAAGTAGAAATTTATATCATTTGCTGCTGCTGATAACTATCTATTGTGTTGTGTATGTTTGTAATGTTTATATTAATCTAGGATCTTACGAGACGGGTCTTGGATCAAATGGAGAGTTGACATTACTCAGTGGGGGACGTAACTCTAATTTGTAATAAAAATGGACATTGTAATGGTAACACTGTAATTTATGGAGTTGTCGGTAGTCGCTGGAAGTGTGATATGGCGATAGTCATATGTATTTGGTATGCATTAGATTGTATAATATTATTTTTATTGTATTTAAACATTTGTTTATGTTTAATCTCGGTTCTCTCTGCTCCTGATCAGAAGTTTCTACCTGTAGACTGTAGCCTGCAGACTGTAGCCTGCAGACTGTAGCCTACAGACTGTAGCCTACAGACTGTAGCCTACAGACTGTAACCTGCAGACTGTAACCTGCAGACTGTAACATATTATTGTGAAATTTATTTTCTCTCTGAATATCTGAAGTTCATGGTCGTCTTAATAACAGGGGAGGGAGAAAAATCTAATCTTTTAATTCATATATAAAAATAGATGTTAGGCTGCATACGCTAGTTGTAAAAATCTGAAATTTTCTGGGGGTGTGAAAATGCTATTGGGGTAACTTTTATTCACGGATATTGCATTAACTATTTCATCTGCGGATATTGGAAGAGATATCATCGTGCTTTATCTAGAGTTTGCTAGTGCTTTTAAGTAGACTCTACTAGCATCCAATGTTTGTTTTCCTCAGTCCATGTCTGACGAACCATCCTGTGAGATGGGATGCAACAGTTCATTCACCTTGGGGGCTCTATAGGAGACTCGAACACCCGACCGCCAGCACAAGAGACAGTCGCTCTATCAGCTGCCCTACTTTGCTAGTCTTAAAAAAAAAAAGGGGGAAGTAGTCCAAGAGCAGCTATAGCCAATGACCTGAATTGTCACATTAACGGTAGTGTGGTTAAGGGTTGACGGGGGAAAGCAATTGGGTAGTAGTTGTAACTGCTTTGGAATCCTTCCCTTTTAAGTTGATAGTCTCCCATACGAGAGGTCGGTCGGGTGTTCGAGCCGACCGCGTTATTGGATACATTATTCGGGTGCCCAATAAGGCCACGAGTGTTGTCGGGTGTTGGGAATTATAAGTCTCGCGAGTTTCCAATACTTTTTTGGCACAGTCATATGAGTGGTTACACTACTGGACTGCCACGGGGGCATTGAAGGCCCTGGCTAACCGGGTTCGAATCCTTCATGGGGCCAAGAGTTTTGTGATGCATGTTAGCTTGGTGACCATTCAAGCTTGACGTGCATATATATATAATAATAATAATGTAAGTACTTGTCAGTGGCACACATACATATATATACACATAACAGGTTTAATAAGAATAAAGTACACAAAGGTACACACAATCTTCTCTGTATAAACTTCAACAATAACCCCGCGAAGAATGAGGCAACTCCCTGGGCTAAGGAACATCTGTGTACCTAAAGAAGCCATCAATAAAAGCGACCCAGACGGTCCTCCTTGCCAGCCCCTCGGCTGAAGACGCTGGCAGGGAAGCCTAGGAGACGCGGGCGTATGATTTTGATTGCCTGGTTGAGTGTATGTACATACGTGATGAGGAGAGTGCAGTCGTAATGAGCTCAAAGTCTCCAGCGAAACTTTTCTCGTTTCTCACACAGGATTAGCGGAGGGGCTGAAGGGACCTGTTCTCTGCAACGCCTCTGCTGTGATTATTGTTATCCCCTGTGTTGTGTTGTGTGTTAAGATTTCTTGTTTTTCCGCGCTGTCAGTCCCTCTCTAAGTATTTTATACGTCTCTATCATGTCTCCCCCCTCCTCCTCCTCCTTTCTTTCCTTGTTTCTAGCGTTCCTGAAAACATACAATCTGGCCAACGTTCCCTGTCCTGTCTTATTTTCGTTACGTTATCATAGAACTGCAGTAGGTTCGTCAGGCACGGTTTCCCTTCCCTAAGCTCACGTTCATGTTTGTTTACATCCCTCATTCTCTCTTAAGTGTGTGTGTAACTAGTCTTATCCTCATTATTCTTGCGAGAACTTTGCAGGGGGGGGGGGGATGCTTCACAGTGACACTGGTCTGTAAACAAATCCACAAGGGCCGTGACAAGGATTCGAACCTGCGTCCGGGAGCATCCCAGATGCTGCCTTAATCGACTGAGCTACGACATTTGTTCATTTGATGCATCACGCTATTGTGATTTCTGTGTGTACTGGTTTGTAGTTAAGTGCCGCTTCTCTATCTCCTATTTTGTAAATTAGTACTTCATATCAAGTAAATTAGTACCCCATATCATGTAAATTACTACCTCATATCTTGTAAACCAGTACCTCATATGCCTACATCCAGCAAGTGAGTAATTTGCCCTTTACAAGTGACTGATATAGATCAATGCTAGAGGTACACAGACAGTTGAGAGGCGGTACCAAAGAGCCAGAGCTCAACCCCCGCGCAAGCACAGTTGGGTAAGTACTGCATTGGTCTTCTAACGTCCATGGTGATGCGCTGCCGGGTCCAAGAGCTTTAGCTTTTGTCAAGTGATGCTAATTGTTTCCTTACTTTCTCTGTTGTTACATCAATATTTAAGTCTCTTATCTAAAGTTTCCTCCTCTTCTAGCATTTCAGTCTCAGTTGTGAACACTTCATGGAAGCTGGCGTTGAATTCCTCGCAAATTTCCTTATCATTTCCCGTATATTCACCTCCCCTTTTTGCAACCCGCTCTCGCACAAGACAGCACATATATGACTTATTGCTTATAGTCACTACTTCGCTTATAAATAAGTAAATATGTGACGTACTCCAAGCCATATTTTTTTCAAGGCACTAACTATTCCTCTCAGTTTTATTAAACAATAGAGATTTTATACAAAATTTGACAATATCCTGAGTTACTTTACAATTTATTTAAATATTTTTGTTTTGTTTTATTTTCATAAAACTGTAATATCAATATAGGTATAGGTTCAGTACTAATTGTAATATCTTAACATACTAAGAAGGTTAGGTTAGGTTGTGGTTTTATATTCAGCATTTCAGGGTAAACTCAAATATTCATAATAAATTAGTATGTCACATATGCACTTATCCATAAGCAAGATATTGACTATAAGCAAGTGCGAGAACGGGTTGCCTTTTTCGTAACCTAGTCGCATGGGGCCAGATTCACGAAGCAGTTACGCAAGTACTTACGAACGTGCACATCTTTCCTCAATCTTAGATGATTTTGGTTACATTTATTAAACAGTTTACAAGCATGAAAACTTGCCAATCAACTGTTGTTATTGTTATAAACAGCCTCCTGGTGCTTCGGGGCTCATTAACTATTAAATAATTGTAAACAAAGCCGCCAAAGATGGAGAAAAGATGTTCAGGTTCGTAAGTGTTTGCGTAATTTCTTCGTGAATCTAGTCCATGGTCATTCACAGTCATTTCCCTTCTTATGACTATGTAGATAACCCGACCTCCTTAGGTTTCAAAACGTCAAGAAAGAGGTGAATTTAAAGCGTCCTCTCCTAACCTCACAGACTAAGCCAGAGGAGCCAAAACAGAAAACGGGTCAATACGTCAGTTTCGCTACCCGCTTCCATTTTCTAGTACGACGATTTTTGGCTTTATGTAACGCCTACGAGCGAAAAGCGACGTTGTAAGAGGACAGGTTCACGTGGGCGTTCTGGTCGTTTCTTTCCTTTAGAAGCAATATAATTTTCATAATTTCTTTCCGACACTCCTTATATTTACATAATAGATGTAAATATTTACATGAACGCTTATATTTTTACTTATAATACTTGCTTATATTTGCAAGAATAGATGCAACATAGCCCTTTTAGATCTATTCCGGTTTTCCTCAGTCCTTTAACCTCTGTATTTGTTCCAATCCCTAAGGGATTGGAACAAATACTGAGGGTCTATCAAGGGGGTCTATCATGGGGGTCTATCATGGGGGTCTATCTGCTCCTTGACACTGTCTTTTCAACCACGGGTTAATGCTATACTGGGGGTCTATCATGGGGGGTCTATCATGGGGGGTCTATCATGGGGGGTCTATCATGGGGGGTCTATCATGGGGGTCTATCATGGGGGTCTATCTGCTCCTTGACACTGTCTTTTCAACCACGGGTTAATGCTATACTGGGGGTCTATCATGGGGGGTCTATCATGGGGGGTCTATCATGGGCGGTCTATCATGGGGGGTCTATCATGGGGGTCTATCATGGGGGTCTATCTGCTCCTTGACACTGTCTTTTCAACCACGGGTTAATGCTATACTGGGGGTCTATCATGGGGGGTCTATCATGAGGGGTCTATCATGGGGGGTCTATCATGGGGGTCTATCATGGGGGGTCTATCATGGGGGTCTATCATGGGGGTCTATCATGGGGGGTCTATCATGGGGGTCTATCATGGGGGGTCTATCATGGGGGGTCTATCATGGGGGTCTATCATGGGGGTCTATCATGGGGGGTCTATCATGGGGGGTCTATCATGGGGGTCTATCATGGGGGTCTATCATGAGGGGTCTATCATGGGGGGTCTATCATGGGGGTCTATCATGGGGGTCTATCATGGGGGGTCTATCATGGGGGTCTATCATGGGGGGTCTATCATGAGGGGTCTATCATGGGGGGTCTATCATGGGGGTCTATCATGGGGGGTCTATCATGGGGGTCTATCATGGGGGGTCTATCATGGGGGGTCTATCATGGGGGTCTATCATGGGGGTCTATCATGGGGGGTCTATCATGGGGGGTCTATCATGGGGGTCTATCATGGGGGTCTATCTACTTCTTGACACTGTCTTTTGAACCACGGGTTAATGCTATTCCTTCTAATTTGTTTTTTTTATCTTACTGTTGATATGAATCTGGCATTTTCCGCCTTCTTGCATCTCAGTTTGTACTTGGTCCATCATTTTTTGGACGGTCTGACCATCTATGAGGCCTTCCTCCCATTGCCTAATTGTACACCAGTTGATTGACGGTTGAGAGGCGGGACCAAAGAGACAGAGCTCAACCCCCGCAAGCACACTTAGGTAAGTACACTTTGCAGATATCTTTTATTTACTTTTATGTAATTGCCTTTTTAATAGTCTGTTCTCTTTTCCCTGTAAGGAGGAGCTGGGCTGAGAGGTGCTAAGAGGAGATGAGATGAGTGTATTTACTATTTGTGCCTGCAGAATCGAGCTGTTAGCTCTTGGACCCCGCCTTTCTAATCAATCTATTTTTTCTCAATTACGTCTACTACATATATTTCTCTATCACACACACACACACACACACACACACACACACACACACACACAGGGGCCTCGTAGCCTGGTGGATAGCGCGCAGGACTCGTAATTCTGTGGCGAGGGTTCGATTCCCGCACGAGGCAGAAACAAATGGGCAAAGTTTCTTTCACTCTAAGTGCCCCTGTTACCTAGCAGTAAATAGGTACCTGGGAGTTAGTCAACTGTCACGGGCTGCTTCCTGGGGTGTGTGTGTGGTGTGGAAAAAAAAAAAAAAAAGTAGTTAGTAAACAGTTGATTGACAGTTGAGAGGCGGGCCGAAAGAGCAAAGCTCAACCCCCGCAAACACAACTAGTAAACACACACACACACACACACACACACACACACACACACACACACACACACACACACACACACACACACACACACACAGGTGAGTAGAGGAAGCGGTCCGTAGCAGCTGGCTAACTCCCAGATACCTATTTATTGCTAGGTGAAACGACCCATCAGGGTGAAAGAGACTCTGCCTATTTGTTTCCGCCTCGGCCGGGAGTTGAACCCAGGCCCTTAGGACTACGACCCCCCGAGGGCTGTCCTCTCAGCCGTGAGGCCCCTGTGTGTGTGGGTGTGTGTGTGTGTGTGTGTGTGTGTGCAACCCATGGGAGTATACCAGCCACAATGTATATGTGCCGGCATTTAGCGTGGGATTTATGTATGGGCAAGAGAAGCATTAAGGGTTAAATGCTTCTTTTGTGGTAATGCTGGCCTCTCTCTCTCTCTCTCTCTCTCTCTCTCTCTCTCTCTCTCTCTCTCTCTCTCTCTCTCTCTCTCTCTCTCTCTCTCTCTCTCTCTCTCTCTCCCTGTTTGCTTATGTATGTTTACAGCACGCCAGTGTAAACCAGTACATAAGGTGTAGCAGTAAACACCCTGCCATGTAAACCCACTTGGGGTGGACGGTAGAGCGACGGTCTCGCTTCCTGCAGGTCAGCGTTCAATCCCGGACCGTCCAAGTGGTTGGGCACCATTTCTTTCCTCCCCCTCGTCCCATCTCAAATCCTTATCCTGACCCCCCCTTTCCAAGTGCTATATAGTCGTAATGGCTTGGTGCTTCCTCTTGGTAGTTCTGTTGAAAGGAACTTTCTCTTGAAAGGAACTTTCTCTTGAAAAGCTTGGTGCTTTCTCCTGATAGTTCCCTTCCCTTAACTCTCACCACCAACTAATCACCCACTCCGGGGCCATAACTACGCTAACTATCGTTGGCCTTGTTCCCGTGTCAGCGAAACAGTTTAAGTCTTAAGTTTTTTTTTTAAGTAACCATTTAAGTCTTAATTTGATGTGATGAATTAATACGTAACTTTGATAGCTTTCCGTAACAATGGTTCGTGTGAGGTATATGGATCTTTAAACACACACACACACACACACAAATTATGAGGAGGATTGAAACAGAGGATGATAGTAGGAGGCTACAAGATGACCTGGATAGACTGAGTGAATGGTCCAACAAATGGCTGTTGAAGTTCAACCCGAGTAAATGCAAAGTAATGAAACTAGGCAGTGGAAACAGGAGGCCAGGCACAGGATACAGAATAGGAGATGAAGTACTTAATGAAACAGACAGAGAGAAAGATCTACGAGTTGATATCACACCAAACCTGTCTCCTGAAGCCCACATAAAGAGAATAACGCCTGCGGCATATGCGAGGCTGGCTAACATCAGAACGGCGTTCAGGAACCTGTGTAAGGAATCATTCAGAATCTTGTACACCACATATGTAAGACCAATCCTGGAGTATGCGGCCCCAGCATGGAGCCCGTACCTTGTCAAGCACAAGACGAAGCTGGAAAAAGTTCAAAGGTATGCTACTAGACTAGTCCCAGAACTAAGAGGCATGAGTTATGAGGAAAGGCTGCGGGAAATGCACCTTACGACACTGGAAGACAGAAGAGTAAAGGGGGACATGATCACAACCTACAAAATCCTCAGGGGAATCGACCGGGTAAACAAGGATGAACTATTCAACACTGGTGGGACGCGAACAAGGGGACACAGGTGGAAGCTGAGTACCCAAATGAGCCACAGAGACGTTAGAAAGAACTTTTTCAGTGTCAGAGTAGTTAGTAAATGGAATGCATTAGGAAGTGATGTGGTGGAGGCTGACTCCATACACAGTTTCAAATGTAGATATGATAGAGCCCAATAGGCTCAGGAATCTGTACACCAGTTGATTGACGGTTGAGAGGCGGGACCAAAGAGCCAGAGCTCAACCCCCGCAAGCACAATTAGGTGAGTACACACACACACACACACACACACACACACACACACACACACACACACACACACACACACACACACACACACACACACACACACACATTATATATATATATATATATATATATATATATATATATATATATATATATATATATATATATATATATATATATATATATATATATATGGGCGAAAAGTATTTCATGTATGTATGGGGGATACGTGTGTATTTATGTTCCCCTCTGCAAGTGAATATATGTATTATGCATATGTATAAGTTATCTGTATAGGTGTATATTTGTGTATAGTGTTGGATGCTAGTGTACAGTTCTGTGTATGCGGTGTCGGTGTCGTCTGAGTAACGGCTGTCAAATATTTCTAGCGTGACATTCTTGGAGTGACGTAATAGGGTGACAATCTTTTGGGTGACGTTCTAGGGTATGGTTCTAGTGTGACATTCCAGGGGTGACAATCAAGTATTATAGGGTGACATTCTATGCAACATTGCTTAGCAGCAAATTATGATTCCTTCTAAGACGATATCTTTAAACGTCACATCATTAGCTTTAGGCATTCTTAACCAGTTGTCAATTGTCAGGTAATAATTTATCCCTGGAAAGAAAGCATGGTTTGAACAAGGTGCTGTTCTTAATTCAATTCCCTTTTCCGTCTATCTCGATCTATTGTTAAAAAGAGTTATAGAGAGCCAATAGAACAGGGGCCAGATTCACGAAACAGTTACGCAAAGTACTTTCGAACATGTACATCTTTTCTCAATCTTTGACGGCTTTGGTTACATTTATTAAACAGTTTACAAGCATGAAAACTTGCCACTCAGCTGTTGTTATTGTTATAAACAGCCTCCTGGTGCTTCGGAACTCATTAACTGTTTAATAATTGTAAACAAAGCCGCCAAAGATTGAGAAAAGATGTACAGGTTCGTAAGTGCTTGCGTAACTGCTTCGTGAATCTGGCTGTTATATAGGCATCAGTAATAAGGGCAATGTTTCCTGTACTCACCTAGTTGTGCTTGTTGAGCTCAGGCTTTCTGGTCCCGCTGCTGTTGATCTAGTTCTTCTCCCACCGACCCAAAGTGGCTATGGAAAATTCGATTGAAATTTGTGAAATATATTATTCAGAATCCAAACTCACGTCCTGTCCTGCAAAATGAGCTGTGTATTTTTTTTTACTCACAGAAGTCGTATTACCAAGATCTCAATCTATAATTACTGGTCAAAGGTATTGGAGAAAAGTATTCAGAAAAGCAGCTGAGGCATATTGTATCCTCAAAGGATCCATTTGTCAATTTTTCTGATGCAATTAGAGCAACCTGTCGTCTCGTGGAACTCGCCGTATTTCGACGCAAAAAGCCGTAAACGTCGAATTAAGATGCATTGAAAAGTCATATCGGTTGACAGCTTTGACGTGATGTCCCGTTTTCTGTTTGTGGATCGTAGGTGAGATTTCGTTTGGTCAGTTTATCGTACATTATTTTTAGTTATTATTTATTATTAACATCTTTATTGACAAAATTAATTACAATTTTGCCTATTTTTTTTTTAGTGACGTTGTGGACGTTCGGGGCTGATTAAGAGACACTTGAAGGTCAGAGCAAGTGTTATCATTGGCTAATTTGGTCATCTTGATAACCTGGTCGAAAGTTAAAAATTATTTAACACAGTGGCTAAGCTTCTAAGGCTGTGAACAAAATGGTCACCTACCAAATGTTATCCTTGTCATGATTTACTGTGAAGGGAGGAAATGTTCTAGACGTATCTTAGGTGTCCATGATAACCTTAAGATAACCATCCTCACATTACCATCTTCTACCTGGCCTGATGTCCACACTTGAAGAAATAAAGTCATAAACGAATGACATAATTTTGTCTGAAAGGAATCACTCATAGAGTTAATTCAAAATTAACTTCATTTTTCTTTTCAGACATTTTTGGTCACACCTTTTCCAGAAATATGAACTTATTTGTTAGGGAAATAAAAGTTAAGAATGAGTGATATATTTTTAATGTGGGGTAGCAAGCTGCAGACCAGGTCTGCAGGGGCAGGTCTGCAGGGGCCAAGTCTGCAGGGAGACCCTCTGCTGGATATCTGGAATTATAAAAAGGAAATATCGCCACAGAGAGATGGATTACTGACAGGCATTGTGAGTCTAACTGCAGTCAGATCGATGCAATATGAACTGTGTGATTTAGGGGGATTTTGAGCCCCTCAGAACCTTTTGCTGTAGAATAGGCAAATATTAACTAAGTCATTGTATGATTAGTTTGAATCAGTTCTACTGCTAATTGACTCATCATCTAAATTTTATTACATATTGTCTTTAACAATATATCATCCTACTCATTCATAGCTAAATGTCACTCTCACTTTATACTAAAAATATATATATTTAAATTGCTGTTCACCCGTTTAGGCCTGCCAGCATTGAAATTATTTGCATAGGTTGTTATAACTTTTAAGTTTCTGCTTGTGATAATGACAATGTCTACGTTCTGTGCGTTTATTGTGATGTACTTAATGTACTGTACTTTATATAAACTTCTCAATTATAAATGTACTTCCATTTATGAATGCAATTTTTTTATTTCATTTGGTTAAAAGTCTACTCGCTTCAGCAGATACGTGAGGGCACTGGGATTCAGTCAGAAAAATTTGGCCAAACAGGTGTGCAGTTTGAGGTCAGGTTTGGTCTGTCAGGTGTGTGTGTGTGTGTATTTACTATTTGTGTCTGCAGAATCGAGCTATTTAGCTCTTTAACCCCACCTTTCTAAACAATCTATCATTCCTCTTATTATATCTACTTCATATATTTCTCTCTAACATACACACACACACATCCCCAGAAGGCAACCCGTAGCAGCTGTCTAACTCCCTGGTACCTGCTAGGTAAACAGGGGCATCTGGGTGATAGAAACTCTGCCCATTTGTTTTCACCTCGGCCGGGAATGGAACCCGGGTCCTTGGGAGTAAGACTCCCGAGCGCTGTCCACTGAGCCGCGATGACTACTCCCTACCTGGATTACTATGTGTACTGAAAAGCCAGTAGAGTGACCCTTGACCTTCCAGGTTCGAATCTCCGAGAGGTCAAAGGGTTTATAGTGATTTATAATTGCTTGAGGACCATATATATATATATATATATATATATATATATATATATATATATATATATATATATAATGTACATAGTAGCCAGAACGCACTTCTCAGCCTACTATGCAAGGCCCGATTTGCCTAATAAGCCAAGTTTTCATGAATGAATTGTTTTTCGACTACCTAACCTAACCTAACCTATAAAGATAGGTTAGGTTAGGTAGGGTTGGTTAGGTTCGGTCATATATCTATGTTAATTTTAACTCCAATAAAAAAAAATTGACCTCATACATAATGAAACGGGTAGCTTTATCATTTCATAAGAAAAAAATTAGAGAAAATATATTCAGGAAAACTTGGCTTATTAGGCAAATCGGGCCTTGCATAGTAGGCCGAGTACGACATTCTGGCTACTAGGTACAACATTATATATATATATATATATATATATATATATATATATATATATATATATATATATATATATATATATATATATATAATATATAATATATTATTAAGTAAATATTATATATAATATTTACTTAACCACGAAGGAAAATGAAACACTTTGAATATGGATTTTATTTTTTTAAGAAATGTTTGTAAAATTAGCCCTGGAATTCCATGGTTTAGGTATGTTGGTGATATCTTGTGTATTTGGCCTTTCAAAGGTAAATTCAGAAGAATTTTTACCAAAACTTAATGATCAAGTCACCTATATATAATTTACTGTAGAGAATGAAATCGGTAACTGTTTGATAGTCATTTTTGGATATATATATATATAAGATTTGTGACTTAAAAGGAACTTCTGTTGGTGTCTACAGAAAACCTACAAATAATTTATCTTATATTCATTTTCTCGGGGCATAGATACAGTGTGAAACAATATTTTTTTCCTCTTATGTATCTAAGAACTCTTTGGGTTGTTAGTATAAAATTCTTGGATGAAGAGTTTGAGAATATTGATTCTTTTGGTCTTGAGTTTTGTTATCCACTGAATTCGACCAAAAAAATGTATTTTGCTTTTTCAGGGTTCGAAAATATTGGCAAGGTCTTGAAACGTTTTGATATACAAGTGTTGCTTAATTATGTAAATACAGTTGGAAAATTATTAGTTTGAAACAGCCCCTCGAAGTGATATCTGTGTCATTTACAAAATACCGTGTAAAGACTGTAATAGGTACTATGTAGGTCAAACATACAAAGACTTGAAATTGTGATTTTCACAGCATGAATATTCTGTAAAAAAAAATACCAGTTATCTAATTTTCTATTTATTCATTTGTTATAAAATACTTATCAACTTGATTAGGAAAGATCATCTTCAATAACTGATTGAATAATGTTTCTATTGAAAATGATTTTACAATCTGCTTTAATACAAATTACAAAGCCATAAAAATATGAATATTAATAATGGTTTGCAAAGTTTGGATCCATTTGTAATTTGGATCAATTAAAAAACGATTTGAGTGAGGTCCCTCACACACAGTGATCTCATAAGTATTGTCCCTTCCTGGAACTCTCAGGAATTGGTCAATATTCCTCCTGTAGTTTCTTTTCATTCATATCTTACAAAGACTTTATATATATCCCTGTATATATACTGCCTATATATATCCCCTCCACTGAATTAATGTTTATCTTTCTGATGTGTTGATTTATATGAAAGTACTGAAGAAGAAATCTCCTGCTCATTTTCTTTCATAGTTAAACATTGTCACATTATTCATCACGTTTTAAGTTGTTCATGACTTACACGCTTCGTGATTCTTCATGATATATATATATATATATATATATATATATATATATATATATATATATATATATATATATATATATATATATATATAATATTGTGACAATAATCTCCTTCAAGAGATTGAGCCTGCTCTTCCCTCCATAATTACGTCGTCGAAATTATATAAAACGACTATGGAAGACATGTCCAACAATGACAACAACACCAGCAAGGCTTGCCAGGGTGAGCAAAACGTATGCAGCCAGCCACCTGTTCGGACTCAAACCACCAAACTACATGTTGATCGCTGCCGGCTCCGCTGATTGGTCGCCGGTCTGGCTGCACCTGCACTCGCCCCCCCATACTACTTGATGTCTGGGGTCGCCCCAACCTCAGACCTCAGAATGTTCAGTGCTCTCGTTGTCACCACTCCTCCCGGCTAGACGCTAGCGTGTACTGAGAGAGGTGATAGCTTAAAGCCAATATTCCAACACCTCCCATTTACTTTTGTATTGCACTTCTTGTTATTTTGCCTTAACGTAACTTTTCATTGTGTCATTTAATTATTCTTATTATTTTGATTGATTGATTTTATTATAAGAATTTGTTTGTGCATTTTATTCATGTTTTGATTTATTTAACGTAATTAAAATTTCATTGTTAAAGTTTACTTGTGTTTTGTGTGTCTTCTCCTTACCTTACCACAGACGAAGTTCCAGTTTTCTATTTTTTTTTTATAACTATGTGACGAGGCCATACCCCTAGCCTTAAACAGCCGAACACCAACGCGTTACTGTCACAATATATATAATATATGTTTCAGGTAAATTAGAGAATAACAGTACAGAATTCCAACATTTATTCCATAATACATACATTTGTGACTTATCTCCTAGAGAACAAAGCAGCACAGGTTTTTCTATGAGAATTCAGTCTGCTATATGTAAATAGATTATATATAGACTCGTAGGTTCATTGATCAAGCAGAAAACCATGGATCTCAAATTCACTCTTACTACAAAAATACAACTATTTCTGATACCAAGAAGTTTGGTGGAGCCCAAACCAAAAAAAATTAGATTTTTTTTTTTTTGCCATTTTTTTATCGATTTTTGCCGAATCAAAAACACATTCTCGTATAATTTTAGCACGTTTTAGCCCGG
Organism: Procambarus clarkii; assembly: GCF_040958095.1. Taxonomy (NCBI): domain Eukaryota; kingdom Metazoa; phylum Arthropoda; class Malacostraca; order Decapoda; family Cambaridae; genus Procambarus; species Procambarus clarkii. The sequence continues at coordinate 9,348,723 of NC_091198.1, forward strand.
TGAATATCAATTCATGGTTATTTGCTTGTGTAACAAGGGCGATGGGTAACAACTGGAGCGGTATGCGCATAGCCAGAGAAACCTGTGCAGGGGTACTCACAGCAAGGGGGGGCCCACCAAGCATTTTTTTTATTTTTGGATGCCCACTAAACACACAACGACGTACCCTTGATGCCGCGGGTACAGCTGTCTTGTGTGTTTATTGGGAGGAGGCCCCCCTTAGGCCTATGTGAGCGGCTGCAAATCAGAAATGACTAGAAAAGTATTGGATTTCACAAAGGTTTGTAAAATATTTGGCCTGGCGGATGTTGAATCCTTTCACACAAAAAAAGCCAAAAAAAAAAAAGAAATCTGCAAAAGCAACATGGCTGAGGAAATACCGTTTTCTTAACATTTAGAATATTTCAGATGTGTGAATAAACTGAGATAGAAAATAAAGCATTTTGTCGTTACCTAAGTAATAAATATGATGCTACTGGGATTCCACACACTGAATCAGAGGACAAAACAGTTGCATAAAATTAATACAAAATAATACAAAAGATACAATTGTACTGCTCGTTTCTGTAAATTTCTCTGACTACGCAAACCAACTATCTAAGATAATTTGTTTAATTAATATTTCCCATAGAAGTTTTTTTTATATCAATAATTTACTCTTAAAATGGAATTGCAGCATTACCCTTAAAAAAGTAACAAAAAACAAAACAAAAAACTCATGATGACGGGAAGGGAAGGGGGGAGGAGAAGGGAGGGGTGTAAGGGAGGAGGGGAAAAGGGGTAGGAGTAGGGGAAAAGGGTAAAATACTTACAGAGGCTCGGTGGTATATTACATCATCAGATGGCCAGTACATACACACACACTTGGTGGTTCAGTATACACAGTCACACCTATACACACACACACACATGATGGTTCGGTACACACATACACACACACCCATACTCACAATTGTTGACTCAGTAAACACACACACACACACACACACATACTCACAATTGTTGACTCAGTATACACACACACACACACATACACACACGTCTTATCATTACTAATAATCGTTAAACAGTGATCAAATATGCCTTAGAGTGACTGAAATGCCTTCGTAAAATATTTACCAAATTAAGCCAAACAAAATTTAATAATCCCCTTTTTTTTGGTATTGAGAAACTCTGGTCCAGAAAGACCCACAACAAAGCCTAATAAACAATGCAAAAATGGATATCTTACCGTCTATAATTAATTATAGTGAAAATCCTATTTAATATTTGTCCATTATGAAATCAAATAACTCACCAAAATTAGTTTTAAAGCACGGACAATGATGAAAATATTTAGATAAGTGAAAAAAATCAATTCAAAGGACACTAATTTAGATATAACACAGGCGTTTGATCTGGGAACACTGTTCAAGAGCCCCATTTCCAGCATTCACTTGGCAACACTGTCTCACTAGTCAACGGTTTTCATAAGTTTTGTCCTCTCTTAAAAACACAATAATAACATTATTTTTTTCCACAACTTTAGGCGTCTATTGTACCAGTTTCTTGGGGTATTTTGTGTTAATATTTACTCTTGTCCGCACGTGAAGGAAGTCTCAGAACTCTGACATCACAAAAACACGTAATTGGCAGCGAAGTTTTCGAATCCTGGCGCGTTCAGTTTTGGCGCGACGGAAGTCGTGCAGTGAGCGCTCACGACTAGTACCCGGGCCAACACGCGGCTAATCTGTTCTCTCTCAAGAGGGCTGGAAAACAAGCAATATACTAAACAGAATATCGCCCTAAACTACTCGTATTCCTAGAAGTTTGTATAACCCTTACGTCGCCTGCCTTCTCTTGCAATAAGAAGGTGTTAGTCGACCATCTTCATAGGGATTAGATTCATGCAGAACCCAACCTGAGGACTGCCCATAGCACCTAACGCACGCTTAGCTCCTCGCAGCTCCAGGGGTCCCTTGTTGGCAGTAAGAGAGTGCTATGCGTCCATCTGGGTGAGGTCGACAGCCAGGCGGAGTCGCAGGAGGGGGTCGTCCATAGCTGGTCTGGACCACCGCCGCTGCAGCCCCCACCACCAGCCTGCTAGGAGGAGGAGGGGGGAGCCAGCAATAGACAGCAGAGAATGGCAGATTTATACAGCCGCACGTTTTTTTTAACTCCTTGTTACTTCGTGTCTAGTTGAGGTTTGTGTTAATAGTTTAGGCTGTGCAGTTGAAGAGCATCGATTTGTTGAAATACACAGGTGGACCCTCTGGAAAGAGAGATAAAAAGGAGGGGGGCTTAATACTAGGGGAAAAGGAGGAAGAGGCGTTCTGGGTCGAGTGCTGGGGGCATCTCGCTACAAGAGGCTACTAGAAAAATGTTGACAAATTGTGTTAGTTTGTTAGTGCTCATTGAGTAGCAGGTAGAATTGAGGGTCATTTAACCCTTTCAGCGCGAGAGATACTGCCGCCCACCGCCTCCAACCTATGCTCGGGGGAGGAAAGTCACATTAAAGTTTAACCACAAACATTATGAACTTGTCTTAAACACTTAAACACTGTGACACTTGAATTATTTAAGTGTCACAGAGTACAAACACAATGATACTAAATAACTCACAAACTCCACTGTTGTACACAAAGAAGACTGCCCAAGCGTACACACACACACACAGTGTACAGTGATGTACAATGCCTTGTACATCAATACTTTCATAGTAATATCCCCGTGTTGGGAAAACACCCAGAGACGATCAGGTGCACCAGTAGTGCCCAGCAGATGAGGTACAAGGCGACAATCAGGACACACAGAGGCGGGGTGTTAAGAGCATGAAGTTGTGTGTTTACAAGGCGGGTATAGGAACACAGGGGGATCTGTGACGGTGTGGGGTGGGAGGGTTAGTAGTGTGGGAGGGGTTCTGTGACGGTGTGGGGTGGGAGGGTTAGTAGTGTGGGAGGGTTAGTAGTGTGGGAGGGGTTCTGTGACGGTGTGGGGTGGGAGGGGTTCTGTGACGGTGTGGTGTGGGAGGGTTAGTGCTGTGGGAGGGGTTCTGTGACGGTGTGGTGTGGGAGGGTTAGTGGTGTGGGAGAGTTCTGTGACGGTGTGTGGGGCTAGTTGGTAGTGTGAGCGTAATGAGGGCAGGTGGTGTTTGGACAGATGTGGCATACGAGGTGTGGGGGGCTAAACGGGAAGTAGGTGTGGGGGCCGGAGGTGTGTGGGCCAGAGGGTGTTGGTGCAGGTGTGTGGGGGGGGGGTCCAGGAGGTATGAATGGCCGGTGTGGGAGAAGAAGCATGTATGTATACTTTCCCAGAAGTGCTAGCAGGGGCCGAGCTTCAACTCCTAAGCCCTGCCTCTGTATAGCCACAAGCAAATTAAAGAAGTGACTCGTTCCTCGTATCCCTCATGTTCTCCTCCTTATAAATCTGTTTATGGGAATTACCTATACAAACGCTTCTTTCTGGCCACTAGTCCAGCTGTCATGGAGTCATCCCGACAACTGTTTTACACTGCAGATGATTTTCCTGGTTAAACTGTGCCTCTAATCTAACTTTGACACAAATACTAGTACATAATGTACTGTTATCCCTTTGTGCAGGATCTACGTTCGATTCCTGATGGTCCACGCGGTTGGGTAGCGTTCTTACACTCTGTTCACTCATATCGGAGCGCCTAGTTCACACAATCATTCCAAGTGGTATTTAGTTACATTGGCTTAACTCTTTCTCCAGTTAATTACCTAAATCTCCATCTATTTCTCCAGTTAATTACCTAAATCTCCATCTATTTCTCATTTGCTGGCGATGAGTCACAATAACGTGGCTAAAGTATGTTGACCAGACCACACACTAGAAGGTGAAGGGACGACGACGTTTCGGTCCGTCCTGGACCATTCTCAAGTCGATTGTCCATTGATTAACACATGGGCAATAGGCACTCAGTCAGCGTCCCGTGTGTATACTGTTATATCGCCAACCTCCTTTTTTTTAACCCGTATTTTCCCCTAAAATTAGTGTCAATTTTTTGTCGGTATTTCTCAGATCATCGCTGAAGTGTGTAAATGTACTCGCCTAGTTGTGCTTGCGGGGGTTGAGCTCTGGCTCTTTGGTCCCGCCTCTCAACTGTCAATCAACTAATGTACAGGTTCCTGAGCCTACTGGGCTCTATTATATCTACACTTGAAACTGTATATGGAGTCAGCCTCTACCACATCATTTCTTAGTGCATTCAATTTGTCGACTACTCTGGCACTGAAAAAATTCTTTCTAACGTCTCTGTGGCTCATTTGGGCACTCAATTTCCACCTGTGCCCACTAGTGCGTGTGCCCCTTGTGTTAAATAGCCTGTCTTTATCTATCCTATCAATTCCCTTGAGAATCTTGAATGTGGTGATCATGTCCCCTCTAACTCTTCTGTCTCCCAGTGACGTGATTCCCGTAGTCTCTCCTAGTAGCTCATACCCCTCAGTTTGGGTACTAGTCTGGTGGTAAACCTTTGAACCTTTTCCAGTTTAGTCTTATGCTCGACTAGATATGGACTCCATGCTGGAGCCGCATACTCCAGGATTGGTCTGACATATGTGGTATACAAAGTTCTGAAAGATTCCTTACACAAGTTTCTAAAGGCCGTGTGTGTGTGTGTGTGTGTGTGTGTGTGTGTGTGTATACTCACCTATTTGTACTCACCGATTTTGCAGGATCGAGCATTGACTCTTGGATCCCACCTTTCTAGCCATCGGTTGTTTACAGCAATGACTGTGTGTGTGTGTGTGTGTGTGTGTGTGTGTGTGTGTGTGTGTGTGTGTGTGTGTGTGTGTGTGTGTGTGTGTTAGAGAGAGAGAGAGAGAGTGTGTGTGTATGAATCGTTTCAACTATCATGCACATGTGAACTGTCCAACACTGGCCGGAATAGGGGCTGAATCAGGTGTGTGGCTGAATCAGGTGTGTGGCTGAATCAGGTGTGTGGCTGAATCAGGTGTGTGGCTGAATCAGAAGCTGTGTGATCGACCCAGGTGACGGCTGCATGCTTCCCTACCAAGCCTCAGCCCATGCTGATGATGGACCTCGCTTGCCTTCCCCCATTAACATTCTCTTCTCACCAGCTCCACAGCCTTTAAACCCGGACACCAAAACCCCAGATAAAGATTTATGGGGGGCGGGAGTCCTTTCCAAAAATGGATCGGGGCGAGGAAGTAACGTTTTTCGCTCCTTTCCACTCGCCAGTTTTGCCTCGACCGCGCCGTAAATGGTTTTTGGCTCAAATTGCGTAATCTGATAAAAACGCCGCTGTGGCCCGCGGTTTAACTTTATGCATGGGGGGGGGGGTAGTATAATCTATTTGGGGGTTTATACCGCGTGAGACATGTTTTGCGGTCAGGTGTGTGTGTGTGTGTGTGTGTCAGTGTTGTAACAGGTGTGTGTATAGCCCCTCTGGCTACGGTAGTCGTGTCACCCCCCGCTATTGTGTTTCCCACATGGATGTTCCCTCCGGGGGTAATTTAGAGAAATTCATACATAACTTCTTTTTTTCTTTGAGGTTTTTAAAGTTCACAGTCGTGATTTTTCACCGTTTTCTCATGGAGTGAGGTAACGGTGCTTGTTAAACATCTAAGTGACGCTACTTATTGTAGGTTAATTAGAGGGAACCTTCCGTAGTCCTGTGGGCTTAATTAAGTAAAGAAAAGCAAAGATTGTGGTTCTTTGTGACCGCTCCTTGCTTAAGAAACAGTTTCGTTAACGTAGTGCCCTTCTTATATATATATATATATATATATATATATATATATATATATATATATATATATATATATATATATATATATATATATATATATATATATATATATATAAGTTTAGTTCAATGTGTCTTAGAGACACTGGTATTATGAGACACGTGACGGACACTGGTACTCTTAAAGACACGTGGTAGACACACAAAGGGACACAGGCAGTATCAAAGAGAGACGGAGATTCAACTGTTTTAGGTCGAACACGGGGACGCATGAGAGAAAATTCTAAACTGAGAGGCAAACACAATACAGAAATAGAGAGAGAATGATAATTGTAGACAGTCTCTCCCAAGATAACCGGAGCAGTCAGACAGCCAGAGACAAACCTACCTGTCACCTGAACACTCACCCACCTGACAAGCATCTTCACGACAGGAAGCTAGCAAAATACGACTGTCAAGGTCTGTCAAGAGCTGTGGGGTATCTGCACCTGTCTCTGTTTGCATCAAGCAGCCCTCTTGCGTTCGTCACCGCGTATCTAGCGTCAGAGAAAACGTCCAATTGTGTACGTCACCACTTATCTGACGTCAAAGAGAGGGTCTTCACTACTCTGTCACACACCAGCCAAAGCAAGCCCTCCCACCCCCCCTCCCGCCTGCCACAGATCGAGGGGAAACCCGTGTATAACTGTCCAACTAACCCATCTTCCCCATTAATCTATTTCTATTTCTAATGTACCGACAAGTGATACTCATCTCACGAGGCGAAGCAAGCCTGATGAATTGGCCTCAACCCACGCAACATCTGCCTGCATTTCCCATCCAAACATTCATTAAATATATCTATATAAAACAACTAATGGAGTATTGTACAAGAATTTCACTTGTTGGCTTTAATAAATACTACGATGAAAATATTGCCTCTTGCCTTTTTATAGGTTAGATATCTAATGAGGTACATATAAGTTTTTTTTAACAATATGTCGGATTGCAGTATTGCTTGTTGACTAGTTCAGTTGCGGGGATACGAACATGGCACACGGTAAATCTCGCGTCGAAATTTTAATGCAAATATTTGTTTTTAAAGTTAAATAAAAAAACGAATCGCTTGTCTTAAAGTTAAATAAAAGGTATGAAGGTTCGTTAACATCTAGAGACTTAGTGGAGGATCTATGAGCCTCCAGTAAAGGTCTGGAGCCTCAGTGGAGGATCTATCAACCTCCAGTAAAGGTCTGGAGCCTCAGTGGAGGATCTATCAGCCTCCAGTAAAGGTCTGGAGCCTTAGTGGAGGATCTATCAGCCTCCAGTAAAGGTCTGGAGCCTCAATGGAGGATCTATCAGCCTCCAGTAAATGTCTGGAGCCTCAGTGGAGGATCTATCAGCCTCCAGTAAAGGTCTGGAGCCTTAGTGGAGGATCTATCAGCCTCCAGTAAAGGTCTGGAGCCTCAGTGGAGGATCTATGAGCCTCCAGTAAAGGTCTGGAGCCTCAGTGGAGGATCTATGAGCCTCCAGTAAAGGTCTGGAGCCTCAGTGGAGGATCTATCAGCCTCCAGTAAAGGCCTGGAGCCTCAGTGGAGGATCTATCAGCCTCCAGTAAAGGTCTGGAGCCCCAGTGGAGGATCTATGAGCCTCCAGTAAAGGTCTGGAGCCCCAGTGGAGGATCTATGAGCCTCCAGTAAAGGTCTGGAGCCCCAGTGGAGGATCTATCAGCCTCCAGTAAAGGTCTGGAGCCTCAGTGGAGGATCTATCAGCCTCCAGTAAAGGTCTGGAGCCTCAGTGGAGGATCTATCAGCCTCCAGTAAAGGTCTGGAGCCTCAGTGGAGGATCTATCAGCCTCCAGTAAAGGTCTGGAGCCTCAGTGGAGGATCTATCAGCCTCCAGTAAAGGCCTGGAGCCTCAGTGGAGGATCTATCAGCCTCCAGTAAAGGTCTGGAGCCCCAATGGAGGATCTATCAGCCTCCAGTAAAGGTCTGGAGCCTCAGTGGAGGATCTATCAGCCTCCAGTAAAGGTCTGGAGCCCCAGTAAAGGTCTGGAGCCCCAGTGGAGGATCTATGAGCCTCCAGTAAAGGTCTGGAGCCCCAGTGGAGGATCTATGAGCCTCCAGTAAAGGTCTGGAGCCTCAGTGGAGGATCTATGAGCCTCCAGTAAAGGTCTGGAGCCTCAGTGGAGGATCTATGAGCCTCCAGTAAAGGTCTGGAGCCTCAGTGGAGGATCTATGAGCCTCCAGTAAAGGTCTGGAGCCCCAGTGGAGGATCTATGAGCCTCCAGTAAAGGTCTGGAGCCCCAGTGGAGGATCTATCAGCCTCCTAATAAAAGTCAGGTTAAGAACCCAAGCGAAGGTTCAAGGCTAACATCCACCCAATGTATTTTTGTCAAACACACTTAACATTTAAGATAGTGAGGGAGATAGAGGCTCCTATTTATCACCATTAACAACAACAACAACAATACAACACCAGCAGCAACAAAAACAACAATACACCACAATCACAACCAACAACAACAGCACCACCATCAGCAACAACAACAACAACCACTGCTGGGCTAGTAATGATATACCACTTTTAACGACCAAGTTTTTAATACGACGTAATTATTGGAGTAATGGAATTTCTAACTGTTAGAGGGGGGGAGGGGGGTGGCGTAGCCCAGTCCTACGCCAGACTGGTGACTGGTAGTGATGACTCTCCTCTTAAGATTGGACTTGTAAGCGTATTTAGATGACAGTTACCTTAAGCTCTACATGCGAGACTATGCCATTTAAGATCACTACAGGTAAGTAATGGACCGCTTCACCTGTCAGTAGAGCTGGGATTGAGGTATATATATATATATATATATATATATATATATATATATATATATATATATATATATATATATATATATATATATATATATATATATATATAATATAACGACGAATACATAACATTATCATCAAAGCCCCGCTCCTGTGCCGTGCAAGTCCACCACGGGCTCACCATAGACCGTGCTACTAGCAACTTGTTCCGAGTAGCTGAATCTATAACAACGTAACATTATATGAACCTTGTATCGTCTTCACTGAAGTTCCGAGTCAGGTGGTGCAAGGTGGGATAGAGTTAATGAGAGGGGCTACAGGTGGGATAGAGTTAATGAGAGGGGCTACAGGTGGTGTCAGGTGGGATGGAAGAAACAGTAGAGTAGGGGGAATGTAAGGGGGGAATAAAAAGGGAGGGTTGGCTTCAAATGAAGAAAGGTGTTCAGACAACAGGTTCAGAAAAGTGGCACTTGAGTGGGAGTGGGGGGGAAGATGTACATGGGGTACAGACTCACAGTGTGGGCGTGGGGGTAGGAGGGGAGAATGGGTATATATGGGGTGATGATTCGTGGGGGGAGGGAGAAAAGGAGGTGGGAGGGGGGGGGGGGGGAGGGGGGAGCCAAGCAGGTCGTCCGTCGCCCCCCCCCCCCCAGCGCCACAGACGACCGCCATCACATAGAGTAATTAAACAAACAGTCTTATCGCAGCGATTTACGACAGCGTACGACCGCACGCCAGCGAATTATTACCCGGCCTTCTTAATTAAATGCGTGGAAACGAATGCGGTTGCGACAGGGGAGGGGGGGGGGAAGGGGGGGTTTTTAGGGGGCGTGGGAGGGGTGGGGGGCGTCTGATTGTATCGTACTCCTCCCTAAACCCCCCCAACCCCCCCTTCCCCTTGGCTAGGTCTCTTAATGTTGTTGTTTTAGATTCAGCTACTTAGAACAAAAGTTCCAAAGTAGCACGGGCTATGGTGAGCCCGTAGTGGACTTACCTGGCACAGGAGCGGGGCTGTCAGGTGTCTTGATATTCACTACCTCCTTATACCTTCTTCTCCAGCTCCTCTCTCACACCTCTCTTCACCATTTCTCCAACGCACCTTCCCACGAAATCGTCAGAAATACTAACAACGTCTCATTGTCATATCTGTGTTAATTTCGTTACCTGGAACATACCTGTAGTGGGTTTCGGGAGTTCTTCTACTTCTAACATACTTTGTTTCTCCATGCTTAGCAGATATACACAAAAGGCTTGAATGATCGTTCTGCACCACCCATTAGCAGTCTAGGATACCCATTAGCTCTCTAGGATACCCATTAGTACTCTAGGATACCCATTAGTATTTTGAACTACCCATTAGCATTACTGATTGTTGTCTGCGATAACTGCATCAGTGACCACCATACACAACCCCCCCTTCCCCCCCGAGGGGTTCCCCCCCCTTCCCCCCCTTCCCCCCCCCCGAGGGGTTCCAACCCCCTCCCCCAAGGTTCCACCAACCCCCCCCCCCCCCCTCAAGGGTTCCACCAGATGGCATGACGAACTTATAATGCAAATTACCACAATATAAAATTTTTGATGTACCTCCGTAGGTCCCTCTTATCAAGCCATCGACTCAGGAGCCATTATCGAACTTATGAACCGATTCTGTAGATGTCAGTTTACCGTGCGTCCGGCAGGCTGGGGTGGGTGGGGGGGGGATAGTGGACCCTGTAGGGGTAAGTAGAGGGGAGATAGTAAGGCAAGATGAAGGGGAAAAAGAGGCAAAGAGGTAAGGGGTAAGGGGGGGGTCTTAGCCTCTTTTCAACGTCTTTAGTGGCCCCCTTTGTCTCTGGGAATAATGCACTCCAGATGGTTCGGAGTGACTCGCGCCTATTCACTAGCAACTTATGATATATAGGCCTGCGGGATGGGTATGGGGTGCATAATAATGTAATGAAATGGATATAGAAGTCAGCATTTTTACTGATGTAACTTTATTCCTCTTGTCGATTCGCTTTTGCCTGTGTGTGTGTGTGTGTGTGTGTGTGTGTGTGTGTGTGCGTGTGTGTGTGCGTGCGTGTGCGTGTGCGTGTGTGTGTGTGTGTGTGTGTGTGTGGTGTGTGTGGTGTGTGTGTGTGTGTGTGTGTGTGTGTGTGTGTGTGTGTGTGTGTGTGTGTGTGTGTGTGTGTGTGTGTGTGTGTGTGTGTTTTCTTGGCCATAACTCGGGGCGGGTGTACACAAACGACTGATGACAGCAATCAATCACATACACATGATGATACGAGTATACAAGCACACACACACACACACACACACACACACACACACACACACACACACACACACATACACACACACACACACACACACACACACACACACACACACACACACACAAAACAATATATACCAACAAACATACAATGATTCCCACCCACAGAACGCACGGAGCCAGTCCTCGCGACACTCACCATTTCTATTCACAAACCCATGAATACAATTTACACCTGTGACTTCGTTTAATATTGTGACGACAACGTAGCAAACTTTTCGGAATATATTCGCAGAAAAAAGCCTTGGAATGTTGCCCGAATGTTGTTTGAATGTTACGTGAGTATGACGCCAACATCTCGAACAGTGCTTCGCTGACCTCTGTACGCTGTACAGCATGTACAATGTACAGCTTGTACCACACTGTACAGCATGTACAACACTGTACAGCTTGTACAACACTGTACAGCATGTACAACACTGTACAGCTTGTACAACACTGTACACCATGTACAACACTGTACAGCTTGTACAACACTGTACACCATGTACAACACTGTACACCATGTACAACACTGTACAGCTTGTACAACACTGTACACCATGTACAACACTGTACAGCATGTACAACACTGTACAGCATGTACAACACTGTACAGCTTGTACAACACTGTACAGCATGTACAACACTGTACAGCATGTACAACACTGTACAGCTTGTACAACACTGTACATCTTGTAGAACACTGTACAGCATGTACAACACTGTACAACACTGTACAGCTTGTACAACACTGTACAGCATGTACAACACTGTACAGCATGTACAACACTGTACAACACTGTACAGCATGTACAACACTGTACAGCTTGTACAACACTGTACAGCATGTACAACACTGTACAGCATGTACAACACTGTACAGCATGTACAACACTGTACAGCTTGTACAACACTGCACATCTTGTACAACACTGTACAACATGTACAACACTGTACAGTATGTACAACACTGTACAGCATGTACAACACTGTACATCTTGTACAACATGTACATGCTGTACAGTTTTGTACAACACTGTACACCATATACAACACTGTACAGCTTGTACAACACGGTAGAGCGTATACAACACGGTACAGCGTATACAACACTGTACACCATGTACAAAACTGTACAGTTTATACAACACTGTTGTACAAATCCTATTTTGAATGAACAGCGTATTCAAATAGTCGAATGTGTCTTCGGGGTCGACCACTGGAAGGAATGGACTTGAGTCGAAGGACAGGTTGACGAATCGTGTGTAACCCGTTTTCCATTAAAAAAAAAACAGTGGATTTGGCGGGTATTAATATTAACGAACATTTCGCCCATTGTTTACAAATGCGAGCAGCCAGTCAGTGTTGTCTCTGACGGTGGTTAGCGAGGACTCACGTAGTTCTGTCGTGATCCATACCATCATGAACAACAATGAACAAATCGGTGAACAAAACTGAAGGTAGAAAAAAAACAAAATAATAATAATATATCTATATACCAGACTGAAAGTAGTAGATTTGAAAGTGTTGATCGAACTATAGGTATATAATATATACACCACCAGGACTTGAATGTATATAATGACTATATTAGTATCCACGCGTGGATCAGCACTTGTAGCTCAGTGTATGGTGACCACCAGTGTTGTGTATGGTGTAGTTAGTGGTAACGACTCTTATTCATGGATTAATTCTTGACAATTATTTCGACCTGGAATCTCACCCCACACGGGCGAGGCTTCAGCAGTAGCCTGGTGAGTGTTGCATTTTTTTGGTCTCTTTCGATTTATTGATTTATATATATTTATTTATCTATCTAGATGTATTTATTTATCTAGATATATTTATTTGTTTATATATATATTTATTTAGTTAGATTTATTTTTATATTTGTTTTTTTTATTTTTTATTTTAATATAATTTATTTTAGATGTTTAGTTACATATATTTATTTATCTAGATATATTTATATATATTTTTATATTTATTTAATAAGATTTATTTGTTTTTTTGTTTTGTTTTTTTATTATTTTTTAATTTAATTTTAATTTCAATTTAATTTAAAATTTAATTTAATTTATATTAAATTTTACTTTGTTTCATTTTATTTTAATTTTATTTTATTTTATTTTATTTTATTTGTTTTAAGTTTTTATTTCATTTATTTCTTTTTTATTTTTATTTTTATTTTGTATTGTATATTGTTTATTTTTTATTTTAATTTAATTTAATTAACTATTTTTTGTATTTGTGATTTGTAATTTTTTGTATGCAAACACATATTATATATATATATATATATATATATATATATATATATATATATATATATATATATATATATATATATATATATATATATATATATATATAATTATAATATATATACACACTGCCATGTAAAAGTTATGACTGGAAAGTAATTTACAGAATTGAATTCGCTCCCAATTTACATATTAGGCTATTTCTAATTTAATCCATCCCTTCTTTGATGTCTCTGAACGTCGTGAGACTTCTGAAACCGCGTTAAGACAGAGATCACACTGATCCTTATAAAGTTAATTGATGGGGGTGACAGAAAGCCAATTTTGAAGATGAATTGTTACCCTTGGGAGTAAAATATACCCATTAAATTGTAAATAATAACGTCGTACTCAAATGTTTGCGTCAAATGTTGCGTCAAATATTGCTTGGACGCAACAGAAAATTTCATTTTGAGTAATGATTTTAGTCACACCATAAGACTGTGAGATTAATGGGGTTTTGCAGGGAAATTAGACGGTGCAGGTATGGTGTTGATAAATTGTTTGCAATATTTTACCTTTTTGGGTACTGTTTGCCACGAAGGGAAATGGATTGAATTATTTCTCCCGTTGCCAACGTTGTTTCTGTTGTGCCTGGTGTTGTCAGGCTCGTTAACAGCTTCCCTGAGGTAGTGTACCCGTTGTCAGCCTCGTTAACAGCTTCCCTGTACTACAGCTGCTTGCAATAACAACTGCAGCTTCCTCTTAGCAATACAGACTCGAAACATCTTCACTTCTGAGGCTACTGAACACAGTTTCTGGGGATACAGTTTACGAAACAAGAGGCACGTGATACTACGTGGAGGGGGGGGGGGTAGTGAGCACGTTGCTGCCCCCCACCCCCGATATATCCCCCTCCCTCTCCCCCCCCCCCCCCCCGATATAACCCCCTCCCTCCCCCACCCCCTCCCTCTACCGTGCGCATTTTCCAGCTTGGTTCACTTGGAGCGTTTCGGTACGCACTCAGCACTTCGCTGGCCCCCGAGACGGGCCAGTCAACTCTGGGAATGCATTAGCAAAACACTCCCCCAAACGGGTCTTGTAACCAGGGCTCCGGCAGCTGCCTGTCTCACGCGGCAAGCACAGGCAGTTTGCGTTTCTTTCTTAGTTTCAAATCCCGCACTGTGAAACGGCCTATTGTACCATCGTTAGCAGGGTGATCAGTCCTTAACGAGCATCATTTAACTCCCCCCCCCCCTCCTCTCTCCTCCTCTCTGGTTCATCCCTGTTGTCGGTATTTCCGAATAAGGGTGAAAACAGCCAGAGCACTTGGGCTGGACGGTAGAGCGACGGTCTCGCTTCATGCAGGTTGGCGTTCAATCCCCGATCGTCCAAGACTTGAGTTAGGTGAGTTAGGTGAGACTTGAGTTAGGGGGAAGGGTAAAAACCTAAGCCCTGGTACTATAAAAAGAGTAGGGTGAGGCTTCCCTCAATTTACGGGCTCACCGTAGCCCGTGCTACATGGACATTTCGTTCTGAGTAGCTAAATCTAAAACAACAACAACAACAGCAGCTTCCCTTAACACAGCCCCGCTCCTGTGCCAGGTAAGTCCACTACGGGATCACCATAGCCCGTGCTACCTGGAACTTACTGTTCCAAGTAGCGAATCTTAAACAGCTTCCCTCAAGACCTGAGGTATCTGGCAAAGGCCTTTTTCGGCGCGCTTTCTCGTTAACAGTAGACTATTGCATAACATAAATCAAAAAATATGTTTAGTTAACTTTTATCAGTTTCTTGCTATCGTTCATTCCAATGTCTAATATTGTCACTGTTAATACTTTTTCTGAATGACCTATGAATTGACACCAATTTGAGTGGCTGGGAGAAAGAACTTTTAAGGAATTGGACCTGCTTGATGGGGTTCTGGGAGTTCTTTTACTCCACAAGCCTGGCCCGAGGCCAGGTTTGACTTGTGAGAGTTTAGTCCACCAGGCTGTTGCTTGGAGCGGCCCGCAGGCCCACATACCCACCACAGCCCGGCTGCTCCGGCACGTCTTTTAGAAAACAGTCTAGCTTTCTCTTGAAGATGTCTTGGTTGTTCCGGACAGTTGGAATACATTAAATAACGAATAACATTCATCCTTTCACTGGTTAGCACAAGCAAAAATAGTACAGTAATCCCCACGTCACTGTACGAGACACTGCAGCTCTTGCCACCTTGCCCAACCACTTGGGCTGGACGGTAGAGCGACGGTCTCGCTTCATGCAGGTCGGCGTTCAATCCCCAACCGTCCTTTGGGACGGTTGGGCATCATTCCTTTCCCCCCCGTCCCATCCCAAATCCTCATCCTAATCCCTTCCCAGTGCTATATAGTCGTAGTGGCTTGGCTCTTTCCCCTGAAAACCCCCCTTCCCTCCGCCACCTTGCGCTAAATGAATCACGTCAAAACAGGCGATTTACAAATATTCCCAGAGCACCCGACCCTGTAAAAAGCTTGAGGGAAGGGGGGACCGAAAGGGTTTAAAGTGAGTCTAACGATGTTCACTGCTTTCTCGCCCCCTAGACGAGACTTCAAGCTTGGCTTGGCCAAGCTTGGTACTATAAACCAAGCTGGCTTGGCAAGCTTGGGCAACCAGGCCCCACAACACCACAATCAACGCCCAGCTCACAATTAGGGCGAGCGGGGAGGCTTGTCTTGGCCAATAATCTACAAATATGCTCGCACTAAACGAAACAAGTGGGAGTTTTAAGAGATTCTGAAGCGAGGTTTTTATGTGCAAGCTGTAACAACCCCCGAATATTGTGGGCGGGAGCAAATCCACAAGGGCCGTGACGAGGATTCGAACCTACGTCCGAGATCGGGGCGTCGGAGCCTATAGCTTCCTCGGCGCCGCAATGGTGGCAGAAGATGGGATGAGGAATCTTGGGAGGAGTGTAAGGAAGTGGTTCTTGGTGGGGGAGACACTACAGCAATTAGAGATTAAGATGCTATTTGATGGGGGGGGGGAACCTTCAGTAATTGGAAGATGTAGCGATGCTACTTAGAGGGAAGAAACTGCAGGGAAGTTGTTACTTGAGAGTAAGTAAGGGGAATGGACTATGTTGATTAATGAGGGGAAATAAAGGGGAGGAGAAAGTGGGATATGGTGACATGAGAGAGGGAATAGCACGTGCCTAGAAAAGTAATATGTTGTGTGTAGAGAACAAGTGTTGATCGCAAGATTATATACTGAAATACAGATTGGGGGGGGGGGAGAGGATATGTAAGTTGTATGTGAAACAAATGTGAAACAAAAAACAGGGCCTCGTAGCCTGGTGGATAGCGCGCAGGACTCGTAATTCTGTGGCGCGGGTTCGATTCCCGCACGAGGCAGAAACAAATGGGCAAAGTTTCTTTCACCCTGAATGCCCCTGTTATCTAGCAGTAAATAGGTACCTGGGAGTTAGTCAGCTGTCACGGGCTGCTTCCTGGGGGTGGAGGCCTGGTCGAGGACCGGGCCGCGGGGACACTAAAAAAGCCCCGAAATCATCTCAAGATAACCTCAAGATAACCTATATATATATACGTAAGTAACGACTAGGAAAGAGAAACGAAAAAATCAAACACTTTCATGATTTCGTTCTACACTTTCATATATTGTGAGCTTTACAGGAAGTGTAATTTAATTGTGTATTCCTTCCGCTAATTCACTGAATTGCTTAGATTTCTCTTTACCATTCCAAGTAGATTCAATTACAGAAAACACTTAGCCATTTACGACTATATAGCACTTGCAAGAATTAAGGTGAATGAGGCTTTAACGGTGGAAAGGAACGTCCAAGCGATGTCCGCATCATTTGGATAGTCGGGGATTGAACGCCGACCTGCATGAAGTGAGATGACGGTCGCTCTACCACCCAACCCAAGGAGCCACATCTTTTTGTGATTACTCTTATATGTGTGTGTGTGTGTGTGTACTCACCTAGTTGTACTCACCTAGTTGTGTCTGCAGGATCGAGCATTGGCTCTTGGATCCCGCCTTTCGAGCATCGGTTGTTTACAGCAATGACTCCTGTCCCATTTCCCTATCATACCTGGTTTTAAAATTATGAATAGTATTTGCTTCCACAACCTGTTCCTGAAGTGCATTCCATTTCCCCACTACTCTCACGCTAAAAGAAAACTTCCTAACATCTCTGTGACTCATCTGAGTTTCAAGCGTGTGTGTGTGTGTGTGTGTGTGTGTGTGTGTGTGTGTGTGTGTGTGTGTGTGTGTGTGTGTGTGTGTGTGTGTGTGTGTGTGTGTCTCCGAGGTGATCCTCTCAGCCATCACAGCCTGGCTGATCACACACCACCAATAAGACCTCATCCAGCACTCTTTCATAAACACGCTCACCGTTGTTCAGACAGTATGTAAAGACTCTGGAGTCTATAATTGTGACCTCTAATTACGATTATAGAACTCCTGTCTTTTCTTCGAGTTAAATAATTGTCATAGTTTCACTTGAACCTTTTTTTTTTGCTTGTATAGATGATTTAACTGATCGTAGATTAAGTTTCTTATGCAGACGATGAGTCACAATAAAGTGGCAGAACCCTGGAAACACAAACCGAAACTGTCTCTATTTTCCGCTTGTTACAACTTGTAATAAAGTTGTTACATCTTGGCTTAACGTGTTTATGACGTATTAGAACGTTGTTACAACTCGCTATATTGGTTGTTATAACTGGTTAGGAGGTGTTCAAACTTGTTCGAACGTTGCACCAACGTCGTAGTTTCGGTGTGTGTTTGGCGGGAAGTGTGTTGACCAGACCACACACTAGAAGGTGAAGGGACGACGACGTTTCGGTCCGTCCTGGACCATTCTCACAATCAACTTGCGAATGGTCCAGGACGGACCGAAACGTCGTCGTCCCTTCACCTTCTAGTGTGTGGTCTGGTCAACATTAAGTTTCTTGTACTGATTAGTTCCTGTTCTGCGAGGCTATGCGGCGCTCGCTGAAATTTGAGTCATTGCACCACAGAAATCACAATAGCGTGATACATCAAATGAACAAATCCACAAAGGCCGTGATGAGGCTTCGAACCTACCCACAGGATATTCCCAGGTGCGCCTTAAATCAAGCGCTTGACTAAGGTGCATCTGGGAAACATCCCTGTGCGTAGGTTCGAACTCTCATGAAAGCCCTTGTGGGTTTGTTCATTTAGATTATTGTCTTTGTATCGAGGGAGAAGTTAAAACATCTTAAATTTTCTAGTCTGAATATCTCGCTTGAATATATTGATCTAAACGAGAACGAATTAGTTATATAGAGATTTATAATCACTGGCCGTTGCAATTCGTGTGGTTAAAGGTCCTTATAAGTCGCTCAATAATGCTCATAGGTCCTATAGATCTTTGTTCTTAGGTCCTATAGATCTTTGCAGTGTTGTTCAGTGAGAAAGTTATGACCGCGGTTTCAATCCTCTCTACTCTTTTTAATGCTTTGTGGTTCGAAGCAGTTGGAAAATTGTCACCTTCAAGCGTTCGTTTAGTTTGGCTGTTACCACCGGAAAACTGTTATACCTGTTAACAGGGAAACATATTCTGGCGTCTTGTTACAGGGCCGGGAGACGTAGTTGGTACTAATTGAGAGCTACGGTGAAGAAAGTAGCTAATCGAGGAGGCCCTGGTCGACGACCGGGCCGCGGGGACGCTAAGCCCTGGAAAAACTCCAAGGTAAGGTAACGGTGAAGTGCAAGGGTTCAGGTCATTACGGTGATATACTGTGAAGGAAGAGGGACTATGGTGAGGAACGCCATGGGCATAGAGGGAGAGTGTGGAAGGGGTTGAGAGAGTGCATAGAGGGAGAGTGTGGAAGGGGTTGAGAGTGCATAGAGGGAGTGTGTGGAAGGGGTTGAGAGAGTGCATAGAGGGAGTGTGTGGAAGGGGTTGAGAGAGTGCATAGAGGGAGAGTGTGGAGAAGTGTCTCCGTGAAGGAAGAGAGGGAAGGAAGAGTGAAAGAAGTCGAAGTGTACAGCAAAAAATCATGTGTGTGTCGTTCAAAATACTTGTTGAAGGATGGACGGGGGTTAGGATCAATGAGAGACCAGACAAAACACTGATGCTCGTCTGAAATCAAGAATTCAAGAACAAATAGCTGACCATCACTGGCGGTCGGCATATTCTTAGACCACGCCGCCGCCGCCGCCCCCGCCGCTGCCGCCCCCGCCGCCGCCGCCCCCGCCACACGCGGTCATCAATAAACAGGATAATCTTGAAACCTCTGCTGGACCCACAGCTCAAGAGCAGCCTGCTGGTAACGTGTTTCACCTTTGTGTTCTGAGGAAGGCGAAAGGCGAGACGTTAATACATTTACAAAAAGTCTCATTTATGGGAAGTTTCGTTCTAGTCCCGAAAACACATGTATATATATGAACAAGTCCACAAGTGGCCGTGATGAGCGTTCGTACCTACGTTCATTTGAACAAATCCACAAGGGCTGTGATGAGGATTCGAACCTGCGTCCGAGAGCATCCCAGACGCTGCCTTAATCGACTGAGCTACGACATGGGTTGAAACCGAAGTTCTACTGAACTTACTGGATCCTGCAGCCTCTCCGAACGTGTGCTACGTTCATTTGATCCATCACGATATTGTGATTTCTGTGTGTAATATATATATATATATATATATATATATATATATATATATATATATATATATATATATATATATATATATAATATAATATAATATAATATAGCCATTGCATGGGGAGTATATGGCTTCTTGCTTTCGTTATTGAAATGCAACCTACGGGGTTAATAGCCAAGAACTATTGTGCGCTGTTCGATGGATATGAATATCTTTGACAGGAAGAAGTGAACTGCCGTAGGAACAAACTAACAATCTCTCTCTGTTGGTTAAAGTTGTCGCTAGTTAAGTATTCCCGACTTGAATGACCCGACGACATTCGCGAGATAGTCTTACGCAATTCCCAAGACCCAATTTTTAACAAACGCCAACAAATGTCTTACGACCCAAGACATACTAGCGGTATATCTAGGTGCAGGCGATGAGTCACAATAACGTGGCTGAAGTAGTTTGACCAGACGACCACACTAGAAGGTGAAGGGACGACGACGTTTCGGTCCGTCCTGGATCATTCTCAAGTCGATTGTCGACTTGAGAATGGTCAAGTCGACCGAAACCGTCGTCGTCCCTTCACCTAGTGTGTGGTCTAGTCAAAATATAAGAACATAAGCACAAAGGTAACTGCAGAAGGCCTATTGGCCCATACGAGGCGGCTCCTATCTATAACCACCCTATATACTATAAACTACCCTATAAACTATCAAAATATGACTAGGTACCATGGAAACCATACAGCCAGCTCGGAACTAGCTACCAGTAACCTAACCCACCATCTTGGTGGCTAGGGTTTGAAATACTAGTAAATGAATCATTAATAACGTGTTTCTATTGGACATTATAGTTTAGTTCGTCACTCCATCGTCTCAAAATGACTTTCATTTACAAGCAGTACTGAACCCTGTCCATGGAGGACAGAAGAAAATGTATATATGCTGGTTAGCATTGTAAATGTGTGGCCACGTCTGTGGTAGAAAATAATAAAAAAAAAAGTACTACAGATAGGCCTAGTTGTGTACACGGGGAGGCCCACGAGAGTTCATAATTGACCTTAACTCCGCTGGGGACCAAATTCTATAACCGATTAATGATTGATAAAGATTAAGCCACCCAAGAGGTGGCACGGGCATGAATAGCCCCGTAATTCTATAACCGGCACTTTATCAACTTATATAGCAGTGGTGTGGTCAAGAGGCGTATTGGGTAATGGGGGACCTTAGCTGTAGTTAACATGAGCTGATGTTTAATTGGCGATATAGTATTCAATAATGGTAAATGGGTGCAGGACTAAACGGGTACTAGAGTAAGCAGGTTCGATATCAAACAGGAGCTATGATAAACAGGAGCTATACTAAGCAGGTGCTATACTAAACACGCACTGCAATAAACAGATGCATTAACAAACCAGTACTAAACAGGCGTTATGGTAAACAGATGATAATCTTTAATATATTTTTAGTAAAGAATAGCGTAGATAGAATATATAAGAACTTGTACTCTAGTGGACAGGTGCTATTCCATGCAGGTGCTATACAGTATGGAATCTTAAGTTTGACAAGAGGTGCTAGATATAATCTTGAGGTTATCTTGAGATGATTTCGGGGCTTTAGTGTCCCCACGGCCCGGTCCTCGACAAGGCCTCCACCCCCCAGGAAGCAGCCCGTGACAGCTGACTAACACCCAGGTAACTATTTTACTGCTAAGTAACAGGGGGCATAGGGTGAAAGAAACTCTGCCCATTGTTTCTCGTCGGCGCCTGGGATCGAACCCAGAACCACAGGATCACAAGTCCAGTGTGCTGTCCGCTCGGCCGACCGGCTCCCGACTATATAAGATACTAGATATAGTTATTGACCAGGTACTAGATCTAGTACTTGCTAGTTAACAAGTACTCCAGGTAGCTGGTATGTGTTTCACTTGTACCGCCATCAGTTGTTGTTTCAGATTTAGCTACTCAGAACGAAGTGCCCATGTAGCACGGGCTATGGTGAGCCCGTAAGAACGCGATTGATTGATTGCTGAAGATTAAGCTACCCAAGAGGTGGCACGGGCATGAATAGCCCGTAAGTGGTGGCCCTTTCGAGCCATTACCAGTATCAAAAGATGATACTGGAGATCTGTGGAGGCGCAACTGCACCCTGCGTGACGGGAGATGTCTCCCGGACCAAGTGGTGACCAAATGGTGAACGCGATGTTTCACGTTAAGATTATATAGCACTGGGGTCAGGATAAGGCTTTGGGATGGGACGGGGGGGGGGATGGTGCCCATCCACTTGGGACGGTCGGGGGATTGAACGCCGACCTGTACGAAGCGAGATCACTGCCAAATCACCACCTCTCTTGGTCCAAATTACCATCATCCCGGAAACAACGCCTCATAACTGCCTTTCTTGCCCTTGGCCGGGGAGGATTGACTGGGCGCCAATCCTTAACTGTAGCCCCTGTTTACCCAACAGTAAAATGAGGTACCTAGTTGTTCAACGATTTGGCGGGTCGTATTAAAGGGAACAATCAGGATTTAGGACCTGTTTAAGGAGTTATATGTGCTATTGGCTGTACAAGAAGGTAAGAACTCTTGTATATGTGTATATATATATATATATATATATATATATATATATATATATATATATATATATATATATATATATATATATATATATATATAATATTATCTCTCAACGATAATGTGATGATGTGAAATTTTAACTTTATATGATCAACGAACGCGTTAAGCACAGCGTATGTTGTTACAGATTCAGCTACTGGGAACAAGTTCCAAGTAGCACGGGCTATGGTGAGCCCGTAACTTACCTGGCACAGGAGCGGGAACACAGGGTAGTTAGCAGCCTTCAGTGGCAGGTTAGCTCAGGAAGGCTCTGAGCAGCAGGTTAGCCCAACGGGCTGTGCAACAACCTACATCATTGGCTCTATGCCTATCGCAGGGGGGGGGGGGTTAACATCAGTAGCCAATCACAGCACACATAACAGTAATAGGCTAGCACAACGCTCACAGCAACAGCTTATCAATCGCAGTATCCAATTGCAACAGTGAATCACAGCGTTCATTGAAAGTACTAATCACAGCGCTCAATACCAAAACCGAATCATCGTTCAAATAACGACCAATCGCAGAGCTCATTCATTTTAATTAACAACTAATTCACAGCGCTCGGTAACGACAACCAGTCAGCGCTCAATAGCAATAGCCAATCACAGCGTTCAATGGCAGCAGCCAATCACAGTGCTCAATAGTAACGGCCAATCATTCATCTTTGAATGGCAGCAGCCAATCAGATCGCTGAATAGCAGCCGCCAATCAAAACGATCACTCATAGGCAAACAACAGGCCGCAATGGCTTACACCTGACCAATACAAAAAAAATTCTTGGAAAAATTGGGCATTTCTTTGAACTATATATATATATATATATATATATATATATATATATATATATATATATATATATATAAATATATATATATATAAATATATATATATATAAATAAATATATATATATATATATATAAATAAATATATATATATATATATATATATATATATATATATATATATATATATATATATATATATATATATATATATATATATATATATATGTATGTATATATATATATATATATATATATATATATATATATATATAAATTATACGTGGATACTGGGATGCTCTTCAATTAAAAGTTTTAAGATATCGCTTTAAACCCTCAGTTTTATACATCATTACTGAAGATATATACAGGGGAGAGAGAGAGAGGGGGGGGGGGGGGAGAGGGGCAATAATTCTGTGTTGATTTTCGGGATAGCAGTTCATCAGGGCAGACTTGATATCTAAATGTCTGTGTTTCTCTCTATCTCTGTTTGATTTACTGTCGGCATTACCACATAAACGGCAGTTTACGGCACTCCTCTTTTGGTCGCTCTGAAGAGCCATCAAGAAGAGAGCAAAAAAAAAAAAAAAAGGTTGTATATGTACGCCTCGTTTAGGGGAGGTCTTTGGCTTGTTTGGAGTGTCCGCAATGTTTGGGCTCGTTGCGTTTCGTGACGAAAGTTGTGTCAAAGCCTTTGTACCCGTCCGTGAGTGCATATTCGTATGGAACTTTGATTCTTCTGGTATACATGGAATGAATTTGCTGTGAAAACATCGTATCATTATCCTCATTTTGTTAAACGTGTTGTCAAAGACCCACCGTCCATAATCTGCAGGAAGAATCCGCTGACAAGGCCAATTGAAGCCCAACCTTAACTTTAAGACGAAATAAATCAGACGAAATGTGGGCTCCTGAGTGACATTAAGTGAGAACCATACGCTCTAATCTGGCTTCGGATCGCCGAGGCTTTCAACAGTCGCAGCAACACAACCGGATAGCTATCGCTTCGGTCGTATAGGGAGGCCGGAGGCGGCCCCCCTATATATATACACACACACCTCGCTCCCTGCAATATAGCCTCTTGTGTTGACCGTTCTCTCAATCTTTTTCCAAACGTGGGGAAGAGATCCACCAGAAGAGGCGAGGTCGTAAATTTGTCTCGTGATGATATCTAACATTTCGAATACATCACCACTGCCGAGGACAAGGACAATGACGTCGTCGAAGTCGGCGTCGAGAACGAGTACTCGGGTGGGCAAAGATGGGGTTGCGGCTTGAATACGGTTATCGTGTTGATGGGCGTGCGTTGAAGGGAGAACAGGAGACCTGCCCTAGATGTTAATGGGTCACTTGCATGCCTCGTCCGGAGCCGCTTCACACACCGTCTCCTCTTCAACTAATTACTCGGACAAAAGTGGACAGCCCCTCTCTCTCTTTGGTCTAACGAGGAGCCTACGTCACACATACTTGAGTTACAAGAACGAGTTGAATACCGAGTCTTGCTATAGACAGCCGGACGGGATTAGCAATCGCTGCTCGTCGGCATAACTCATTTTTTTTCGAACTCCCTTTTGTCGACTCTTGTGTCTTTGTCTAGTGCTAGGGTCGACGCCCGTGGAGGGCCGCCCCCCGGCAGGAGGCGTTGTGGCACCTCAGATGGTGCCTGAAAGCACCAATGTCCTCACCTAGTTGTGCTTGCGGGGGTTGAGCTTCGGCTCTTTGGTCCCGACCACGTGTGGTTCCCAGGGAGTGTACAAGTGGACCTGAGAACACGAATTAGACTTCCATGGCCATCACTGGATGGGTGACCACTGGAAGCCTTGCCTAACTGATCCTAACAGGCTTCCGGCCTTAAAACAATGGTACCGGCATATCAGAATCTGCTTTCACAAAACAGATCTGTTGATCAATTTGGTGCACAGATTCAGGTGTTGAGTGACAGCGAATGTTGCCATAAGGCTGGTCAGTATTGCCAGAGAAATCGAGACTTGCGTTGCCAAATCAGGTGCCATCTTGGCAAAGGCTGAACAGAGTCATTTCAAGAAGTCTTGAAATGTAAGTAAATGTGGTAAGATTTGCATACGTTATGGGTTATGTACAGTTCCTGTAGCCTCCTGGCCCCGCCCTCTTTCTATAACCTTGTTAACGAATGAACACACACACACACACACACACACACACACACACACACACACACACACACACACACACACACACACACACACACACACACATTCAAGTAAGTTCACTGAGAAAAAGATAATACATCTCAAAAGGATAGAGTAAATATCTTTATATATAGAGTAGATAGATAGATTTAGTAGATAGAGCTATTTCTACCCTCGAGCAAACACACACACACAAACACCTTAAACCTCTTTCATATAGCTTATACAGGTGTATACAGCATATACACTCTATAAGGCTACACTATATAAGGTACAAGATATACTGTATAAAGCTGTAGGCGACACCTTGTGTAGCTGAAGCCTACACACTACATCCACACACCACACAATAAGAGCTCTATAAACTCCTGTCAACTATACATACATACATACATACATACATACATACATACATACATACATACATACATACATACATACATACATACATACGAATATAATCAGACTGCAATTGGTCACGAAAATGTATAATAATAATAATAATAATAATAATAATAATAATAATAATAATAATAATATAAAAAATAACAATAACGAAGAAAGAGACAGAGTCTATAGGAAAGTTATATAGCAACAATTAATAAAAATTATAATGCTAATTAAAAGATAAGATAGATAAAGGCAGTGTTGCAGGAGGACAAGTGATAGAGGGGGGGGGAGGGGGGTTATGGGGGAGGTGGGGGTGTTTGTGGGGGGTGTTCCCCTCCCCCCCCCCTCCCTCAAATGCCCCTCCTCCCCCCCCATTCAAGGGGGCTCATCCTACCCCCCCCCCCCCCCCCATCTCCCTAATTAGAACACAGGTTAAAGGACTCACCGCTCTGGGATGTGCGGACGTCCTGCAGATCTTGTTGCTGCTGCTGCTGCTGCTGTTGCTGTGATTGATGTGTCTTTGGGCTGTGGTGAGGGTTGTCGCTTTGTCCTGAAGACCCGCCGGAGGCCGCAGCTGCCGCCGCCGCCGCTGCGGCTGCGACGGCGGCATTGTTGACCCCCTCCTTGGCCAGGGACTCCGCTGTACCCGGGGACACACACACAAACAGTTAAGACGGGAGAAGTGGGCCATTAAACAACTTTTACTATTCTAAGCCTCTCTAGTCCTTTATTTTATCTGTGGTTCTTGTAGGGTTGGGAAAATAGTTTATTATACTAGGGGGGGGAAGGTGGGGGGGGGGGAGGACTTCGGGCGTAAAGATTAACATTAGCAAAAACCCGGACCACAAAGTTTGTGACAAAAAGGTTAAGGGGGGTGGATGGTAGTGTCCGCGTGCAGGCGTTGGTGCTCCTGGCGCTGTGTGTGTGTGTGTGTGTGTGTGTGTGTGTGTGTGTGTGTGTGTGTGTGTGTGTGTGTGTGTGTACTCACCTAATTGTACTCACCTAATTGTGCTTGCGGGGGTTGAGCTTTGGCTCTTTGGTCCCGCCTCTCAACTGTCAATCAACTGGTGTACAGATTCCTGAGCCTACTGGGCTCTATCATATCTACATTTGAAACTGTGTATGGAGTCAGCCTCCACCACATCACTTCCTAGTGCATTCCATTTATTAACTACTCTGACACTGAAAAAATTCTTTCTAACGTCTCTGTGGCTCATCTGGGTACTAATCTGGGTACTCTGTGGCTCATCTGGGTACTAATCTGGGTACTCTGTGGCTCATCTGGGTACTAAAAATTTTTTTCTAACGTCTCTGTGGCTCATCTGGGTACTCTACACACTCATCTGTGTGTGTGTGTGTGTGTGTGTGTGTGTGTGTGTGTGTCGGGGGGGGGGGGGGCTGTGTGTGTGGTTATTGGCCATGTTCCACTACCTGTTCCACGACACTACCACATGCCCCCTCCCTCCCTTCCCCCCTCCCCCACACACACAACCAATACCACACCCCAGCATAACCATTACCAGACCTTCACCACAACCACTATCTCACCCCCACCACCACCACCACCACCACCACAGTCACTTCTGCGCCATCCCCAACCCCCACCACTACCGCACGACCCCCACCATCTTACGACCACCACAACCACCACTACCGTACTCCACAACTACACCCCACTATACTACCCCCCCCCCCCCAACCACACCAACTACTCCACCATAACCACTACCTCACCGCCCAGCCATCACAACCATTTTACCAGTGAAACCCACTATCACCATCAGTAATAGTTCACTATACCATCACCATCACAACGCGGCCACCATCTCCACAACTAATATAACCGAAAAATTTACATAACGTAAGGTAATTCTCAGTTACTACCCAATTGCCACCGTAACACACTTAGCAGTAACAGCAATGACCTAGTTACGGTAACAAATATGCAAGAGCTATCTAAATTGGAGTTGTCTGCTCGGGGGTATATGCGCCCTTGGCGAGTGGGTCGGGGTTGGCATGAAGCAGAAGAGTGCCACGTGACACGGTACTAAATTGACCCCCACGAAATATTTTGCAGTAGCATTATGACTTTAATTATTTTCATTTTTTTTTCTATTTTTGCCATATTCTACAATTTTCGACAAAATTCTCAAAATCATCATACTTTGCATGTAATTAGCTGTAATAAGGGGCTGATTGGTGTGGCTGTAGGATCGAACCCGAGCTCTTGGACCCCGATTTTCTGGCCGTTGGTTGTCTAATGCAATAACTCCTGGCCTGTTTCCGTCTCATACCTGCTTTTAAAGTTGTGAATGGAGTTAGTCTCTACAATCGAGTGCAAAAAGCTGTAATAAGGGACTGTGTGTGTGTGTGTGTGTGTGTGTGTGTGTGTGTGTGTGTGTGTACTCACCTATTTGTGCCCCCCCCCCCGTAATACACCCCCCCCCTCCTTCCGTAACAAATATCCCCCCTCAGAAAGAGTTAACAAAGCAACAAACATTAATAATATCGCAAAATAACGAATAAATGCGTAACAACGGAAAAGTAATGGGTATAAAAATGAGAACACGAAGGATAGGCCTCCATCCCTTTCAATCCCACCCATCCATCCCCCTCCCCCCCCCCATCCCTTCCCCTCCCCACAAAATAAGTCTTCTAAAGAGTTGAGGAATTTTGATCATGCTGATGAGAGAGAGAGAGAGAGAGAGAGAGAGAGAGAGAGAGAGAGAGAGAGAGAGAGAGAGAGGGAGGGAGGGAGGGGGGGGGGGAAGGGAGTGAAAACTGGTTTTCCAAATGCAGCAAAAAAAAAAAAAACATAAAAAATGGGGGATTTATAAAAGAAACTGGGGAGACTTGCTTAAAAGTTTTTGACCGCTGATAACGCGATTAAAAAGGAGTGGAGGGAACAGGGTGAACCAGTAATGCGATTAGCCAGTCTCAAACAGTCTCTAACAGTCGCAACTTGTTAATCCTCACAATCTCATTTGTTTGATTATCCTTCTAGCTCTTTCTCCTTCGCTCTCTTTATCACGTCGTCTCATTCTCTCTCTCTCTCTCTCTCTCTCTCTCTCTCTCTCTCTCTCTCTCTCTCTCTCTCTCTCTCTCGCTCTCTCGCTCTCTCGCTCTCTCTCTCTCGCTCTCTCTCGCTCTCTCTCTCTCTCGCTCTCTCGCTCTCTCTCTCGCTCTCTCTCGCTCTCTCTCGCTCTCTCTCGCTCTCTCTCGCTCTCTCTCTCGCTCTCTCTCTCGCTCTCTCTCTCGCTCTCTCTCGCTCTCTCGCTTTCCTCTCTCTCTCGCTCTCTCGCTCTCCTCTCTCTCTCGCTCTCCTCTCTCTCTCGCTCTCTCGCTCTCCTCTCTCTCTCGCTCTCCTCTCTCTCGCTCTCCTCTCTCTCTCTCTCTCTCTCTCTCTCTCTCTCTCTCTCTCTCTCTCTCTCTCTCTCTCTCTCTCTCTCTCCCCCTCTCTCTCCCCCCCTCTCTCCCCCTCTCTCTCTCTCCCCCTTCTCCCTCCCTCCCTACCCCCCCTCCCTTCCCCCCTCCTCCTCCCCCCTATCCATCTTGGATAACTTCATTTTCCTAACGAAAAACTCTTCATACGCCACAGCTATGGAAAATATTTTTTTGCTTTGTCTAGACAAATGGGTACAGGGACACGCGCCTGCTAGCAGACTGAGAGCTTTCCCTTCCTATTGGTGAGCCTTACCCACTAGTTTCCCCTTGGAATTCGCCCCTCCAATCGTTTAGCAACCAGGTATACCCAATCACTGCTGGGTGAACAGAGGCGTATCCGTTCAGGATTGGGGCCTAGTCAATCCTCCTCGGTCAGGATACGAACCTGGCCCTGAAACGCTTACGCGCGGGGCGAGTGTGTTACCACTGCGCCACAGAGACTGTCTTAAGACGGACAGAATATCTATTAGAGGGGGACAGACATGCCCGGTACAGGGGGACAGACATGCCCGGTACAGGGGGACAGACATGCCCGGTACAGGCGTACAGACATGCCCGGTACAGGGGGACAGACATGCCCGGTACAGGCGTACAGACATGCCCGGTACAGGCGTACAGACATGCCCGGTACAGGCGTACAGACATTCCCGGTACAGGCGTACAGACATGCCCGGTACAAGCGTACAGACATGCCCGGTACAAGCGTACAGACATGTCTGGTTACTACGACACCTGTCCGCTCTACCGATGTTAATAGGTGAGATCGGTCGACAAATTCGCTTAATTTGTCGTATGTAGAAGAAGAAAATATCAAAGTGTTCAGTGAGGATCCACAAGGTCTTCTCTGAGTACTCTTTATTTTCTTCTCCGAGGCTATGGGCCCCTACACTTGCACCAGAGGTGGTACACCTTCTAGGTAAAAAAAAAAATAAAAAAAAAAAAATATATATATATACGTTTTCAGATTATTTTGATACTTTGAAGGACTTGTGAAAATGCGCTGGTTGGTTTTCTTCAGCTGGACCGGGATATGACGGGGAAGATCACCTGGCACACTCTTGCCCATCACACATTCGCCGACTTTGTTTTCTGCACTTGAGAGCTTATTAAGGCCTCCGATGTTTTTTTAAAACAACGTTAGCTTGCACACAGAGCGAGAGAGCGAGGGGATGGGGGGGGGGGGGGAGAGAGGGGCAAGGGAGAGAGTGGGAGAGAAGGGAGGGGGGGGAGAGAGAGAGCGAGGGAGATAGTGGGAGAGAAGGGATGGGGGGGGGGGAGAGAGAGGGGCAAGGGAGAGAGTGAGAGAGCCATACAGATGAGAAGGAAGGGGGGGGGGGAGAGGAGGAGAAATGAGAAAATAATGAAATACCGTCCTAGTGGTTGGGCACCATTCCTTTCCTCCCGTCCCATCCCAAATCCTTATCCTGACCCCTTCCCAGTGCTATATAGTCGTAATGGCTTGGCGCTTTCCCCCCTTCCCTGATAGTTTCCCTCCTTTTCATGTCGCTTCTCCCTCCTTGTATCTCTCTCTCTCTCCCCTTCCCCATTCTTTGTCTCCCTCCCTCCCTCCCCACTCTCCCTCTACGTAACTCACTCCTTCAATTAAGAATAATGGCAGCTGAACAGGATCGAGACATCCCAGTTTAGAGAGAGAGAGGAAAAAAAAGCGAAGATTCTCTCGAAAAAATTCAGAGGATTCCCCGCTGTGGGGGATCGAATATCACGGAACATAATCAGCAGAGATAATTATAAGACGGAGATCTGCGCAGTAATTAAAACTTTAATGAATTAATTGATAGGAATCATTAGGGCCGGTGGTGCATTTTTGAGCGAGCTTCACCTCTCATCCGAGAGGTGGAAAAAAAAATGTCGAAATTTTACCCCTCAAGAGATTTCACTTACCTGTTTTTTCCCAAATTGTTTCGTTTTTTTTTTTACGTTTTGGGTGATTTAAAAAAAATTATATATTTTTTTATGATGTTTGTTTCCCTTGTACGATATTGAAGTTAAATGCATTTAAAAAAAAATCATATATTCCTGATTGAACAAAAGGATTAACGACTTTTAACAAAATTAAAAACACAAAAAAATTAAATAAAAAAGACACCGTCTCCGTTGCGAATAATTGTGATATACTTGTTAAATAAGACTTTTTTTTTTTTAACTTGACGACCCTCCTTAAAAAAAGTCGAGAAAGACCAATTCTTTGATATTACGTTTCTGGCGGACCAAAAGCGACCTTAGGCTTCCCCGGCATAAGAGTCACTCGCCTCCCCTCCTTGCGTCTCGTCACGACCTTCTTCTAACAGTTGCATTGTGATTAGCGAGTCAGAAAAAATGGGGTAACAGGAGGAGACATAGTTGAAGAAAAAACGGGCCAGATAATATGATTAATGACTGATGCGATGAGAAGAGTTGATTACACTCCCACAAAAATCAAAGTTTGCATAATTTCTTTGGCATTAGTTCCCTCCCCCCCCCCTCCCCCCCCTCTGAAAAACAATTAAGTTTAAAGTTAGTTCTGTATTAGGTTCGTTTTCCCTTTTAATTATTATTATTTTTTTTTTCGTTAAACCTATATCTTCCTCAAGCTTTAAAAAAAATAAAATATTTGAAGGTGATTTTGTGAAGATGTCTGCTCCGAGTCTTCTTATTCTCTTGTGGCTATTAAATCAGATTAATTTCGGTGGATTCTAATCCCTATTGATTAATAGCGGCCCAGAAAAACTGTGAGGGATTATTGTAATTGGAAATTGGAGACATATAAAATTTATGCGATTTCCGAGGGCTGGGAGTGACCTGTCTATACACATCAATACATAGTTAAGATATTGATACTCCCTCCCCAAGACAGGGAGGGGCGCCCCCCCCCCAAGACAGGGAGGGGCCTCTTAAGATAGACAGGGTCCTCATAAAATAGGGAGGGCTCCCAAGACAAGGAGGGGTCCCCCAAGACAGGGAGGGGTCCCCCAAGACAGGGAGGGGGCCCCCCAAGACAGGGAGGGGTCCCCCAAGACAGGGAGGGGTCCCCCAAGACAGGGAGGGGTCCCCCAAGACAGGGAGGGGCCCCCCAAGACAGGGAGGGGCCCCCCAAGACAGGAAGGGGGCCCCCAAGACAGAGAGGGGGCCCCTTAAGATAGACAGGGTCCCACTAAAATAAGGAGGGCTCCCAAGACAGTGTGGAGCCCCAAGACAGGGAAGGGCCCCCAAGACAGGGAGGGGTCCCCCAACACTCACCAGCAGCCCTCAGCAGCTCCTTGGCGTTGGGTTCGTACTGGGAAAGTCGCTTCAGCTTCTCCGTCAGTTCCTCTTCCAGACGTCGTCGGGCCCGCTTCTCCTTCTTCAGCTTACGGAGGTAGAGTACTGTGAGCGGCGAGAGACAGAGGAGAGGGCATTAGTAGAGGAGACGAGGGGTAGAAGAGACAAAAGAAGGGGGCACTAACAGGTATATAAACTATCATTACAGCGAAGAAAAGGAAGTCACATTAACACCCAATGCAGTTGTGTGTAGAGGGTCCAAACGCAGCAGGTTTAAACCAGGACGGAAAGGTACGAAAGGCATATATATATCTCGGTCCGAATCCTGACGGACGGCCCTCATGGTGGGGGCTTGTTGCTATAAACCTTTTGACTAGGAGAGATGGACCGTGATCCTGTGAGAGACCTCGGGAGAGGTAAACATGTTATGGAGGGGGGGGGGGAAGAGGTGGGCCCCTCTCTTATCTTTTTTTCCCCCTTTTGTCTTCTAAGCTTTGCAACTTATTTTACATAATCTTCCAGTCTTCCATATGACTTGCCTTGTATACTGGCAAGCTGCCTCCTTGGGTTATTTCCTGTGGTGGCAGTCTTGCAGTCAAGGGGACATTGTGAGGCAGTCTTGCAGTCAAGGGTTTTTTGTGAGACAGTCTTGCAGTCAAGGGGACATTGTGAGGCAGTCTTGCAGTCAAGGGGACATTGTGAGGCAGTCTTGCAGTCAAGGGGACATTGTGAGGCAGTCTTGCAGTCAAGGGGACATTGTGAGGCAGTCTTGCAGTCAAGGGGGCATTGTGAGACAGTCTTGCAGTCAAGGGGACATTGTGAGGCAGTCTTGCAGTCAAGGGGACATTGTGAGGCAGTCTTGCAGTCAAGGGGACATTTGTGAGGCAGTCTTGCAGTCAAGGGGACATTGTGAGGCAGTCTTGCAGTCAAGGGGACATTGTGAGGCAGTCTTGCAGTCAAGGGGACATTGTGAGGCAGTCTTGCAGTCAAGGGGACATTGTGAGGCAGTCTTGCAGTCAAGGGGACATTTGTGAGGCAGTCTTGCAGTCAAGGGGACATTGTGAGGTAGTCTTGCAGTCAAGGAGACATTGTGAGGCAGTCTTGCAGTCAAGGGGACATTTGTGAGGCAGTCTTGCAGTCAAGGGGACATTGTGAGGTAGTCTTGCAGTCAAGGAGACATTGTGAGGCAGTCTTGCAGTCAAGGGGACATTGTGAGACAGTCTTGCAGTCAAGGGGACATTGTGAGGCAGTCTTGCAGTCAAGGGGACATTGTGAGACAGTCTTGCAGTCAAGGGGACATTGTGAGACAGTTAAGAACTGAAACTCATACTGGAACTGTCTAAAAAAATTGAAATAGTACTAATAAACATAGTAAAAATACAGGGGGCAACCAATAATTAATAAGACGCAAGACAAGGTAGAAGAACTTACACTTGACCTTCTCGTCCTCGACCAGTTGCTTCTCGAGTCGCTCCCTCATCTCCTTCTGTCGCTGGAACTCCAGCTGCAGGTGCTCTGGGGGGGGGGGGTCCAGGTAGGCAGGCATTATAAACACACAAGGAAAAAAGGAGAATCACTCCAATAGTCTCATTCATACAGCCGTGTTTGCTTCGACATCATTTTTTTGTTTTTCAGGTAATTTCTTTTTTCCTCCGGTGAAGTGGAGACTCGTGTTAGCATGTTTGATGATTCTGTTTTCATCAGTCATCAGGTCTGTTGTTGTTGCGGAGGTGTAGAGTCATGTGTTGAAGCAGGAGTCATGTGTGTATGTGTGTGTTTGTGTGTCTGTCTAAAGGTTGTTGGTCGACTCTTGTCTTTCGACTGCTTGTGTGTGTGTTTTTTCTTTATGTCCACTTGCAGTAAAGGGGACATTGTGAGGCAGTCTTGCAGTTGTAGTCCTGCCCTTCGTCGGCAGTGTGAGCTTGTTATTCGTCATCAGTGATATCTCCATTCTCGCTTAGTACACTCTCCTTCTCACTATCTATCTCCCATTCCTTCTCTCACTTTTCCTCCTATCTATCTTCCTCTCCCTCTCTTCTACACCCCCTGCTCTCTTTCCCCCCTCTCTTCTACACTTCCTTATCTCTCTTCCTCTCTTCTACACCCCCTCCTCTCTCTCCCCCTCTCTTCTACACTTCCCTATCTCTCTTCCTCTCTTCCTCTCTCTCTCTCTCTCTCTCTCTCTCTCTCTCTCTCTCTCTCTCTCTCTCTCTCTCTCTCTCTCTCTCTCTCTCTCTCTCTCTCTCTCTCTGTCTCTTTCTTTCTCTCTCTCTCTCTCTCTCTCTCTCTCTCTCTCTCTCTCTCTCTCTCTCTCTCTCTCTCTCTCTCTCTCTCTCTCTCTCTCTCTCTCTCTCTCTCTCTCTCTCTCTCTCTCTCTCTCATCCTCCCCCCCCTCTCCTACTTTACCTCTCATCTACTTCCCCCTTCCCAAGTCTACCTCTCGACACACTTACCCTTCTCTCTTATCCACTGCTTCTCCTCGTGCCTGACGCTCTCTGCCGCCACCTTCAGCAGGTTCTGGATGTTGCCGAGGAGGTTCTCAAGGGAGGAGAGAGGTGGGTGGTGTGGGGTGGGCGGCGTTGCATCCGGCCCGCCCATACTTAAGCCGGCCAGCCCACTCAAACCTGCGCCCCACACAACACCCACGTTAAATCAGGCAAATAGAACATATCTATAATATTTAAAAAAAAATTGTGGCCTGTATGAATATAAAGGAGTTTGAGACTGATGTATAATTGTTATTAAAAAAAGGGCTTTTGTGAAAAAAGTTAAGTGTTATACAGCTGGGTTCTATAACAGAGGTTAAATACGTTTAGATTTAATGAATGATTAAATGCAACCCCCCCCCCCACACAGTTGTCAAAACTGCATCTGCCAGATTTTCGATTCATTTTAAAAGCCTATTTATTTCCCTATCTTGATGGTCAAAATCGATTTCCTGAATATTCTTATTTTATTTCTCGTTTAATTTTCGTATCGTCTGCAAATATTCCTGCTCAGTCCTGAATCCAAATATATATATAGACACAATAGAGCATCGAGACAAGCCACTAAGAACGGTTTTCCCCATTATGGCTTAACTCTATTTGTACGAACTTCTTATTTCCCTTCGATATAACCATGTTCTTATCCATCTTAAGACAGCACCAGCAGTACCCTGAGTCTTGGTCATTCGTGTGACCCTGTATCAGGAGCTTAGTTAAAGTCAATAATTCGGATTCACGAAGCAGTTACGCAAGAACTTACGAACGTGTACATCTTTCCTGAATCTTTGATTGCTTTTGTTATATTTATTAAACAGTTTACAAGCATGAAAACTTCCCAATCAACTGTTGTTATTGTTATAAACAGGCTCCTGGTGCTTCGGAGCTCATTAACGATTTAATAATTGTAAATAAAACCGCCAAAAATGTGTAGGTTCGGAAGTGCTTGCGTAACTGCTTCGTGAATCTGGCCCAAGGCACACTGCGTCTCAAACCTTTTCACTATCAACTGCCTCAAATATGCTGGAACAGAATGAAAGTAAATTGGTCAAACATTGAGCGGCTCTTAGACTAATACCATGTTGTGTATCATTTATTCATTTTTCAGACGAATGGCTTTTGGAGTTATTGATTCAAGTTATATTTTGTTTCCCCCCCACAATAGACATTAAGGTAAATGACCGATTGTTCGACGTAAAGGATCTATCTTCTTTCTTAAAAATTGGTGCCGACCTCACCATAACTCCGGCACTCTACCTCAGGCTAATGATTTATTGAGTATGCGAGACAAGAGCTCGCAAAGCTCTTCTTTGCATTCTTTAAGCACCCTGGCAAACACCTCGCCCACCCTTAGGGACTTGTTTGGCTTTAATTTTTCTATTTGTTGACTAACTTCTTCCTTCCTGGTAACCACTAGATTTTAGATTTAGATTTAGATTTTTAGATTTAGATTTTTAGATTTAGATTTTTAGATTTAGATTTAGATTTTTAGATTTAGATTTTTAGATTTAGATTTTAGATTTAGATTTTAGATTTAGATTTTAGATTTTAGATTTTAGATTTAGATTTTAGATTTAGATTTTAGATTTAGATTTTAGATTTAGATTTTAGATTTAGATTTTAGATTTTAGATTTAGATTTTAGATTTAGATTTTAGATTTAGATTTTAGATTTAGATTTTAGATTTAGATTTTAGATTTAGATTTTAGATTTAGATTTTAGATTTAGATTTAGATTTTAGATTTCGATTTTAGATTTCGATTTTAGATTTAGATTTTAGATTTAGATTTCAGGTTTAGATGTTAGATTTTAGATTTTAGATTTAGATTTTAGATTTAGATTTTAGATTTAGATTTAGATTTAGATTTTAGATTTAGATTTAGATTTTAGATTTAGATTTTAGATTTTTTATTCAGGTAAAGGTACATACATTGAGTTGCATACATAATGTTGGATTTAAAGATATTGTACATACAATACCTAAAGCCACTAGTACACATAGCGTTTCGGGCAAACCGTGAGTAAAGTTGTAGTGATTAGAGTTGACTTAACTAGTCAACCTGTCCTCTTCACAATCAATGTCTTCTTCGGGCGGAGGCATAATTATTAAGCTCTTTAGTATATACAGAGACAAAACATTTATTTAAAATATTATTACTTTCTTTGTCATATTCAGTTATCTAAGTCTCAGTTTTTAATGCCCCTTTTCCCTAATTTTTGTTTCATTTAACACAAAACAAACTTTAGATTTGGCTTTAGCTGGTTGCTAACGAACTTTATTGTTTTTTGCACTGTCTTTTTTTCTTTAAATTTCAATCTAGTTTGATAAATTGTTGTTCTAGATTGACTTCCCAATTCTTAATCATTTTATGTGCAGTTTTATTTTTACATATATGGTTCTTTAGACCAATGATTTATATCCATGTGAAGTCATTATTATTCGATTTATTAAATTAATAAGATACACGACGTTCTTTAGCTTTGCTAAGAATATTTTCTATGAAAGTGAAGGAAAGACCTAATATATGAACAATAAGTGTATTAAAACCCTAATTTTGGGATGTAACCTAAATTCTTTCTCAAGGTGCTGTATACAATGTTCTCAAGAAGATTCCAGGAGTGTGTCTTCTTGGGTTGTTCAATTGTCCTGATTTCTGGGAACTGTGGGCAGTCATTATTCCCATTCTAAACACCACAATATATAAAGATATATATATATATATATATATATATATATATATATATATATATATATATACAATGTAGATACATTGTGAATCTACGTCGCAATCCTTATTATTTCACTAATCGCTACGTTCACATCGTATTCCATGACCAGCAAGTCTCCCTCATGGTTATGTCTATCCACTCTATCCTTCCCCAAAGACATTTCTTTATTTATTTTATTATTATTATTTTATTTATTTATATATATACAAGAAGGTACATTGGGATTGTGAGGATACATAGGATAGTAATTACAATCTTGTAAAGCCACTAGTACGCGCAGCATTTCGGGCAGAAACATCCAATTTCTTAGTCCAATTAAATCAGCTTTTAGGAAATCTGGCACCTAAACAGAATTTTGCTATTACCCATCTATTCCATTCCATGATGTCTGATATCCTTGTGATCGCTCTTTCCCTCACTCCCTATTTCGATGTCACTTGTGCCTCCCTGTGTGTCTAAAATATTATTTTTCCATGTTTGGTCCTAAATATGTTAGTTAAAAGAAACAATTATCAACTATTTTTTTTACAAATCTGCGTTGGTACTCGTTGCTTTGTTAACACAGTTTAACGTTAAATGTTAAAAGACACTCCATAACACATTGTTTGGTCTAGATGGTCTATCATAGTCCAGCACATTACTGCTTTGCCTTTACTTTGGACTTTACTCATAGCCCAACACATTACTTCCATTCTGTCGAAGTTCAGTGGCCTGTATATAACTCCTCCTATTAGATTATTATTTTCATTTGATTCTAACCATATACCTTTTGTATGTTCCACAGACACCCACCTGGAGGTAAGCGGTCGTCGGCGACGGGCAGGAGGGCGGAGCTCTGCGAGGTGGTGGGCGTGGGGACACTGCTGCTGCTACTGCTGCTGCTGCTGATAGTGCCGGAGAGCAGGGTGCTCATGCCCGCCCCCAGCCCGCCCACGCCCCCGCCTGAACTGCTGTTGTTGTTGGTGGTGGAGGTGAGGTTGTTGTTGTTGTAGTGTAGGGAGGGGCGATCTGGGTAGTCGAAGTCGTCCCTGTCGCTCAGGTCTGTCGGGAGAAGACCAGCTCAGGGATTAGGGACACCAGTCAGGGATTAGGAACACCAGTCAGGGATTACGGACACCAGTCAGTGATTAGAAACACCAGTCAGGAATTAGGGACACCAGTCATGGATTTGGGACACCAGTCTGGGATTAGGGACACCAGTCAGGGATTAGGGACACCGGTCAGGGATTAGGGACACCGGTCAGGGATTAGGGACACCAGTCAGGGATTAGGAACACCAGTCAGGGATTAGGGACACCAGTCTGGGATTAGAAACACCAGTCAGGAATTAGGGACACCAGTCATGGATTAGGGACACCGGTCTGGGATTAAGGACACCAGTCTGGGATTAGGGACACCAGTCAGGGATTAGGGACACCGGTCAGGGATTAGGGACACCGGTCAGGGATTAGGGACACCAGTCAGGGATTAGGAACACCAGTCAGGGATTAGAAACACCAGTCAAGGGAAGCAGGGAAGTTAAGGGGCAGTTAAGGGAAGGGGGAGATTTCAGCAGGGTGGACCTACAGGGGGGGGGGGGTAAACAAGATGGGTGAAGTGTGGGGAGCCAATAGTAGGGGGTCAGGGTGGTTAATGGGGGGGGTTCAGGTGAGTGGGGGGGGTCCTTTTGGGAAGGGGGGTGGAGAGTGAAGAGAATGAAGGCACAGGAGAATGGAAAATAGTTGTGTAGGGAGGGGAAGAAGTGAGAGATCCATATTGAGGCAAGGGAAGGGAATTATCAGGGAAAGCGCCAAGCCATTGCGACTATATAGCACTGGGATGGGACGGGGGGAAGGAATGGTGCCCAACCACTTGGACGGTCGGGGATTGAACGCCGACCTGCATGAAGCGAGACCGTCGCTCTACCGTTCAGCCCAAGTGGTTGGGTAACATATTGAGGCAAGCCAGAAGGTGAAAACCAATGTAAGGTCAGGATGGAGTCAGACCAACATGGAGGGTCTAGGGGGGGGGGGAGCGGTAGAAGACCTGTGGGGTCAGAAAGGAGGCAGAGGATGACTCCCCCCTTTCTTGACTACACCAGAAGGGGATAAGTGAGGATAGATGGGTGGCTCCTAGAAGGAAACATTCTTGTGTCTTAAAGAATACAGATCAAGAAGTTCAGTACACCCAGACTGCACACACAGAGAAAGCATCTCTGAGTGGACTTAAGACACCACAAGACCAGGAGGAGATTCATCAATACATACACTATAAACACGACTTACTCCTGGAGATGATTAATTGCTAATGATGAGAATTAACTTGATGCATGAGTCGTTGTAAGTATGTATTATGGAACCCGGGTCCAGGAGCTGCAGCCCAACCTGTTTGTTTTGACTAACGCATGTGAATGGCACTGTTCTCCTGTATCTTAGGCTTGCTTCTGATTCTCGGCCTCTTGATTGGTTCTGGGGGAAATCAGGAGTACTCAACGTGAGCCTGATAGCTCTCTCTCATTGGTCCACTTGGTATCACTAAAGGCATAAACAAATAATACTTCCCCATTTTCCTTGGTTTGACCATACATACTCGACCTCAAGTCGACCAGGTGTGACTCGACCGAAGAAAAGGTCGAATTGGTCTATTGGAGGCACAGCGCCTCCAACTAGCATCAGGTACGACTAGAATTAAGTCTTTCCATGGGTTTTAATTGTTTAATAGGGCCCCCGTTACAATTGATAGGCCTTAAGTGCTTCTCATTAAGGAGGTCTACTGACATAAAGTTTACCCACCTATATGGATCAATTGCCTTGAGATGGGTCAGTTATGCAGGTGCAATCATTTGCATATGTTAGATGATGTTGGAAGATCGAATTCTATCACACTAAACAGCGAACAATGTCCACTCCTGAATGCGCAAGCCAACTTGTGAGTGTGTATATATATAAGGAAAGGTAACTCGCGCACTTTTCCTAACACACTTGGCTATGAATCTACACTCTTGTTACGAATACTCGTTCGTTATTTACTTAGCATAAAACCTATTATTCACGAATTAAGCTGTTGACAAAAAAAAATCAATTTGTCAGCCGCTTCTGTTGATCGATTGATCAACATGGGATGGGATGAGCAGCATCCCTCATCTTGCTTCCTCCCTCACCTGCATTAATGCATCTTGCAAGAGGTTCTCCAACGCCTCACACATCATGACAGATCTATTTACCTCGGATCAAAGCAGAGGGCAAATGTTTTCCCCCCGTGTGTTCGTCAGGCTAATGAATTTCGCGGTAAATGTTTCTCAAGTGTTCAGTTCCTGATCACTCGGTGTAGTAAATGGCTCTGGAGAAACGATTGGGCACGTGGCTGAGGTGATGAAGGTCTAGACCCGTCGTATCATGTCATTATTCATCGTTTCATCACGTTATTGTGATATTTATTGTACATGTTATTCATTATATAATATGTAGAAAGAGTTACATTAGCGTTATCTTCATTATATAACATCCAAAGCTGGTTTCTGAAAGAGTAGGCCTGTAGGCTTTCCATACAAAATTAAAATTCTAATGTGCTGAACAGATAAGAATGAAAATAAAATTATCAAGGGAAAAAAGGCTTCAATATATGGAAAGGAACATAGAAGGGCTTCACAACATGGAAAGGAGAACATGACAAACTACATCCCTTCCATGTGGCTACCTACCTACCTTGAGGCTACCTTGTGGTGCTTCCGGGGCTTAGTGTCCCCGCGGCCCGGTCGTCGACCAGGCCTCCTGGTTGCTGGACTGATCAACCAGGCTGTTAGACGCGGCTGCTCGCAGCCTGACGTATGAGTCACAGCCTGGTTGATCAGGTATCCTTTGGAGGTGCTTATCCAGTTCTCTCTTGAACACTGAGAGGGGTTTGCCAGTTATGCCCCTTATGTGTAGTGGCATATGAAGTCACAAACTTTCTCCTTACCCATGAGTAGAATGGATGAATTACAATGAACATTATAAATGAGTTTTAACATATTTTCAATTGGAGGGCGGAAAAAAACAATGAAAGGTACCAAAGACAGAGTCGTTCGCTCACCATTCTTGTCGTCGAGGTCGTCGGCGTCGGAGAGGCCGTCATCCTTGTCGTCGCGGTCGTCGCGCGGCGTCGGGGCGTCGCTCAGGTCGTCCCGCGAGTCGCTCTTACTGCTAAGGTTGAGGGCGTCGCCCTCCCCGTACCCTGCAGGATGGGTATGTGTGCTGTCAAGCCACACTGGTGAATGCTGCATGTATAGATGGTGCTTCTCTGCCGGAGGGATGGATGGGGGGGAGGGAAGGTTATAGCCACTAGGGTGATATATGCTGGTGGCTTGTGTGGGTGTGGGGGGGTGTGGGTATGGGTGTGTGTATGTGTGGGGGTGTGCGTGTGGGGGTGTGTGCGTGTGGGTGTGGGGGTGTGTGCGTGTGGGTGTGGGGGTGTGTGGGTGTGGGGGGTGTGGGTATGGGTGTGTGTGGGTGTGGGGGGGTGTGGGTGTAGGGGTGGGTGTGTGTGTGTGGGTGTGGGGAGTCGTGTCTTAACACCTGTTTGTGTGATGAAGGTCTGTCTTGGCCCACCTGTGTGTGTGGTGGGGGTGTGTGGGTGTGGGTGTGTGGGAGTGTGGGTGTGTATGTGTGGGTGTGGGGGGGTGTGGGTGTGTGTGGGTATGGGTGTGTGTAGGTATGTGGAGTCATGTCTTAACACCTGTTTGTGTGATGAAGGTCTATCTTGGCCCACCTGAATGTGTGTGGTATTGATCAGTCTTGGCCCACCTGTCTGTGTATAGTTGAGGCTTCACGGGCCAAGTCTTCATATGTAGTAACCCCATTAATGGGGTTCGAACGGGTGTGTTACAGTGCAACTTGTTTCGTGCACTGTATGGCTATGTAACGAGATGATCTAAGAGGTACAAGTCTACATTTCGTACATGCGAATATTCGCCATGGAGTAAGGTACAAGAATCATGATACATATTGGGCAAAATAATATTGATGATAATACATGAAATTAACACCCAGCGGATGAAATGGGCGTGATGAAGGGGCAAGGGGCGTGGTGAAGGGGCAAGGAACGTGGTGAAGGGGCAAGGGGCGTGGTGAAGGGGCAAGGGGCGTGGTGAAGGGGCAAGGAACGTGGTGAAGGGGCAAGGAACGTGGTGAAGGGGCAAGGGGCGTGGTGAAGGGGCAAGGAACGTGGTGAAGGGGCAAGGGGCGTGGTGAAGGGGCAAGGAACGTGGTGAAGGGGCAAGGGGCGTGTATAGAAGCAAGAGTAACTACCTAGCTTCGTCCCAACATACTTAATTCCCGAGTTAATTCCTGTCCTGCACCTGGGGGCGTCTCATCTTGAATCTTATGCTTCAAGTAATGAAATGAAGAAGGATTTCCTAATTGTTCTTCGTCATTACTGATGATTCAACTGTGCCAAACTGCATTGTTCAACTCAAATCCGAGATTTCACAATCCCCCCCCCCCCCCACCCACTAGCCTAATATTTGAAGGCTGGTGCCAGCAGCAACAGCTTTGTGGAACAGGGGTTTCAATAAGGTTATTTAATGTGTGCTATTATCTCTTGACTCAAACTTGTGTACTGAACAATGTGTATGTGTTAATCTAGAGCTTAATTTTGAGTGACGTGAGTGGCTCTCAAGAGGAATGCGTGACGTGAGTGGCCCTCAAGAGGGATGAGTGACATGAGTGGCCCTCAAGAGGGATGAGTGACGTGAGTGGCCCTCAAGAGGGATGAGTGACGTGAGTGGCCTTCAAGAGGGATGAGTGACGTGAGGGGCCCTCAAGAGGGATGAGTGACGTGAGTGGCCCTCAAAAAGGGATGAGTGACGTGAGTGGCCCTCAAGAGGGATGAGTGACATGAGTGGCCCTCAAAAAGGGATGAGTGACGTGAGTGGCCCTCAAAAAGGGATGAGTGACGTGAGTGGCCCTTAAAAAGGGATGAGTGACGCGAGTAACAACTCACCGTTGGTCTTGTGTGGAGAGATGGGACGGTCTGGGGCCTCGTCCCTCTCTAGTCCCAGCACGCGGTCGGCCCGGTTCCTATCCTCCCGTATCCTGCCGGATTGAACAACATCATGCGTGAATACAAGCAGTTCTTTTTGACAGTTAGAGAGGAGAGAGACAGTCAGTTTACAACAACCAGTCAAAAAATGCAGCTTTTGGACAGTCAGAAGTAGTTTGGCTTACATTGGCCCCCCCCCCCCCCCACCTCCCCCCCCCCCAACACAGGCTGAGACCCCGCCATTACGGAGGAGATCACGGGTTAATGACCATTAAGGCAATCAGCTAGACCAAGCAGTCGACAAAGGAAAAAAAAAAAAAACATCATTTCGCTCACCTTGTTTCTGTTGTTTAATTTATAATGTTACATTCCCACTGTCAGCGATTGATATATTTCCATTTTCAGTCACTAAATTCCTATTTTCAATTAATCAATTTCCATTTTCAGCCACTAAATTCCTATTTTCAATTAATCAATTTCCATTTTCAGTCATTAAATTCCTATTTTCAATTAATCAATTTCCATTTTCAGCCACTAAATTCCTATTTTCAATTAATCAATTTCCA
Source organism: Procambarus clarkii (assembly GCF_040958095.1). Lineage (NCBI taxonomy): Eukaryota > Metazoa > Arthropoda > Malacostraca > Decapoda > Cambaridae > Procambarus > Procambarus clarkii. The sequence goes on from NC_091198.1 coordinate 9,392,820, forward strand.
TTTTCAGCCACTAAATTCCTATTTTCAATTAATCAATTTCCAGTCACTAAATTCCTTTTTTTCAATTAATCAATTACTATTTTCGTTTACACCAGATCTAAATACCAGCTCGTGAGGATTAATTGACGTGGGTTAATTCACGAGGATCAACTTACGTGGATTAGTTATGAGGATTAATTTACGAGGACTACGCTACACTCTCCGAGGACTGTCTCGGAGAGGCTGCCGGATCCACGTAAATTCAGTAGAATTTCTGGTTGCAATTCTTTTTTACCATGTCGTAGCTCAGTCGATTAAGGCAGCGTCTGGGATGCTCTCGGACGCAGGTTCGAATCCTCGTCACGGCCCTTGTGGATTTGTTTACAAGGACTAATTCGTGAGGATTAAATTTTGGAAAGCGCTTGGTGTGTTACGAGTTCCACACGAGAACCATCAATATGCCACACTCACACTATCTTGAGGTTATCTTGAGATGATTTCGGGGCTTTTTTTTTTTTAGTGTCCCCGCGGCCCGGTCCTTGACCAGGCCTCCACCCCCAGGAAGCAGCCCGTGACAGCTGACTAACACCCAGGTACCTATTTTACTGCTAGGTAACAGGGACATAGTGTGAAAGAAACTCTGCCCATTGTTTCTCGCCGGCGCCTGGGATTGAACCCAGGACCACAGGATCACAAGTCCAGTTTGCTGTCCGCTCGGCCGACCGGCTCCCTATAGCACTAGACAACAGCCTCACACTAGAAAAAGTCAAATTCCTCATACAAAATAGCTCACACTCTTCGAACAACTGCAGTTGAAAAAGGGGCAAAGTGCACTGTGAAATATTATTAAAAATATACATTTTTCCTCGTCAAATGGTTAATGTTGACTCTTGTTGTGAGGAGAGAGAGAGAGAGAAGGGGGAGAATGACGCTTCAAATAGCTGGACTCCGTCTCTCGACAAGTAGCTGATTTTTTATGATATTCATAACATCAGCTTAGTGACAGGTTGTCCTGGCACTGATGAGTTGAGTAATGGGAGTTGGTGGTACCTCCTCTGGTGGTGGTGGTGGTAGTGGGGGTGGTTCTGGTGGTGGTAGTGCTCCAGCTCCTGGTCCCCGGCTGGCGCTTTGTTATGGTTTCATCTGGTGGTTACACTGTCGCTGCCCCTCACCGGTTAATTTTTTTTCTGAATTATGTTAATGAAGACTTATTTTCTCTCTTCTTCTCCTTCCCCCCCCCCCCCTCCTCTCTCTTCACTCTTTTCTCCTCGTCTCTCTCTCTCTCTCTCTCTCTCTCTCTCTCTCTCTCTCTCTCTCTCGTCTCTCTCTCTCTCGTCTCTCTCTCTCTCGTCTCTCTCTCTCTCGTCTCTCTCTCTCTCGTCTCTCTCTCTCTCGTCTCTCTCTCTCTCTCTCGTCTCTCTCTCTCTCTCGTCTCTCTCTCTCTCTCGTCTCTCTCTCTCTCTCTCTCTCTCTCTCTCTCTCTCTCTCTCTCTCTCTCTCTCTCTCTCTCTCTCTCTCTCTCTCTCTCTCTCGTCTCTCTCGTCTCTCTCGTCTCTCTCGTCTCTCTCTCGTCTCTCTCGTCTCTCTCTCTCGTCTCTCTCGTCTCTCTCGTCTCTCTCGTCTCTCTCGTCTCTCTCGTCTCTCTCTCTCGTCTCTCTCGTCTCTCTCGTCTCTCTCTCTCGTCTCTCTCGTCTCTCTCGTCTCTCTCTCTCGTCTCTCTCGTCTCTCTCGTCTCTCTCGTCTCTCTCGTCTCTCTCGTCTCTCTCGTCTCTCTCGTCTCTCTCGTCTCTCTCTCTCTCTCTCTCTCTCTCTCTCTCTCTCTCTCTCTCTCTCTCTCTCTCTCTCTCTCTCTCTCTCTCTCTCTCTCTCTCTCTCTCTCTCCCTCTCTCCCTCCCTCCCTCCCTCCCTCCCTCCCTCCCTCCCTCCCTCCCCCCTCTCCTGTGTGTGTGTGTGCGCGTGCGTGTGTGTGTGTGCACGCGTGTGCGTGCGTGCTTCTAGCCACACATCTCTGTGCGTGGGGGGGGGGCAACAAGGAAGACACGGGGGGGGGGGTGTGAGCGCACCAAACAATCAATTAAGCAGAGGAGATTGTATACAGACGTGGATGGGCAAGAGCGACAACCCCTAATGGGAGTCTCTAGGCCCTGATAGACGGAGTGAGCAAGGGGTTGGTGGGGGCGGCCATTGTTCTACCTCCTCCCCATGTTTGTTATCGTGTTCTTCAGCGTGGGGGGGGAGGGGGAGGTGTGTGAACATTCATTAACAGCGGTGAACGTTGATTGTAGTGCGGACGAGAGAGACAGGTGGATGTCGATACAATTATTGTTGGCCGGTGTGAGACTAGCGGTGTTATGGGGGGGATGGGGGGTGGTGAGGGGGATAGGGATTGGTAGGGGGAGAGGGGGGTGGTGAGGAGGGATGGTGAGGGGGGAAAATATTTACAAGTACGGTTTTTTTCGGGAGTTGTAAAAAAAATTAGCATGGGGTTATTCACTATTAGTGTGTATACTCGTTATACTTGTGTTCACTCACTGTACTTGTGTTCACTCACTGTACTTGTGTTCACTCACTGTACTTGTGTTCACTCGCTGTACTTGTGTTCACTCGCTGTACTTGTGTTCACTCGCTGTACTTGTGTTCACTCGCTGTACTTGTGTTCACTCGCTGTACTTGTGTTCACTCGCTGTACTTGTGTTCACTCGCTGTACTTGTGTTCACTCGCTGTACTTGTGTTCACTCGCTGTACTTGTGTTCACTCACTGTACTTGTGTTCACTCGCTGTACTTGTGTTCACTCGCTGTACTTGTGTTCACTCACTGTACTTGTGTTCACACTCTGTACTTGTGTTCACTCGCTGTACTTGTGTTCACTCACTGTACTTGTGTTCACTCGCTGTACTTGTGTTCACTCACTGTACTTGTGTTCACTCACTGTACTTGTGCGAGAACACAATGATGGATCCTTCCTTCTGAAGATGTATCATTAAATACGAAAGTACTTAAGGAAATTCATGTTTCAATTCTTCCTTCGTGGTCTGACACTGTCACATTTTTCATCACCTGTTAATTTTCGTGATTTACACACACACATTATATATATATATATATATATATATATATATATATATATATATATATATATATATATATATATATATATATATATATATATATATATATATATATATGCAAACAAGCCTGAATGGTCCCCAGGACTATATACAACTGAAAACTCACACCCCAGAAGTGACTCGAACCCATACTCCCACAACTGGTATGTACAGGGACGCCTTAATCCGCTTGACCATCACGACCGGACAAAAGGAAGTGATAGCCGAGGCTATTTGAACCACTTCCCCGCCGGCACTCGGATGGTAATAGTCCGAGTCCTGGGGACCATTCAGGCTTGTTTGCATTTGTGTTCCTCACGTGTGCCCCAAAGAATGAGGTGATTTGATAAAATGCTATGCCCAAGATTACCATCCGAGTGCCGGCGGGGAAGTGGTTCAAATAGCCTCGGCTATCACTTCCTTTTGTCCGGTCGTGATGGTCAAGCGGATTAAGGCGTCCCTGTACATACCAGTTGTGGGAGTATGGGTTCGAGTCACTTCTGGGGTGTGAGTTTTCAGTTGTATATAGTCCTGGGGACCATTCAGGCTTGTTTGCATTTGTGTTCCTCACGTGTGCCCCAAAGAATGAGGTGATTTGATAAAATGCTATGCCCAAGATTACCATCCGAGTGCCGGCGGGGAAGTGGTTCAAATAGCCTCGGCTATCACTTCCTTTTGTCCGGTCGTGATGGTCAAGCGGATTAAGGCGTCCCTGTACATACCAGTTGTGGGAGTATGGGTTCGAGTCACTTCTGGGGTGTGAGTTTTCAGTTGTATATAGTCCTGGGGACCATTCAGGCTTGTTTGCATTTGTGTTCCTCACGTGTGCCCCAAAGAATGAGGTGATTTGATAAAATGCTATGCCCAAGATTACCATCCGAGTGCCGGCGGGGAAGTGGTTCAAATAGCCTCGGCTATCACTTCCTTTTGTCCGGTCGTGATGGTCAAGCGGATTAAGGCGTCCCTGTACATACCAGTTGTGGGAGTATGGGTTCGAGTCACTTCTGGGGTGTGAGTTTTCAGTTGTATATAGTCCTGGGGACCATTCAGGCTTGTTTGCATTTGTGTTCCTCACGTGTGCCCCAAAGAATGAGGTGATTTGATAAAATGCTATGCCCAAGATTACCATCCGAGTGCCGGCGGGGAAGTGGTTCAAATAGCCTCGGCTATCACTTCCTTTTGTCCGGTCGTGATGGTCAAGCGGATTAAGGCGTCCCTGTACATACCAGTTGTGGGAGTATGGGTTCGAGTCACTTCTGGGGTGTGAGTTTTCAGTTATATATATATATATATATATATATATATATATATATATATATATATATATATATATATATATATATATATATATATATATAACTGAAAACTCACACCCCAGAAGTGTGAGTTTCACACTTCTGGGGTGTGAGTTTTCAGTTGCATATTGTCCTGGGGACCATTCAGGCTTGTTCGCATATATATATATATATATATATATATATATATATATATATATATATATATATATATATATATATATATATATATATATAAAGGATAATTACATCCTCGTACACTGCCCCAAAACACAATAAATTGTAATTTTGGTTACAGATTTTTTCATTGGCTTAAAATTAATTAGGTTTAATAGGTAAATCGGCTTGAGTACTTTACATATTTTTCCACCTCTGGAGAGTCTACGACTCCAGAGAAAAGTCTGCACCGTCTTGGACTTCTGCAACTTTTAGAAATGTGTTTTCAATTTTTTTCATTTTCAATTTTTCATCCAATTTCAGTTTTTATTAGAAATGTGTTTTCAATTTTTTAACTATTAGAAATGTGTTTCAGAAACCTACTGAAATTAAATTATACCACCTCCACGAGGCCAAGTTGCCTAACAAGCCGAGTTTTCCTGAAAATTATATATATTTTCTAAAGATAAAACTAATATAGAAATTTGATCAAATCTAATCTATCCCAACCTAATCTATGCTAACATAACTAAATCAGTAAGTTATGCTCTTAGCATGCTATAATAATCATTAAGTATACAATTTGAAAATAAATATTTGAAAATAAAAAAAATCACTCGGCCTTTTAGGCAAATGCGTTTAGCATTCTCTATTTTTCTCATGGATCTTTTCCGCATACTTTGTTCAGTGTTTTTCTGATCGGTGTTATATATATATACATACCTGGTTTGTATGTGTGTGTGTACCTGGTAGGTGTACCTGGCTGGTGTACCTGGCTGGTGTACCTGGCTGGTGTACCTGGCTGGTGTACCTGGTAGGTGTACCTGGCTGGTGTACCTGGCTGGTGTACCTGGCTAGTGTACCTGGCTGGTGTACCTGGCTAGTGTACCTGGCTGGTGTACCTGGCTGGTGTACCTGGTTAGTGTACCTGGCTAGTGTACCTGGCTAGTGTACCTGGCTGGTGTACCTGGCTGGTGTACCTGGCTGGTGTACCTGGCTAGTGTACCTGGCTAGTGTACCTGGCTGGTGTACCTGGGTAGGTTTACCTGGCGGGTGTACCTGGGTAGGTTTACCTGGCTGGTGTACCCGGCAGGTGAGGAAAGAGCAGGAGAGCCGTAATCAATGACCCAAAATGCCCCTCTGCTCCCAGCTTATTACTAAGTTCCACGATTTAATTGATAGTTCCTGATTTAGCGCAGCTGGACACGCAACAATGACTACACTCTTCACCATGTATATATGTATATGTGTATATATATATATATATATATATATATATATATATATATATATATATATATATATATATATATATATATATATATATATATATATATATATCGGCTGCTTCTATCTGCGCCTATATCTAGCCCACTTTCCCCTTTCTGGTTAGGATTGCTGTATTGGACAGAAGGGACGAGGTGCTATATGACGCTGCACCATATATGACGTTATATAGGTGCTCTGTCAACGGATTGGGCTGTCAACGGGTTGCTCTGTTGTCAACGGGTTGCTCTGTTGTCAACGGATTGCGCTGTCGCGTTTTTTTTTTTTTATGTATCCGTAGCCGTAGTATTTATACATATTTTATGTATAAATATGTAAATATTAAAAAAGTAACGGCTTACAAATATTCCCGTTTTTTATGCATCGGTCTCGATAGGTTAGGTTAGGGAGGGGGGGGGGTTGTATGGGATCGAACCCTTGCTGGTTTAGGCTGTGCAAGGATGAATATTTTAAGAAGTGATACCTCAAGACAACAGACTGGACGGAGCCTAGTTGTTATAGATTCAGCTACTCGGAACAAAAGTTTCCTAGTAGCATGGGCTATGGCGAGCCCGTAGTGGACTTACCTGGCACAGGAGCGGAGGGGCTGCGGGTTGACGCAATCACAGGACACACAAACTACTTCCCCAGGATCGGGAGAGTAGAAGTAGAAGTAGAAGTAGTAGTAGTAGTAACTCTACCCCCTCCCCCTCCCCAGATAATACCGTTGTTTAAACAGGTGTACGACTGTTGTTTGGGACGCCCTGGCCCGCTATTGCTGGGTTTTAATTACCCCCAAGTAATTTTAGGTCTGTAGATCTCGACACACGAATATTGTGATATATTCACCGAATCGAATCATTTCATAATATTCATTTGCATTTTTTTTTTTTTGAGGGGGGAGGGCAGTTGCTTTTAGGGTTATTTCTTCTTTTTTTTTGTTGCATTTCATTCCGTGCGTGTTGCATATAGATATGATAAGTTATTAAAAGGTAAATATATATAATTTGGGGTCAGATGTGACAATTACGTCCGCTGAGAGATGCCTTAAATCATGCCGTAGTTGTGTTGCCATGCGGTGCCCTGTTTAATTGTTAGGTAGCAGGGGAGGGGGAATAGGAAGGGAAGGGGGGGGGTGGGAAGGGGGAAGGTTTGGTGGTTGTTAGGGCGGGAATAGAAGGAAAGGGGAGGGGGGGGGGAGGGGAGGGGGAAGGATAGAGGCAGGTAGGTAGGTAGGTAGGTAGGGATCGGGGTCATGTTTCACACCACCTTGCCAATCAACCACACGCTAACACTCAAAAACGCTCATTACTCGCATGCACCGGCTTCTGATTGGTCTGAATGGTACCTCCACCCCTCCCTTTAACACCCCCCCCCCTCCCCCTCTCCCCCTCCCCCCCCCCCCAACACCCGCACACACACACATATCTCACTCGAAATTAGTATCAGCTTCTGATTAGTCACGCTGTTGCCAACCCTGTCTTGAGTTTCCGATTGTGGGTGACTTATGCATTAGTTTTTTTTTTGCACGTAGAGGGGGAGAGGGGGGGGGGAATTATGGGTTGAAGGGGGAAGGGGGGGGGGGAAAGATTGACAGTTAGTTGACGGCGGTCACAACCTGCCCAGTCCAACCTGTGTTGACGACTCTCCAACAAGCACAGACCTATAAGTTGTAATGAGTTTTCCTTGTTGCAAGGGGATGGTGGTGGTGGTGGGGGGGGGAAGGAGGTAAATGGAAGGATAGTAATGGTTGAGGATAATTTGAATGTGAAGGGGGGGGGTGTGAGGGGCCGTTGCCCCCTCACATGAGGGGGGGGGAAATCGGTGATTGGAGAGAGGGGGGAGGTTAGGATAGGGTGAATGTAAGGCTGGGTAATGGGAAGGGAGAGAGAGAGGGGGAACGATGGGAAGGAACAGGAAGGTGTGAGGGTTAAGGAGGCTAATTACAGAAAAGCTCTTGGGGAGAGGGAGAGTGAGAGGGAGAGTGAGAGGGAGAGTGAGAGGGAGAGTGAGAGGGAGAGAGAGAGGGAGAGTGAGAGGGAGAGAGAGAGGGAGAGTGAGAGGGAGAGAGAGAGGGAGAGTGAGAGGGAGAGTGAGAGGGAGCGTGAACGGACCTATCAGTGCTGACGGAGACATTAAGGGGGCTATTCATTCCCGTGCCACCTTATGGGTGGCTTAATCTTCATCAATCAATCGATCGACGGAGACAGTTGAGACCTATATAGCTGTTTATCCCTCGCCTGGGAAGCGCCTGGTGCTCTAATATATCTCTTACGTGCACGTATTCTACCCTTCTGCACTCTTCCTTCTCAAGGTGCGTGGGGTGGGGATGCATGGCGATTGCAGCTAGGAATGGAATCTAGAACGGGAGCCGGTCGGCCGAGCGGACAGCACACTGGACTTGTGATCCTGTGGTCCTAGGTTCGATCCCAGGCGCCGGCGAGAAACAATGGGCAGAGTTTCTTTCACCCCATGCCCCTGTTACCTAGCAGTAAAATAGGTACCTGGGTGTTAGTCAGCTGTCACGGGCTGCTTCCTGGGGGTGGAGGCCTAGTCGAGGACCGGGCCGCGGGGACACTAAAAACCCCCGAAATCATCTCAAGATAACCTCAAGATAGATGAGATGGGAAGGGCACTGAGGAGATAGAGAGAGGACGGGGCAAGCGGTCATACGGAAGGGGGGGGGGAGGGAAGAGAGAGAAGGTAGAATGGGAAAGGTGACGAAAGGAGCAAAAAGAAAAGGAGATTACGGAACAGGGAAGAGGCAACAACGGTGCAGGCCGATCGTCCTGTTCCACAAACAAACGTACCTTCGTCTCCTCCAGCAGGATGGAAGAGCGCCCCCCTCCCTCCCCTTCCCCTATCAAGGATGAGGGAGCGCCTCCCCCCCCCCCACCAACATCACCCCCACAACACGGCCCCATAACACCTACCACCCCCCCCCATACCTGTTCCACGCGACTCGGGGGTCTTCGCCTCAGAGCAACTTTTATGTCGACGTATCCAATGAAATTCAGGCACAGGTATTCGAGGTTGATATACGAGGATAAATAGTCATAATATGGGGTTATTAAACGTAATCAAATCATGCACAATACTTTATGATATCAATTACCTTCTTGCAAACTCACTAATTGCATGCATATCCGTTTCCCGAAATGAAAAATGCAGTATAACTAGGGGCATTAGACACAGCCTCGGATTCAAGACTGATTTATGCACTGAATGTTAACAAATTTATTTTTTTTTGTTGTACTCGTCCTGGTAAGAAAATAGCAGCCAAAAAAATTAACAAAAAAAATGTGGTTGCGAGCAGCAAATGTATTTTTTTTTGTTTGTTTGTCAGGAATAATTTCATTGGGGTCTTGAGGGGTTACGGTTTTGTGCTACTGAGAATAATTTTTAGGAGGGAACTATGACCCCTTATCCGGTGTACCAATCACCAGCTCCCCTGGTTTGATACATTGTACCATTCACTAGCCCCAACCTTTGATACATTGTACCAATCACCAGCCCCCAGTTTTGATACATTGTACCAATCACCAGCCCCCAGTTTTGATACATTGTACCATTCACTAGCCCCAACCTTTGATACATTGTACCAATCACCAGCCCCCAGGTTTGATACATTGTACCAATCACCAGCCCCCAGTTTTGATACATTGTACCAATCACTAGCTCCCCAGGTTTAATACATTGTACCAATCAGCAGCCACCAACTTTGATACATTGTACCAATCACCAGCCCCCAGTTTTGATACATTGTACCAACCACCAGCTCCCCAGGTTTAATACATTGTACCAATCAGCAGCCACCAACTTTGATACATTGTATCAATCACCAGCCCCCAGCTTTGATACATTGTACCAATCACCAGCCCCCCAGGTTTAATACATTGTACCAATCAGCAGCCACCACCTTTGATACATTGTACCAATCACCAGCCCCCCAGGTTTAATACATTGTACCAATCACCAGCCACCACCTTTGATACATTGTACCAATCACCAGCCACCAACTATGTTACAGTACACCAGAAACAGGGGAGCTTCGCGCATCCAGTCACTTCTGATTACAGTTGTGTTAATTGGTTACACAGCAGTCGCATCAACGAGGAGACAATGAGGTCCATTTGACACAGCTCCTCAAGCTGCAGCAAAGTAACTGTGTCGTGTCAACGACTCAAAAAAGAGCAGTCACCGTGGACCTCATCATCATCTCCTCCTCCGTGACGTGATCCAGGACCTGGGAGCTCATATCTCTGCCTAGCACACCGTTGCTAGGACTCGACCCAGCACCAGCTAACAGGCTGGTCAGGGGGGACCTCGATCCTATACCAGAAAAGGGGCCAGGACGGATTGTCCCAACCCATCAGCTTCTCACTTAGTGGTAACAATTGCCTTCACGCCACCCCCCTTCCCCCCCTTCCCATGGTCGCCAGTGAGTCACTTTAATTATAAGTAATATCAACATTTCTCTGGTTATGTGAGAAAATGAAAAAGAGACTTATTTCATGAATCAACTTTACTTGTAATAGGGCGTGACAGCTGAGTGGACAGCGCTTCGGATTTGTAGTCCTGAGGTTCCGGGTTCGATCCCCCGGTGGAGACGGAAACAAATGGGCAGAGTTTCTTTCACCCTGATGCCCCTGTTACCTAGCAGTAAATAGGTACCTGGGAGTTAAGACAGCTGCTACGGGCTGCTTCAGGGGGATGTGTAGCAAAAAGGAGGCCTGGTCGAGGACTGGGCCGCGGGGACGCTAAGCCCCGAAATCATCTCCAGATAACCTCAAGAGATACAAGTAAGGTGCGGAGGAGAGCGGTATCTTCGAGAATGACTTTAGTCTGGTCAACAGTGAGAAAACATTGAAACGGCGTTATTAGTAGTTATTGAAATACCTTAACAATAACAGTTATTTAGTAAGCTAAGTAGATCATTAATACTACCCAAGAGTATAATTGGTTATTTACGTTATTGGAAGGGGAGAAGGGGGGGGGGGATTTTTTCCACCATGATAAAAAAAAATACTTAATGACTAATTTGTAGTTCGAATTGGGGCTCTAGAATAATTGAACGACTCAAACTGATGCAAGACTTTCGAACTTTGTTCACCTTTGGCTGACAAAACAATTATTTTAAGAATTTTACAGAAAATATTTTTGAAAGACTGCGAACAAAAGACCGCGACTATTTGACAGCACCAACAACCCTCTTGAATATTACGAACTAATTAAGACATACATATTTAAATACATATTTTAAGTGGAGGTGCTTTTCTAACATCGACAAAAAAAAATACACAAAAAAATTCTAATTTAATTGCAATGTAAATTGAAGTAATTTGAGCTTGAAGAAAATTTAGAAAATATATGCAGTTTTTTTTTTGTTTAACTAGTTGAATCAACGTATCTAAAACAGTAAATTCAGTTATACAGTTGAGAGGCGGGACTAAAGAGCCAGAGCTCAACCCCCTCAAGTGTCTATCGACTTCAATAATTTCTTAATTTAAGACACATTCGTGTTAAAATTTACTAATAGTAAATAGACAGTAAATTCTAACACGAATGTGTCTTAAATTTAGAAATTATTGAAGTCGATAGACACTTGAGGGGGTTGAGCTCTGGCTCTTTGGTCCCGCCTCTCAACTGTATAACTGTGTACATGCTCCTTCCCTCATGAGAATACATTCGTCTCGAGGGGAATTTTGTATGTGAGAGACTCCATGTATGCAAGAGGACTCCATATACATGAAGTCCTCATGTATATGGAGTCCATGATGAAGTATTTCTCAAGAGAGAAACGACTCTAAACTCGTATAACGACAAGACTTGTTTCTTCTGTTAAAAATCCTGGTCATTGTGAGTGAAGCAATTCAGGGACTAAAAAGTGACTTAATCGAATGTAAACTGCAGTGTGGAGCGGTATTATTCACGGTGTAGAACGGTCGACTGTGTCATGCAGGATGAGGAATACAATACACAATCGTCTACACTTTCGCTCCCTGTCTGTCTGACTTGATTGTCTGATTGTACCGTTTTTGTTTGCGGAGCCATGAAACCCAATCGCATCTCAGGTACAATCCAAATGATTGAATAAACACAAGCAGAAATATATATATATATATATATATATATATATATATATATATATATATATATATATATATATATATATATATATATATATATATATATTATATATATATTATATATATATTATATATATATATATATACACACACACATATATACACATTATATTCCTAGTCACCACATGAAGGAAAATGTTAGCTATATTAATTTTCCTTACATACATGTTTTAAACGTGAACATTTAATAATCATGTCAAGTGAGTGCTTTCATTATATATTTATTTCTGGGTCAAAACCAGCTTTGTTTGTTACTTAAAGTCTCAGGGGTGTTATATATAGCTTTGTCACGAAAGAACTCGGGCTTTGTAATCCTTGACAGTATTTTGAATCTTTGTGGTGCTCTCTCTCTCTCTCTCTCTCTCTCTCTCTCTCTCTCTCTCTCTCTCTCTCTCTCTCTCTCTCTCTCTCTCTCTCTCTCTCTCTCTATATATATATATATATATATATATATATATATATATATATATATATATATATATATGATTGTGAGGGTACCACCTCTGTGTGCAAGTGTGGGGACCCATAGCCTCGGAGAAGAAAATAAAGAGTATTCAGAGAAGACCTTGTGCATTCTCACTGAACACTTCAATATTTTCTTCTCCTTCCACCCCCCATTCTTTTGTATGTATACATGTATATTTGTTTTATTTAAACTTTGTTACAAAAAAGGAGTTACATATATTGTACAAAGATGATTATCATAAGTTGTCGAGTTCCTCCAGCTCCTCCGATGGCGGGCAGGAACCCTGGATGCAGTGCGCATTTCAACTTTGTATCGCCACACCGAGGCGCTGGAAAAGGAAGCTGGCAGCTCTAGGGTCTCTTGTTGTTTCAATTAGCCTAGAACCCAGTTCCTTAAAAAAAACTGGTGGCACACTTGCCCCAGGCGCCGAGTGTCTCCGAAGCAATGGGGACAAAATTGTAGTGGTAATTCAGTTCTCTGCACTATACGTATATATATATATATATATATATATATATATATATATATATATATATATATATATATATATATACATATATAATGTGTAGTCTGTTCTTGCCAGCGCTGCAGCTATAATGATGCTTTTTCCTATTATGATTCGGGGGGCTTCCCAACCATTAGGTCACATTAGGCTGACACGTTGGACTAGCATGGTGGTTTTGCTGCTAATATTGCCTTGCAACACGCAACAATCATCACTGGAAACGCCCACACCAATTAACCCCCTCCCCCCACTTCCCCCTCCCCTCTCTCCCCCCTCCCCTCACTCCCCCCTCCCCTCACTCCCCCCTCCCCCCTCCACTTTACTGCTCGAAACGCTTCCCCTTCTCTACCACTGGAAAACCGCGAATATATTTTTCTCAGCGCTCCGGATGAAGAGTTGGCAGCGGGTAACCCGCTAAAACAGACCGGTTTCGGGTACAGGCGGAGATGAAGGTGGATTTCGCGTTTAAAAAAAAAATTTGTTCGAGGGGAAAATAACGTTGAAAATAAACCTTTTGTGTGTGTGTGTGTGTGTGTGTGTGTGTGTGTGTGTGTGTGTGTGTGTGTGTGTGTGTGTGTGTGTGTGTGCGTGTGTTTGTGTGGGTGTGGGTGTGTGGAGGAGAGAGAGAGGAAGAGGACAGCAAATAATGGGAAGTAAATCAGCAGCAAGGAAGAGGTGTTGACAGCCTAGTTAGAGGGTGTGATCGACTTGGCTTTTATGGTCTCTCTAAATCAAGCACTTTGTTCTCCACGGTAGCTGCAAATTCACGTACCACTGAAAAATACCCTTCAGGCTTTATAATTATAATGTACATGATATATATGAATATAACATTATATTTATATCGAAAATGTGTGTGTCTGTGTGTCTGTGTGTGTGTGTGTGTGTGTGTGTGTGTGTGTGTGTGTGTGTGTGTGTGTGTGTGTGGAAATGTCTGAGGTTGGAGGCTAGATGTTTGGGGCTAGTTTCACCCAACTTTTAACATTGAGTTATGTTGGGTACGTGCGCAACATGGTCGGGTCGAGGTTAGTACACGTGAATTGAATACCACTTGACATTGGTTAAAAAGAAAGAGAGGCAGATAGGAGAGAGAGAGAGAAAGCAAGAGACAGAAGGGGGAAGAGAAACAGACCCGGGTACCGCCGGGTATCCTTTCTAAGTGTGTGTGTGTGTGTGTGTGTGTGTGTGTGTGTGTGTGTGTGTGTGTGTGTGTGTGTGTGTGTGTGTGTGTGTGTGTGTGTATTCACCTAGTTGTGCTTGCGGAGGTTGAGCTCTGCTCTTTCGGCCCGCCTCTCAACTGTCAATCAACTGTTACTGTGTGTGTGTGTGTGTGTATGTGTGTGTGTGTGTGTGTGTGTGTGTGTGTGTGTGTGTGTGTGTGTGTGTGTGTGTGTGTGTGCGCGCGTGCGTGCGTGCGTGCGTGCGTGTGTGCGTGTGTGAGTAAAATCATGTATGTGCATCAAATTACAAAAATATGCGGACAACAATCTTGGCAAAATAACGAAGCTCTCAGGTAATTACGATGTTTTATGGTCAAGATATTTATATAATGTCTCATATATTCGGAATGCGCGTCGTAGCCCCTAAACTTTCACAACTACACGCTCCTAACATAAGAGGTTCCGTAGCAACAACCCCCCGCCCACGAGTCAAGATCAAGAGACTTAACACCATAGCGTCTTAGGAACCTATCTAGCTTGCTTTGGAGACTAAAATCTCTTTAATTCCTAGATTCAGCTACTCGGAACAAGTTCCAAGTAGCACGGGCTATGGTGAGCCCGTAGTGAACTTACCTGGCACTTACCTGATTATACAAGAACTGAGCTTGTAAGTATACTTTTCCCTCTCGCTTAACGAGAAGGTGTCGCCAACACCTGCCCCGCCCATAATTAACACTCCTACGATTATCGTCATTAAACCTGACGCTCACTAACATTCCTTACTACGCCAACACCCCCCACAATCATCACCAACACCCCCTCCACACAATCATCACCAACAACACCTCCCACAATCATCACCAACACCCCCTCCACACAATCATCACCAACACCACCCCCCCACAATCATCACCAACCACCTCTCCACAATCATCACCAACACCACCCCCACCACAATCATCACCAACACCCCCTCCACAATCATCACCAACACCCCCTCCACAATCATCACCAACACCCCCTCCACAATCATCACCAACACCCTCTCCACAATCATCACCAACACTCCCCACAATCATCACCAACACCCCCTCCACACAATCATCACCAACACCACTCCCCACAATCATCACCAACCACCTCTCCACAATCATCACCAACACCCCCTCCACACAATCATCACCAACACCACCCCCACCACAATCATCACCAACACCCCCTCCACAATCATCACCAACACCCCCTCCACAATCATCACCAACACCCCTTCCACAATCATCACCAACACCCCCTCCACAATCATCACCATCACCCCCTCCACAATCATCACCAACACCCCCCTCACAATCATCACCAACACCCCCTCCACAATCATCACCAACACCCCCTCCACAATCATTACCAACACCACCCCCCCCCACAATCATCACCAACACCCCCTCCACACAATCATCACCAACACCACCCCCCACAATCATCACCAACCACCTCTCCACAATCATCACCAACACCCCCTCCACAATCATCACCAACACCCCCTCCACAATCATCACCAACACCCCCTCCACAATCATCACCAACACCCCCCCCCCCACAATCATCACCAACACCCCCTCCACAATCATCACCAACACCCCTTCCACAATCATCACCAACACTCCCCACAATCAAGAACATCACTGCGCTTTTAAATGCACTCCAGAACTAGGTGCTTTGGCTGTGCTGGAGGAGGAAGGGAAGGAGGAGGAGGAGGGGGGGAAGAGGAGAGGAGGAGAGGGGGGGGAAGGAAGGAGGAGGTGGGGGAAGAGGAGAGGGAGAGGGGGAGGGTGGGGAGGACGAAAAACATGATGAGGATTCACTCTCCACCAGATATGACTCCGTTGAGCGACGACACTAAATTCACCATTAAACACATTAATGCCGCGAATGAGGTAATAAAACTAACAGGAAATATGGTTTAAACGCCACTAACAGTAATATGAAGATGGTCAGAATATTGGCCAGTGGGGAGAGGGAGGGAGAGAGAGGGAGGGAGAGAGAGAGAGAGAGGGAGGGAGAGAGAGAGAGAGAGAGGGAGGGGGGAGGGGGAGGGAGAGAGAGGAGAGAGAGAGAGAGAGGGAGGGGGGGAGGGGGAGGGAGAGAGAGGAGAGAGAGAGAGAGAGGGAGGGGGGGAGGGGGAGGGAGAGAGAGGAGAGAGAGAGAGAGAGGGAGGGGGGGAGGGGGAGGGAGAGAGAGGAGAGAGAGAGAGAGGAGAGGGAGAGGAGAGGGAGAGAGAGGGGGAGAGAGGGGGAGAGAGAGGGAGGAGAGAGAGGGAGAGAGAGAGAGGAGAGAGAGGAGAGAGAGAAGAGGGAGAGAGAGGGGGAGAGAGAGGGAGGAGAGAGAGGGAGAGAGAGAGAGAGAGAGAGAGAGAGAGAGAGAGAGAGAGAGAGGGAGGGGGGGAGAGGGAGGGAGAGAGAGGAGAGAGAGAGAGAGGAGAGGGAGAGGAGAGGGAGAGAGAGGGGGAGAGAGGGGGAGAGAGAGGGAGGAGAGAGAGGGAGAGAGAGAGAGGAGAGAGAGGAGAGAGAGAAGAGGGAGAGAGAGGGGGAGAGAGAGGGAGGAGAGAGAGGGAGAGAGAGAGAGGAGAGAGAGGAGAGAGAGGAGAGGGAGAGAGGGGGGGGGGAGAGGGAGAGAGGGAGAGAGAGAGAGAGCATTTTGTTATTGTCCTTTGCCACGAAGAAAAATTAGCAACTTTTTCTGTTAGAAAACTGGTAGTCTCTTCTACTTGGGCTGGACGGTAGAGCGACGGTCTCGCTTCATGCAGGTCGGCGTTCAATCCCCGACCGTCTTAAGTGGTTGGGCACCATTCCTTCCCTCCGTCCCATCCTAAATCCTTTTCCTGACCTCTTCCAAGTGTTATATAATCGTAATGGCTTGGCGCTTTCTCCTGATTAGTTCCGTTCCGTTCTCTTAGAGAACTAGTAGCCTTGTAACTAGAAAGCTAGTAGCCTAGTCTATTAGAGAACACTATTTTTACCATAGATTTTGTTGTTTAAGATTTGCTACTTGGAACAAAAAGTTCAAAGTAGCACGGGCTATGGTGAGCCCGTTTTTTTTTTTACCGTAGAACTGCTCGAAAGGCCAAACTAACTGCTTGTGGTCCCTGGCAATTAATGCCCATCTCGGCAGTCAGTCTGGCAAACTGCTCACTGTTTTCTAATTCTTCTTTTTTTTTTATTCATATTTTTTTTTCCTAAACGTCTAAATTATATATTATTACCCCCTGATTATTTTATAATTGCTCTAGAGGAAGTCGGGCTTGACTGAGTGAATTATAATCATATCGTGGGATGACCATTTTTGTTGCCGGCTCGAGGGGGGGGGGGGAATAATACGATGTAATTAAAACACTAACTGCTGAACCATTCATCGTTTCCTGCTGTCGATACAAGAATGGCTTGACGTTCAAGAACGGTTCGCTTGACTTGAACTCTCCACGATGTCCTCTGAGTGACATCGTGGAGGGTGGAGCAGCTCTCTGGTTCAGGATTTCGTTAAACACTTCAGTTGACCAAACCACACACTTGAAAGTGAAGGGACGACGACGTTTCGGTCCGTCCTGGACCATTCTCAAGTCGATTGTGAATGTGATTCAAGTCACAATCGACTTGAGAATGGTTCAAGATGGACCGAAACGTCGTCGTCCCTTCACTTTCTAGTGTGTGGTTTGGTCAACATATTTCAGCCACGTTATTGTGACACTTCTGTGATCCGTTTACGGAACATGTACATCCTCTTTCTTCAATTGTGGAGGTTTAGTTTGCACATTTCTAGAGCAGTTCAGACAACTTCGTAATTAACCCCTCGAAGTGATACGAAGTTGTCTTGACAGCATAATTTATCTTGGGTCGCGAACGACCTCGTAGCATTTTCAAGCTCGTGAAGCGTTTCATAAATACGGACTAAGCTGCCGTGATCAAGATGAATAGGTTTCGTAAGTGTGGTCGCATAAAGGCTTGTCGAAGCTTGGCTGTGGTTTATTTTTGTGTTGGAGTGAAGCAATTTTACTCTAGTCGGGAACATAGTCCAGAATTGAAGTAAAGTGCTATATATATTCGTCTGTTAAACACAACACCAAAAGACCGTAGCACTTTTATTATTATTAGTATTATTTTCTACCACAGACGTGGCCAGACATTTACAATGCTAACCAGCATATTTACATTTTCTTCTGTCCTCCATGGACAGAGGTGAGAGATCTGATAAACATATAGTTCAAGGATTTATGGAACAATCAACCACAGAAGGTGATTGTAGTGCTTTTAAAATGCTAATCTAACCTACAGACCTAGATACATAGAGTTACGTCTGCCTTACAGAAAGTGGTCAATGTGTTCTTTACATAGTGTCATTAATGTGCGGTGTCACTATGTGTGAGTAGGGTCTAACACCAGAGTGAAATATGCACTCTAAGGTATCGTTATTCATCTAAATGCAACAAACCCAACCCAACCCAAATTCAACCTAACCCAACCCAACCCAAATTCAACCTAACCCAACCCAACCCTACCCAACCCAACCCAACCCAAACCCAACCCAACCCAACCCAACCCAACCCAACCCAACCTAACCCAACCCAACTAAGAGAAAACATGTTTTATGTACAGAGTGCATGAAGTCTGACATCATTATTACGTCACAGATTTCATGTCGATACAGGTTTTGTACCCAACTTATTTGTATATATCAAGAGTGAAAGTAGAAAAGATTATTAATATTTAGCATAAAACCTCCACACTTCTATATTTGTGAAATTTGTGTAAGGAATTGACACCAAGCCTTTGACACTGTCCTGAGTGCTTTGTTAAGGTCTGAGTGTGTGGTGAGGATAAGACTTACATCTCAACGTCTAATCTGAGATGTAAGTCTCGTCCTGTGTTGACCAAACACTTGCTAGAGTTTACATTGTGTTGTCTAGGGTGTTGTGTTGCTATTTAGGCTTAGCACCAGGGGCCAGATTCACGAAGTAGTTACGCAAGCACTGACGAATTTACACATCTTTTCTCAGTCTTTGGCGGCTTTGTTTACAATTATTAAACGGTTAATGAGCTCCGAAGCACCAGGAGGCTGTTTATAATAATAACAACAGTTGATTGGGAAGTTTTCATGCTTGTAAACTGTTTAATAAATGTAACCAAAGCCGTCAAAGGTTGAGGAAAGATGTACACGTTCGTAAGTACTTGCGTAACTGTTTCGTGAATCTGGTCCCGGGTTCTTGAACCGGTTAGGTTTCTGAGCGCTGTGTGTGTGCTCACCTATTTGTGCTTGCGGAGGTTGAGCTTCGGTTCTTTGGTCCCGCCTCTCAACTGTCAATCAACTGGTGTACAGGTTCCTGAGCCTACTGGGCTCTATCATATCTGCATTTGAAATTGTGCATGGAGTCAGCCTCGACCACATCACTGCCTAATGCATTCCACCTGTTAACTACTCTGACACTGAAAAAGTTATTTCTAACGTCCCTGTGGCTCATGTGGGTACTCAGTTTCCACCTGTGTCCCCTTGTTCGTGTGTGTGTGTGTTTATTCACCTAATTGTGCTTGCTGGGGTTGAGTTCTGCTCTTTCGGCCCGCATCTCAACTGTCAATCAATCATCTGTTACTAACTACTATTTTTTTTCACGGGCACACACACCCGGGAAGCAGCCAGTAACAGCTGTCTAACTCCCAAGTACCTGTTTACTGCTAGGTAACAGGGGCATCAGGGTGAAATAAACTCTGCCCATTTGTCTCTACCGGCGCCGGGAATCGAACCCGGGCCGCAGCATTATGTGTCCCGCGCGCTGTCCACTCAGCTACCAGACCCCCCCCCCCGTGTGTGTGTGTGTGTGTGTTTCCGTCATTACAAGTATAATTAACCCCTTGGAGCACAAGATAAAATTTACCATACCTCTTCCAAGGAGTCATTACCTTAGCATAGTTGAAAACATATAGCCAATGGTCACAGAATTCTTACTCACACTCCACAAGATTTCTTTAGTCCTCCCCCATCTTGGGGACGCCAGCTCTCCCTTAAGCATTAAAAGTATTGAAGGTAAGTATGACTTTTACAGTGTGATTTGGCAGAGTGGAAACAGGCAAGTACGTCATTCAGGTACAATTAAGATGCGTTGAACACTTATGTCTCCACGTACAAGATCTGAATCTAACTACATCATGGCGGTAAAGTATGCCGTTGAAAAAACAATATACAAGTTAACCTTGTTTAAGAAAAAACTCACATTATATATACACAAATATATACACACACTAATATATAATGTGTTGTATGTAAATCAAAACTGCTCTCAGGAACGCCACACAACGAGATCAACAATGGAACGAACAGAAAACGGAATACGGGTCGTACCTTTCAAGATGTTTCAGTACTTCGTCGTACGACGCCCGGCAGTTCTCCCAAACCATCGACCTGTAACACAAGTTGTGGGGGAACAGTGAGTGGTGATTGTGGGCATGGGGGGGGGGGCAGTGGGTGGTGATTGTAAGCACGTGGGCCAGTTGTGATGATTGTGGGGGATGAGGTAATTAGTTAATAGTGAGTTGTGATGACAAGATATGATGTTGGCACCACTGTACCGCACTGCCCTGTACAATCATAGGATTATGGGTTATGAAAATGGGTTATGGTGTCAAGAGCGGGGTGTCAAGGGGGTGAAGATGGTGTCAAGGAATAAAAGGGGGTTGTCAAGAAATGAAAATGATGTCAACATTTAGATATAATACCAGGTTGCGATGGTGAATGGTGATAACTTTAATAAATGGGGGATAAGAGCATTATAAATGTAAACAAAACAGGGTAATAGACATAGGGGAATAATTATTAGAGCAGAGGATAGCATCTCCTAGACGGAAATGACGAGAAGCACTACTAGAATTGGAGGTAGTAATAGGGGCTACAAGTCCTATCACTGCCTCTCATGACGAGGGGCTACGAGTCCTATCACTGCCTCGCATGACGAGGGGCTACAAGTCCTATCACTGCCTCGCATGACGAGGGGCTACAAGTCCTATCACTGCCTCGCATGACGAGGGGCTACAAGTCCTATCACTGCCTCTCATGACGAGGGGCTACAAGTCCTATCACTGCCTCTCATGACGAGGGGCTACAAGTCCTATCACTGCCTCTCATGACGAGGGGCTACAAGTCCTATCACTGCCTCTCATGACGAGGGGCTACAAGTCCTATCACTGCCTCTCATGACGAGGGGCTACAAGTCCTATCACTGCCTCTCATGACGAGGGGCTACAAGTCCTATCTGCCTCTCATGATAGGGGCACCAAGTCCAACCACTGACTTACCTTGCTAGGCTGTCAGGCGGAGGTCCGCTCTTGAATGGGTGATCGGCTGCGTGGGTCGCCCATGGGGCGGGGTGGGGCGGCAGGGGCAGCCCAGTGTGGGCCAAGAGGGCCGGATGAGGCATCCCACCATTCAGGGCCATGTACTGGGCCATCAGGCCCTTGGGAGGCTGATTGTAGCCGTTTGATAAAAGCGGGGATTTCTCCATCTCGTTATCTATTGGGAGGAAATGAGAAATAGAGTTAATTGGGATAAGTTGACTCTGACTGACTGCTTTGTTGACACGTTATTTGGCGTATTTGGAAGCTTAATAACTGTGTTCCTTCAGTTATGTGATTATTTGACTGGTTCATCTTTATCATATTTCTTTGTTAGATATTGATGCTGGTGTGTGTGTGTGTGTGTGTGTGTGTGTGTGTGTGTGTGTGTGTGTGTGTGTGTGTGTGTGTGTGTGTGTGTGTGTGTTGTACGTTTGGGGCCCCTAGAGGGTAGGAGTCGTATTTAGCAGGGTAGGGGAGCTAGGAAGGTCGTATCTAGCAGGGTAGGGGAGCTAGGAAGGTCGTATCTAGCAGGGTAGGGGAGCTAGGAAGGTCGTATCTAGCTGGGTAGGGGAGCTAGGAAGGTCGTATCTAGCAGGGTAGGGGAGCTAGGAAGGTCGTATCTAGCAGGGTAGGGGAGCTAGGGAGGTCGTATCTAGCAGGGTAGGGGAGCTAGGAAGGTCGTATCTAGCAGGGTAGGGGAGCTAGGGAGGTCGTATCTAGCAGGGTAGGGGAGCTAGGAAGGTCGTATCTAGCAGGGTAGGGGAGCTAGGAAGGTCGTATCTAGCAGGGTAGGGGAGCTAGGAAGGTCGTATCTAGCAGGGTAGGGGAACTAGGGAGGTCGTATCTAGCAGGATAGGGGAGCTAGGAAGGTCGTATCTAGCAGGGTAGGGGGAGCTAGGGAGGTCGTATCTAGCAGGGTAGGAGGAGCTAGGGATGTCGTATCTAGCAGGGTAAGGGGTGCCAGGAAGGTGCAGGGTAGCAGAGAAGGAGAAACTCGCCTGGCACTCCACCGTTCATGAAGGGCGGGAAGTCTCTGGCATCCATGCGTGTCTTCTTGAGTGCCATCAGTGCCTCGGGTGACAGGTGCGGGGGTGGCAGTCCGCCAGGGCCCAGGTGCCCCGGAAGCCCGCCCATGCCCAGGATCTCGTGGGGCCGCTTCGGTGGACGCCCCGGTCTGTTGGGGCGAGAGAGAGAGAGAGATTGTTAGTCACTATGGCAGCAAGGTTGCTAATGTTGTTTTCTTGTGAGATAACTCCTTCTCAAATGTTGATTGGTTTTCATGTGTGTGTGGGGGAGGGGGGTGAGTGTGTGTGTGGGGGGGGGGGGGTGAGTGTGTGTGTGTGGGGGAGGGGGGTGAGTGTGTGTGTGTGGGGGAGGGGGGTGGGTGGGTGTGTGTGTGTGTGTGTGTGTGTGTGTGTGTGTGTGTGTGTGTGTGTGTGTGTGTGTGTGTGTGTGTGTGTGTGTGTGTGTGTGTGTGTATAACATGTGATTTGTATCCTTTTACCAATTTATATTAACATAGTACAAGGGCGAGCACGCTCTCACGCACGCGCTCATTCACTAATACACACACAAACACAAAGGGGGGGAGGGGGGAGAAAATTGAAACAAGCTTTGATCAATAGTTTAAAAAGAGTTCTTATGATAAAAAAGCATTAATGCGACCGAAAGTGTGGGGTCCAGGAGCTAAAACTCGCCACGTAAGTGTACCATTTTGGTGGATATGGTACACCCCTATCCCCTTCAATCCCCCCTATATTCCCCCCCTATCCCCTTCAATCTCTCTATCACAGACACTCACACAGACACACACACACACACACACGTGAGACTGAACAACCCACCAATTTTCACTTCCTCGCTTTGTTGTTGTTGTTAAAGATTCGCCACATGGAACAAAAAGTTCCAAGTAGCACGGGCTATGGCGAGCCCGTAGTGCCTACCTTACTTCCTGGCCTAAATCCCAACATAGCAGCATATTAAATTGCTTTTAATGGAGCAACATAGCCGCATATTAAATTCCATTTCCTGGCCTAAATCCCAACATAGCAGCATATTAAATTGCTTAAAGCATAACACGGTATCAGGGGAATCATATCTCACAGGCAGTGTTTCGATTGGCTAGGCCACTAAGTTCAGAGCTCTTGACATTAAAGTGCAAACAATTTTGCATAAGCTCGGACGAATTTCATGCTGACGTTCTAATCGCGTCAGGGTTCGATACTTTGATTCAGTTTCACCGTCCGCGAAACTTACAGTGCTCTACTTCCTTTTTTGGCATTACTAAAGTTTAATTAGATGGAGAAAATATTCCCCCCCTATCCCCTTCAATCTCTCTCTCACACACACACACACACACACACACACACACACACACACACACACACACACACACACACACACACACACACACACACACTTTATAACTTTGAAATTGTTCAAGTGTAAACAGCTGTGGTTGTACGTTCACTGAACAACATGATTTTGGAGTCATTCATCGTCAAATTCGAATAATTTGTTCATAAACTACAAGAAATGGAGCATCGTTCCGTTTAACGCCGTGGTTAGAGGACCTCTACAGGCGTACAGTAACAGATGCCTCCCGTTGACGGCGCACACAAACGGGGGGAGGGGTAAACAGAGGCTCTGACAACACCCTGGCCACTCGGCCCATACGAACGGCTGCCCCACAATGACATTATTCGATGATTTTCACATTTCACCCTTTTACACGCCACATGTGTCGCTGTAGCCAGGGTACACACGCCGTCTCTAAACGCGTCCGGGCCGTTTCATTAGCTAACGTTCCCTGGACGTTACTGGCGTCACGTGTTGCGTTGGACGACGTCGCACGACGCATAGTGTGACGTTAGTTCTTAAATCTCTCTGTTTATTCATTCAGGTATAGTAATGTAGTTGGTAGTGGGCATCCATCAGTCTCAGGAGACTATGGAGTTGCGCTCTGGTTGTCGGTCTGGAGTGGCCTCACCAGGGCGCAAAGCCAGGGTAGGTTGATATGAGGGAAGAAGCTGTTACCCATGCAGCAGTCATAGTAATGACTCAATTTTGTAAGCATTCTCGAATCTGATGATAAGATTGACTCTGTGTTCCGTATGATCAAGCACTGATACCAGGAAACCTTCACTTTTTCCAGATTTTGCCGAATGAGCCTTTTGTTTTAAGGGTTGGGGGAGGCTTAAGGAAGTGATGTTTAACCCAAGGTAATGATGGTATACCAAAATAGAGAATTACAAGCTGTCTTAACATGAGTCCAATTGTGTGGAGAACACACGGGAATGTTATCGTATGGAGCGAGAGAATGGTAATGAATGATTGAGTTAGAGAGATAGAGAGAGAGAGAGAGAGAGAGAGAGAGAGAGAGAGAGAGAGAGAGAGAGAGATACCTCAGCTGGCTACACTTACTGGAGAGTGTTTACAGAAATATATATGGACGCCAGTGGGTGTGTTCTAGTGATCACTTCCCAACCCTTCATCAGATATTCCTTTGTCATTCCTCCCCACATCCCCCCCTATCCCCCCATTCCCCCCCCCACCCCCTTCCCCCCACTCCCCCGAGTGATTGACATAACAAAAGCGAATGGTTGTGAAGGGTTTAAACTCTGTTATTATCGCCAGGAATAAGTTTTCCTTTCACCGAAGTGACGGTCTTCGATTCCAGCGGCAGTAACGCTTATGACGGCGACGGCCGAGTCCCACGTCTTCGCGCCACCGATAGGGGGGGCGAACGCGTAGCATTAGTCACTTAAGCTCTGCTACAATGGTTTACATTCTTGTTTGAAAGGTGTCCAGCGCGCCCGTAATTACCTAGCCGCGTTAATGCATTTGCCTCTGACAGCTATTTTGCATTGTATCTGTTGCACACACAAAAGCCATTGCCATATCTAATTTTGTTTAAACATGCACAGTATGCATAGTGTGTGGAATATATATATATATATATATATATATATATATATATATATATATATATATATATATATATATAATATATGTTGCTGTATTGCATTTTACTTTGCATGCTAGTGTCATGCTGCCCCAGGGAGGCATTGTGAGAGGCGAGGCAGCCAGAGGCATGTACAATAAGGGAAGGTAATGGTAAATGCTCTGAAATAAGGGTGTCTATATTACACTTGGAAGGGATGTGAGGACAAGGAGCTGGGATGTGAGGACAAGGATCTGGGATGTGAGGAGAAGGCGCTGGGATATAAAGGGACAATGATCTGGGCCATGAGGACAATGAGCTGGGATGTGAAGACAGATTGAAAGAAGGGTGTTCATCCACTCGGACCATCGGGGATCGAACGAAAGCCCTGCATGAAGTCAGGCCAAAGCTGTACCGACCAGGCCTAGTGATAAGATGCAGTGAAAAGAATAAGCGGGGAAAAATCAACAGTTACGGCACTAGGAAAAGCTTAAGCTTTTGTGCCTCGGCAGGTGTCAAGAGTATATAAGAAACATTATATAAATAATTAACATTAACACAAGATTAACAGAGACTGATTTGATATTAAATTATAGGAAAATTGATCATTATTTAACATCAATATTTGATGATAACTGTACTTCTTGAAGCCTTTTACCGACCATATATCAATAATTTTATGATTTATTGACCGCCTTATATAAATATTGTCCTTGCACTGATATAAAGGCAGGCAGAGTGTCAACATTGCTGTTTATAGCCAATCTTTAATCGGTTTCAGCAATACAAACATTCGAATTGCCTGAATAAGTCATTTATAAAACGTTTCAATAGCAGAACGTTGCAAGGATCATATACGTATCAAGTGGTGCTTGAGGGGCAGGAATTTAGCGAGTCTTCCACAATATCCGGGGTGGATTTTTTTTCTGTCTCGTGTCCCAGTCAATCTCTTCCTCCTTAATGGTAAAATCGATACCATTCAAACTAGCTTCGTCATTGCTTTTGATGGAGAACTCCATCCCTGCTCATTTTCCCTCTCGATCCTTTCCTCTCTATAGCTTCTCTCACCCCTCTCTCTCTCCCCTTCTCATTCCTCTCTCTCTCTCTCTCTCTCTCTCTCTCTCTCTCTCTCTCTCTCTCTCTCTCTCTCTCTCTCTCTCTCTCTCTCTCTCTCTCTCTCTCTCTCCCCCCTTCCTCCATTGCTTTTGATGGAGAACTCCATCCCTGCTCATTTTCCCTCTCGATCCTTTCCTCTCTATAGCTTCTCTCACCCCTCTCTCTCTCCCCTTCTCATTCCTCTCTCTCTCTCTCTCTCTCTCTCTCTCTCTCTCTCTCTCTCTCTCTCTCTCTCTCTCTCTCTCTCTCTCTCTCTCTCTCTCTCTCTCTCTCTCTCCCTCTCTCCCTCTCTCCCCCTTCTCTCCTTATTCCTCCCTCTCCCTCCTCATCTTCCCCCCTCTCTTAGTCCTCTGACGAACCAAATATATAATGCATCCATAGACTTCTTAATGGAATCCCGATTGTTTTTTAATGTTGGCGCCGAGAGAAGATGCCGCCGCTCCTAAGGTGATCACAGCCTCCCAGCTGATAACTGAGATGAAGATCTCCTGGGATGATGCTGGCTGGCCACGCCGCCTTAAGAGAACGAACACAACAGTTGTCTTACTCAAACCAGGTCATCTTTCTAAGACGTGAGAGCACTTACAGCAACTATTTTCTCTCGAGGGGAAAAATTACCCGTGTGTAGAGATCAAACTCACACTAGAGTGTGAGTTTGACTTTTTGTGTTTCTGAATTTGGACATATGGGAAATTTTTTGTTTTAAACATAAATAAATATAAAACTTTTTGCCTGACCTCTCTTGGCAATTCTTAGGCTTAATACAGGCTAACGTAGGCCTAATATTGTATGTGTTATACTAGGCCTAAGAATGGTTTAAGTTTGGTTTTGTGCTATATATATTTTGTTCCCTGGTTCTATATCAACTTAATAGTACCTATATCAACTTAATAGTACCGGAAGGGGTTTAGTGGCAGGACCATCACTACATATTGGTACTTTCCACCACATAGCTACTGTTTGCTGCAGGGGAAGAGGAGAGGTGCGTCCCTCCTGTCTCAGGTGGAAAAGAAGTGTCCCATCTGTCCCACGTGGAAGAGGAGACGCTTGGAAGATGAGACACACACATACACACACACACACACACACACACACACACACACACACACACACACACACACACACACACACACACACACACACACGGGAGGCAGATGTGCACATCTGCCTGGCCCTCGCCACACCTGCTGCTTCGTGGACTCTTTCTGATAATTACTTCCTTTGCCTCACTATAATTTGACGCGATTGATTTATGTTCAGCCATAGTTAAATTATATTGTGAATTATTATTATTATTATTATACATTTTCTGTTATCTTAAAAAAAACTTGTAATCGATATCTTGGCGCGTGTACAAGGTTGTGAATACTCGCCTGATTGTGCTGCGAAGGTTGGGCTTCGGCACTTTGGTCCCGCCTCTCGACTGCTGTACAGGTTCCCCGAGTCTTAATTTTTTTTTAATCTTATATACATTTGAAACTGTGTATGGAGTCTGTCTCATCACATCACATGTATTCTATTTAACTTCTCTGGCACGGAATAAGTTCTTTCTAATGTCTCTGTGGCTCATTTTGGTAATCGGTTGCCACCTGTGTCTCTTTTGGGTGAGTACCACCCATGCTTAATAGTCAGTTTTCATCTACCCTGTCAACTCCCCTGAGAATTGTGTAGGTGGTAATCATGTCTCTCCCTAACTCTTCTGTCTTCCAGCGACGTGAGGCTTAATTCATGCGGCATTTCCTTGTAATTCATACCTTGTAGTTCTGGGACTAGTCTGGTGGCATGCCATTGAACCTTCTCCAACTTCGTCATGTGCTTAAATAGGTATGGATTCCAGGCTGGAGCTGCATACTCCAGGATGGGTCTAACAAGATTCTGATTTATTCCTTACATAAGTTTCTAAAGACATTTCTTATTACACACAGAGATCACACTAACGTGATGCATCAAATGAACAAATCCACAAGGGCCGTGACGAGGATTCGAACCTGCGTTCGGGAGCATCCCAGACACTGCCTAGTCAGTGTCAATCAGTCAATAGCTCAGTCGATTAAGGCAGTGTCTGGGATGCTCTCGGACGCAGGTTCGAATCCTCGTCACGGCCCTTGTGGATTGGTTCATTTCTTATGTTAGCTAACCTCGTGTATGCTGCTGATGATATCCTACGAAGTGGACTTCAGGAGACAGGTTCGGTGTGATATCTACCTGTAGTTCGATTTCTCTGTCCGTTTCACGAAGCATTCATCTCCCGTTTGATACCTTACGTCTTGCCTTCTACTCCCGACACTTAATTTCATCGATTTACATTTACTTGAGTTAAACTCAAGTAGCCATTTGTTGGATCATTCTTTCAGTTTATCCAGCGCTTCTTAGTATCATCTTCTGTCTCATTCCTTCTCAAAATTTTGCATCATTAGAGAACATTGAGAGGAATTAGTCTATACCCCCTGGAAGTTATTTACCTATAAAACGGGATGAGTTCGGGTACAGAACCCTGTGGGACTCCGTTGGTGACATCTCGCCACTCTGAGGTCTTAAATTAAATTTTGCCCCGAGGGGCGAGTTTATTGGGCAGCGCCACTCATCCTGTGAGTGGACACACCGCCATAGTGACAGTATTGGGCAGCGCCACTCATCCTGTGAGTGGACACACCGCCATAGTGACAGTATTGGGCAGCGCCACTCATCCTGTGAGTGGACACACCGCCATAGTGACAGTATTGGGCAGCGCCACTCATCCTGTGAGTGGACACACCGCCATAGTGACAGTATTGGGCAGCGCCACTCATCCTGTGAGTGGACACACCGCCATAGTGACAGTATTGGGCAGCGCCACTCATCCTGGGAGTGGACACACCGCCATAATGACAGTATTGGGCAGCGCCACTCATCCTGTGAGTGGACACACCGCCATAGTGACAGTATTGGGCAGCGCCACTCATCCTGTGAGTGGACACACCGCCATAGTGACAGTATTGGGCAGCGCCACTCATCCTGTGAGTGGACACACCACCATAGTGACAGTATTGGGCAGCGCCACTCATCCTGTGAGTGGACACACCGCCATAGTGACAGTATTGGGCAGCGCCACTCATCCTGTGAGTGGACACACCGCCATAATGACAGTATTGGGCAGCGCCACTCATCCTGTGAGTGGACACACCGCCATAGTGACAGTATTGGGCAGCGCCACTCATCCTGTGAGTGGACACACCGCCATAGTGACAGTATTGGGCAGCGCCACTCATCCTGTGAGTGGACACACCGCCATAGTGACAGTATTGGGCAGCGCCACTCATCCTGTGAGTGGACACACCGCCATAGTGACAGTATTGGGCAGCGCCACTCATCCTGTGAGTGGACACACCGCCATAGTGACAGTATTGGGCAGCGCCACTCATCCTGTGAGTGGACACACCGCCATAGTGACAGTATTGGGCAGCGCCACTCATCCTGTGAGTGGACACACCGCCATAGTGACAGTATTGGGCAGCGCCACTCATCCTGTGAGTGGACACACCGCCATAGCAGCATGTACAACACTCCCTAATAGGAAGAAAACCCGCTGGGTTGTTCATACTGTCTTCCCCCCCCCTCACAGTAACTCGCTGTTTTCTGTGCTTAGGTACTCCCTTAATCACTGGAGCATCTTGCCTATTATTCCTGCTTGATTCTCCAACTTATACTCATTGGGTAAAGTGCCAACGACTTTCTGAGAGTCCAAAAATATGCAATTGGCCCACTCTTGCATAATTGTTGTCACCTGGGCATAGTAACCTGTTAGACCTGTGAGGCAAGATTTACCCTTCATTGCTTCGTCCTCTGTTAGCTCTGCAGCGACCTGACAAATCTCGACTTTCGTGCAAGTTAAGCAGTTCCCGGCAGACTTCCGTTGCAAACATCTGTGCCTGCTCGCCGACATGTTGCTTGAACAGCATGCAAGCACTGCCAGTATAAAAAGCCTACCTTTGGAAATGCACCATCATCGTAGCAGTACCCATATATATCGTAACTTCAAAATTGAAATTGCCTGCGGGGAAATGGGTGAGGATAATAACTATGAGAACTCGCTGTCAAGGGGGGAAGGTAAGGCTATGCCTCTCCTGGAGAACACGGCATAACTTACAGTACCGTGAGAGTACTGGTTGAGCTGTCAAACAGTTATCTGATTGAGCTGTTTAATCAAAGCCTGAGGCGGAGGGCTATCTGCCCGCCGGGCATAGGGACTCATGATACCCATACCCAAGCTAGAGGAAGGGTGCCTTACCTTCCCGCCGGGCACAGGGACTCATAATACCCATACCCAAGCTAGAGAAAGGGTGCCTTACCTTCCCGCCGGGCACAGGGACTCATAATACCCATACCCAAGCTAGAGGAAGGGTGCCTTACCTTCCCGCCGGGCACAGGGACTCATGATACCCATTCCCAAGCTAGAGGAAGGGTGCCTTACCTTCCCGCCGGGCACAGGGACTCATAATACCCATACCCAAGCTAGAGAAAGGGTGCCTTACCTTCCCGCCGGGCACAGGGACTCATAATACCCATACCCAAGCTAGAGGAAGGGTGCCTTACCTTCCCGCCGGGCACAGGGACTCATGATACCCATACCCAAGCTAGAGGAAGGGTGCCTTACCTTCCCGCCGGGCACAGGGACTCATGATACCCATACCCAAGCTGGAGGCAGGGTGCCTTACCTTCCCGCCGGGCACAGGGACTCATAATACCCATACCCAAGCCCAATTCACAAACATTCCGACCCATCTCTGACATCGTGTATGTGTATAGTTGTTGAGAGGATTGTACTCGACAAACTAATGTTTGAAATTAGACCCCAACTTGCTCCCAACCTGAATGGTTTCCTTCCCAGAAGACACACTCAAACTCACCATTAATACTGTGTTCAGTGGTGCTAGTGGTGCTGTGTTCAGTGGTGCTAGTGGTGCTGTGTTCAGTGGTGCTAGTGGTGCTGTGTTCAGTGGTGCTAGTGGTGCTGTGTTCAGTGGTGCTAGCATAACAACTCTGCGTTAACTGGCTCAGTAAAAATACCTACAAGCTCATTAAATTGAATCTACATATATAATGTAATCTATCTGTAACATATATTCCCCTTTATCTGTACCCCAGCATTCGGGTATCATACACACCCGTCACCAAGAAAGTAATGAGAATCTTGCTCTTCTCAAAACTATCACTCTTGAGGCAATTGCCTCCTCCATAAAAAATTTTAAGATCTCACGAGCACTGTGTCTACACCGATGGTTCAGTCCAATCTTCTACTGGACGGACTGCAGCAGCATGTAGGTTTTATAGAAATATTTGCACACAGACTGTCAGAGTCAGGTTAAACAACGGGCTGACCTCCACACAAGCAGAACTAGCGGCACTACAACTAGCTACTAGTACATTAAAACCCACCGCAGGAGGAATAATATTGTGTGATTTAGAGTCTGGTCTTCAAGCACTTGAAAACTTCTACAAGACAGACAGCAAGAACCTCATAATAGCAATTATAAATGACCTGAGAGTAAAGGTTTTAGAATTCGTTTTATGTGGATTCCATATCGCATAAATATAACTCATTATAATGAGACAGACAATGCAGCCAAATTAGCGTGTAACAAGGATGAAGTTGAAGACTTAGGTATTCCCATATCTGTTGGTAAAGACTATATTGTTCAAACACTCAGGTCTAATAGGGGAGAAATTGCTGACCCACAAAGGCCTGAAAGCACCGGTATAAAAAAGCTATGCTTTGTTTAGATCTGAAACCTATGTTTATGGGCAGCACAAAACGTCCACCAGACTGTGCGACACAGTGGTTGCCAGGATCAGGTTGGGTTACCGTTACCTGTGGCAGGTGGCTACAGGTGACGGATCTCCCAATCCTGAGCACTCCAGGTACAAACTCTGTGAGCAGGAACTGGGTCGTGATCTCCCGCACTACATCACTGAAAGCCCAGTCATTAGACCCTTCAGATCTGCCAGCTATGAGGTACATGGAACTTGGCTCTATTACCTCTCATGTTTTTGATGATATCATCCCAATGCATCCAAAGTTTGCCAGTGCAGACTACTGATCACATGGCTCTGTAAAACTAACCATCCTGTGAGATGCGATATTTTTATTTATTTATTTTAGCATCACGTAGGTTCTTTCCACTATGTAACCCTTTAGGGCAGTTGCATACACGATGAAGTCCCGTAATATGAAATATATATATATATATATATATATATATATATATATATATATATATATATATATATATATATATATATATATATTTTTTTTTTATAAATATAAATTTAAAAAGAGTACCACCTCTGGCTGGAAGAAGGGGGACCCATAGCCTCGGAGGAAACCACACATAACGCATTGGAGGGAATGTGGGTCCCCTCCAATACAGTTTCTGTGTGCTTTTCTCCTACCACCCCCTTCCCTATATATATATATATATATATATATAATACTGTCATATACTGCAGGAAAAGTTACCA
This sequence comes from Procambarus clarkii, assembly GCF_040958095.1. Classification (NCBI taxonomy): domain Eukaryota; kingdom Metazoa; phylum Arthropoda; class Malacostraca; order Decapoda; family Cambaridae; genus Procambarus; species Procambarus clarkii. Next base: position 9,425,832 of record NC_091198.1, read on the forward strand.
GCTGACCACGAAAGCTTGAGAAAAGAAACAGGGAGTCAGTTTGAAAACGACATTTCAGGCAATTCGATTAAAACAATTTTTATTCAATACGATTTCAAAAGTTGATTAGTAACATATCAATTTGTTAGATTCTTGAGGAGCAACAAACGCTTGAAGTGACAAGAGTGTCACTTCAAGCTAGAGGGACAGACACACTATTCTGTCCCTCTAGCCTATAAGATATATAATATATAAGATATATAATATATATAAGATATATATCTAGCCTAACTACTCAGCCGTAATAGTTAGACTATAAAGGCCTTACCCACGGTGTGATCCTCACCTGATTGATTGTTCAATAAATCACTGAACTATATGTTTAACAGATCTCTAACCCTGTCCATGGAGGACAGAAGAAAATGTATTTATGCTGATTAGCATTGTAAACGTCTGGCCACGTCTGTGGTAGCAAAAAAAATTACAAAATACAAAATTCTCTGGCCCAGACCACTGTAGTTAACGTGTACTGATGTGTAGTACTGACTCCCAGTACTGGAGTTTAAAAAATGCAAAAAAAAAAAAAAATTGAGATACTAATAATTGTTCATTTTAGTTCACATATGTGACTGTATATCGCTGTTAACCCCTCTATTGAAACTGTGACTTAGTGATGACTGGTTAAGTGGTTTCACCAACTATTCCCCCCCCCCTTATGTTACAAGACAGTGATGAAGGTTCCAGTAAGTTCCTTACTCGTGAGGTAAAGGGGGGGGGGGAGGGTAAACTAGTAAAGGGGGTACTAGTTTAGTAACCTAACTTCAGAAAGAAAACTTCAAGGCAGTACACACCTATGGCGAGCTCCGCAAACTGTTCTGAAAACGACATTAGTATAGTTAATTTATCATTGGCATGGCTGGAGAAGAAAGCCTGGCTTGGTGAATGCAGGTATACCACTACTAGTGATGGGGTATACCTGGAAGCCTGGCTTGGTGAATGCAGGTATACCACTACTAGTGATGGGTATACCTGGAAGCCTGGCTTGGTGAATGCAGGTATACCACTACTAGGATGAAGTATACCTGTAAGCCTGGCTTGGTGAATGAAGGTATACCACTACTAGGATGAAGTATACCTGCAAGCCTGGCTTCGTGAATGCAGGTATACCACTAACAAAGATAGAGTACAGTATACCTGAACGCGTCAACAGACTACCTAAGGAGTTACAAGGTGGGGTTCTAGAGTGGTAGTGACCAGGTACAGTCCAGGTACACAGACCTGTACCTGATTGTTTACCTGTAGCACCTGATCACAGGTAATCCATGTTTATACCTGCGGTTATTAACGCAAGTGGATCACGTTGTTAAGTGGATCGCGTTATTAAGTGGATCACGGCGTGCTTAAGTGTAATTTACACATTTGGTGGCGGTTAACGAAGTGTCACTTTACAGCTAGTGGGTACCTAATAACTAATACCGAGTGGTATCCACTTTGGTAAACAAAGTTCTATTGATATTACTGCAACAGTGTGAAGTATGTAGTTGGTAAGTTTACACCTCGAGTCTGAGCGGTAAGTTAAGCCCGAATGATAAGTGTCAGAGTGGTTGTTACCACTTGAAACAACCACTAGAGGTGGTTGTTTCAAGTGGTAACAACCACTCGGGCTTAACTACCACTAGTTACAACTAGAAACAACCTCTTAATAGTTGTTTCTCAAGGAAAAAAAACACTTTTTCTCAAGTAGTTGTTACTACTTAATAGTTTTTTCTCAAGTGATACCGATAGCAAGATAATGTATATGAGTGGGATTGGGGTGGTTTACATAGGAGCTGCCTCGTATGGGCCAATAGGCGTTCTGCAGTTACCTTTGTTCTTATGTTCCTGATAGTAAGGTTCTAGTCTATAACTAAAAGTAGTAATGATAGTAGTTACTTAAATCATACTGGTCGAGTGATATTGGTAGTAAGGTAGTGTTAAAACAGCGGTTACTGTAAAGTGATGGTGGTGTGGTTAGTGAAGAGATAATTTGATAACTTAGTTACAATTGTAATGTTACTAGCATTTATTTCATGATTTATTGCTAATTTAAGGCAGTTTTTAAGAGCTTCCATAACTCAAGACTTTCCCTTAAAAGGGTATTGTGCTAATTAATGATGTTGCATTACTAATTATTACAGTATCTTGTCAGGCAAGACATTGTATAATATTTTTGCCCAATCCATTCTGGCGACGGGTGTTGACGGATGTTAATTTAAGCTCTAGGCTAAGTTTTCAATCTACAGTTCACTCGTTTAAGGAAGAGTTAAACCGCAAAGATTCTGTCTTCTTGCAAGATCATTTTTTGATCTTGCAAGAAGATCAAGTTCTTGGCAAGATCATTCGTCCAGAAAATTTTACAAGAAATGAAGAGAAAAAGTTGATTTTATAATACATTTATAAAACCGCTGTATACCTATATATTCATCGAACCCTTGGGTTAGGTTTACAATGTAGGCTCGAGGTTCAACAAGGATAGAACACTCGTCGGTCTGTGGCCTATCCTTTGCTCAGAAAGATAGGCCTATTAGCCCAGGATAGGCTATCCTTTTGGCTGCTCTACGAGACATAATTAACTGTCCTCGGAATTCTCAGAACGTTTCCAGAGAGAGAGAGAGAGAGAGAGAGAGAGAGAGAGAGAGAGAGAGAGAGAGAGAGAGAGAGAGATAGATAGATAGATAGATAGATAGATAGATAGATAGATATACACTAAACTTCTATGATTATATAACACATATAAGACATACTAGGAAATGAACTGGCACTTGAGAGACTGAACGGTGCCTATATATAATCCCTTAAACCATCGAGGCACAGAACGCCGACCCTGCAAAAAGGCGAGGCCGTCCTTGTACCGACCATAATATATAAATAGGAGTAAACAGGGAACAAAAGGCCCCCCCCCAAAAAAAAAAAATCAACAGTAACACCATCACGACAACAAACAGGAACGAACAGGCCCGTTGGTCTGTTTCTCCATCTAGCTATGCAAAATAAACGAGAGTGAAAAAAAAACACTGTATTGATCGCTACCGAATGACTTTATTGATATTAATGAATGTAACGATGAGGTAGCGAATTCGTTGTCATCCTTTGATGGTCGTAATTGAAAAGCGTAATACTTGGATTTCCGTCTTATTGATCGACGTTATAGCTCGCTTCACCAGTGACTCAGCTTAAAAACATGTGTGTGTGTTTCGTACATAGGGAAAAGGAGGGGGGGGGCAGAGGAAAGGATAGAAGGGTAGAAAGGAGGAGTGGATAGAGGTGGATGGAAAAACGGGAGCTGGAGTAAGGGATAGATGGAGGAAGAGCTACTTAGTAACTAAGTACATTTTTTGCGTTTTTTTTTTTACCCTGAACGAGAAAAAGTACAGGAAAACCTTTTTTTGGGTTGTAGTTTGGTGGGTGATTAACGGAGTTGTTGCTGACGGAACTCTGTAACCCCCGGCTCCTATAGTTGTCTGTTGGATGGTGATGTGCACTGAAGGATGTGTTCTGGGAGTGTGCTGGGATGTGATGGCTATATAGTAGTTTGCGGCTGTGTAGCCCAACAGCTTGGTTTTATATAATGTAGGTGTGTGTGGGGGAGATTGGCATTGGTCTGGGTGGTAGGAGAAGGAGGAGGAGGAGGAGGGGGTGTTAAACAGTGTGAGGCTGTGTTGGGTGGGGGCTGTGGGCCAGCTGCTTGATTTGTAACGTGAGGACTTGTGGACTTGGGTTGGGGTAGTGAAGTCAGGGAGGCTGTCATGTGGACTCGTTCTCCTGGGTGTATGGGACTGTCTTTGTGTGTGTGTGTGTGTGTGTGTGTGTGTGTGTGTGTGTGTGTGTGTACTCACCTATATGTACTCACCTATATGTGCTTGCAGGATCGAGCATTGACTCTTGGATCCCGCCTTTCGAGCATCGGTTGTTTACAGCAATGACTCCTGTCCCATTTCCCTATCATACCTGGTTTTAAAATTATGAATAGTATTTGCTTCCACAACCTGTTCCTGAAGTGCATTCCATTTCCCCACTACTCTCACGCTAAAAGAAAACTTCCTTACATCTCTGTGACTCATCTGAGTTTCAAGCTTCCATCCATGTCCTCTCGTTCTGTTACTATTCCGTGTGAACATTTCGTCTATGTCCACTCTGTCAATTCCTCTGAGTATCTTATACGTTCCTATCATGTCCCCCCTCTCCCTTCTTCTTTCTAGTGTCGTAAGGCACAGTTCCCTCAGGCGCTCTTCATACCCCATCCCTCGTAGCTCTGGGACGAGTCTCGTTGCAAACCTCTGAACCTTTTCCAGTTTCATTATATGCTTCTTCAGATGGGGACTCCATGATGAGGCGGCATACTCTAAGACTGGCCTTACGTAGGCAGTGTAAAGCGCCCTAAATGCCTCCTTACTTAGGTTTCTGAATGATGTTCTAACTTTTGCCAGTGTAGAGTACGCTGCTGTCGTTATCCTATTAATATGTGCCTCAGGAGATAGATTAGGTGTTACGTCCACCCCCAGGTCTCTTTCACGCGTCGTTACAGGTAGGCTGTTCCCCTTCATTGTGTACTGTCCCTTTGGTCTCCTATCTCCTAGTCCCATTTCCATAACTTTACATTTGCTCGTGTTGAATTCTAGTAGCCATTTCTCTGACCATCTCTGCAATCTGTTCAGGTCCTCTTGGAGGATCCTGCAATCCTCATCTGTCACAACTCTTCTCATCAACTTTGCATCATCCGCAAACATCGACATGTAGGACTCTACGCCTGTAAACATGTCGTTAACATATACAAGAAATAGAATTGGTCCCAGCACCGATCCTTGTGGTACTCCACTTGTTACTGTTCGCCAGTCCGACTTCTCGCCCCTTACCGTAACTCTTTGGCTCCTTCCTGTTAGGTAGTTCCTTATCCATTCTAGGACCTTTCCCCCCACCCCCGCCTGCCTCTCGAGCTTGAACAGCAGTCTCATGTGCGGTACTGTATCAAAGGCTTTTTGGCAGTCCAGAAATATGCAGTCTGCCCAACCATCTCTGTCCTGTCTTATCCTCGTTATTTTATCATAGAATTCCAGAAGGTTTGTTAGGCACGATTTCCCTGTCCAGAACCCATGTTGATGTTTGTTCACAAACCTAATGTTCTCCAGGTGTGCAACCAGTCGTAGCCTAATTATTCTTTCCAGTATTTTACAGGGGATGCTTGTCAGTGATACAGGTCTGTAGTTAAGTGCCTCCTCCCTATCTCCTTTCTTGAAGATCGGCACGACATTTGCCTTCTTCCAGCAACTGGGCAATTCTCCTGACATAAGTGACTCATTAAAGATCATTGCCAGAGGCACGCTGAGGGCCTGTGCTGCTTCTTTTAGTATCCACGGTGATACTTTGTCTGGTCCAACTGCTTTAGTTGCATCTAGAGTTGTCAACTGTTTCATTACCTCCTCTGCTGTCACCTCTATATCTGATAGTCTTTCATCTAGGGTAACCCCTTCCAACAATGGGAGCTGCTCAGGCTCGGTAGTGAACACTCCATGGAAACTGGCATTCAGTGCCTCGCAGATTTCCTTGTCACTTTCAGTATATGCCCCCTCTGTCTTCCTTAGTCTTGTCACTTGGTCGTTCACCGACATTTTTCTTCTTATATGACTGTGTAGTAACTTAGGTTGTTTTTTCGCTTTGATTGCAATATCGTTCTCATAGTCCCTTTCCGATGTTCGTCTTATGTTAATGTAATCGTTCCTAGCTCTGTTGTATCTGCTTCTGTTGTCCTCTGTTCTTTGTCTTCTGTACTTCCTCCACTCCCGCCTGCTGGCCATTTTTGCTTCCTGACACTGTCTATTAAACCATGGGTTATTATATTCCTTCTTATTTTTTCCCTTTACCGTTGGTATAAATCTCTCTTCGGCCTCCTGGCATTTCTGTATGACTAGGTCCATCATATCTTGGACTGTTTTTCCTCTAATTTCTTCCTCCCACTGCACTTCACCCAGATAGTCCCTTATCCTCATATAGTCCCCTTTCCTGTAGTCAGCTCTCCTTTCCCAGATCTCTTGTCCCATGGTCATAATTTTGAATTCCATCATGTAGTCAAAGACTAGGACACAATGGTCACTGGCCCCTAGAGGTATTTCATGCTCTAAATTCTCGATATCTTCTACGTTCTGGGTGAAAATCAGGTCTAATAGGCTCGGTGCATCTCCTCCTCTTTCCCTTGTGTCTTCCTTCACATGTTGTGTCAGGAAATTCCTGTCTATAACATCTACTAATTTTGCTCCCCACGTTTCATCCCCTCCATGGGGATTCCTTGATTCCCAATTTATCTCTCCATGATTTAGGTCCCCCATGATCAGCAGCTTCGCTCTCATTCTGTGGGCTAGTGTTGCTGCCTTCTGCAGTTCATCTATACATGCTTTGTTGTTGTCATCATACTCCTGCCTGGGTCTTCTACTGTTTGGTGGGGGATTGTAGATTACCAGGATCACAATCTTCCTCCCATCTACTGTCAGAGTTCCATGTATGAAGCTTGTGCACTCATTGGTAACTCGATTTCCCAGGTCTTCAAACTTCCATTTCCGCTTTATTAGGAGTGCTACTCCCCCTCCCTGTCTCTGTGTCCTCTCTTTTCGTATCACCTGGTACCCTTCAGGAAAGATAGCATCTGAGATCATGTCATTAATTTTAGTTTCCACAATTGCAACTATGTCAGGATCTGCTTCACTCACTCTTTCTTTTATCTCTTCTGCTTTATTAGATACCCCATCAGCATTGGTGTACCAAACCTTGAGATTCTTCATGGAAACTCTTGTACCAGAGTTCTCCCTTTCTCTGGGGGTCTGGGGGGATCTGGGGGATGTCTGGGGGGTGACTGGGGGCAGAGGGGATCTGGGGGATCTGGGGGGTGTCTGGGGGATGACTGGGGGCGGGGAGGGTCCGGGGGATGTCCGGGGGGATCCAGGGGGTGTCTGGGGGGGTCCGGGGGGTGTATGGGGGGTGAAAGAGTTCAGGAGGGGTGCTTGGGGGGCTACTGGGGGCTGGGCTTCTAGGAAGGTAGGTAGGAGGGTCTGGGGTAGGGCCTGGGTAGGTAGGTCTGGAGTAGGAAGGGCATACTGGGTCTGAAGATTAGGGAGGGCATAGAGGGGTTGGGAGATGGCGTAAGGTTGGGAGACAGATAGAGGTTGAGAGGTTGGGAGGGGGATGGATAGAGGGGGTGGGGGGGACCTCCCACCTCCCTCGCAAGGGTGGGGGGTCACATGGAAGGAGAGGGGATGAGGAGGGGTGAGGGCAGGGTAGGCTTTGGGTGTTGAGGGGATGAGGTCTGGGTGGGTTCTTGGGGTTGAGGGGATGAGGTCTGGATGGGATTTGGGGGTTGAGGAGATGAGAGCTGGGTGGGTTTTGGGGGTTGAGGGGACGAGGGCTGGACGGGTTTTGGGGGTTGAGGTGATGAGGGGGTCCTTGGAATGTGGGATGAATTTGACTCCAGTGGGGTCAGAGGGGTCAAGGGATGTGCTGGGGAGATAAGCAGGGGCGGCTGATTTGGGAAAGGGGTGACCTGAGAAGCACGTGTGAGCTGGTTAGCATGGGGTGGATTAGCACTGGGGTGTGTAGCTGCGCTCAAATGGGAAGAGTCGTATTGTTGTTTGCTTGCTCTGTGGGCAATCTGTTCCTCCTTCGTCATGAATTTGTCAATAAATACGTTGTAGTAATTTTCGCTACCTCTGAGTAGGTGTTTGTGATGCAGTATGTAATCCACTGCCTCTTCGTTAGTGAACTGTACCAGGACAGGTCGTTTCCTGTTACAGTTGTATGGTCCAATGCGTCGGTGGACTTGCACCTCATTCCCTGCCATCTGGGCTCTCATGTCTCTCAAGATCCCCTGTAGTTCCAAATCCTCAATCTCCATCCTTTCCTGCCTCGATGGTGCCCTGGCTTCAAGTAATCCATGGATTATGATTGTCCTCTTTCTCAGTTCAGGGTCATGCTGGTGGCCCTCTCCCTGGCTGACCCCCACCCCTCCTACACCCGCTACTCCACCTACTACTACTACTTCCCCTTCCCCTGCCAAGCTTCCCTTATTCCTGCCAAATTCATTAGTAAGCCTAGATATTTCTCCTTGCCATTCTACCCTGCTCTTCCTGATTTCCTCTTGAATATAATCCATAAACTCTTGTTTGAGTCTTTGAACCTCGCCCTGTATCTTATTAAAGACTTCACTTTTAATCCCCTGGATTAGATCACCTATCCAAACATCCCTCTTCTCTACAAATTTCCCAATCATCTTCTCCACAAACCTATCTTCTTCCTCAATCATAATACTGCTGGACCTAGACGCCCTTCCTGACCTAGTCATTGCTATAATGCAACCTTACCCACAGGGGTTCCAAGTATCTTACCGTCCTGCTAACACAATAGGTGAGTGAATCTCCAAGCGTCGTCCCCGTGGTGGTAGGAGGGTTGCTGCCGGGGTGAGGTCACGCGGTCAGAGGTCGGTGAGGTCTGCTCCACACTACACACTGCCACAATACTACAACTATTTTGAATTACGCTATTTAAACTGTTTTTCTTCACTACTTTATGGCTCTGGCCAAAACTCAAGGTTTTTTCATTCACTTGTACACACTTTTTCACTTCGAAGTTGCCTGATTACCCCTCCCACTCCACTAGTGAACCTGGAGCTCCCAACCCACGTCCACCCAACACGATGGTCACAAGACAAGTCTGTGTGTGTGTGTGTGTGTGTGTGTGTGTGTGTGTGTGTGTGTACTCACTCACTCACCTAGTTGTGCTTGCGGGGGTTGAGCTCTGGCTCTTTGGTCCCGCCTCTCAACTGTGGAAGAGAGAGAGTGTGTGTGTGTGTGTATATGTGTGTGTGTGTGTGTGTGTGTGTGTGTGTGTGTGTGTGTGTGTGTGTGTGTGTGTGTTGTCACCGTTGTTTGCGTTAGCGAGGGGGGGGGGTGGGGGGTTATCACGAAGACGTAACGCCAGACGTTATAACGTTACGTTATAACGTAACGTAACGTTGGGCAAGCTTCCTCTGTTGACGTGCGTTACGTCATTTTTGTTTTACCCAATTACGAACGTTTCAACTGTTCTTGCTTTTGCGGGAAAGTTGTGTGATTTCGTTCAGTGCTTTTGTGGGGGTCTTATGTTTTCTTTGCTTTCCTTGCTGCTCCTGCTGCTGCTGCTGCTGCTCCTGCTGCTGCTGCTGCTCCTGCTGCTGCTGCTGCTGCTGCTGCTGCTGCTGCTGCTGCTCCTGCTGCTGCTGCTGCTGCTGCTGCTGCTCCTGCTGCTGCTGCTGCTGCTCCTGCTGCTGCTGCTGCTGCTGCTCCTGCTCCTGCTGCTCCTGCTCCTGCTGCTGCTGCTGCTGCTCCTGCTCCTGCTGCTGCTGCTGCTCCTGCTGCTGCTGCTGCTGCTGCTCCTGCTGCTGCTGTTGCTGCTGCTCCTGCTGCTGCTGCTGCTGCTGCTGCTGCTGCTGCTGCTCCTGCTGCTGCTGTTGCTGCTGCTGCTGCTCCTGCTGCTGCTGCTGCTCCTGCTGCTGCTGCTGCTCCTGCTGCTGCTGCTGCTGCTGCTGCTCCTGCTGCTGCTGCTGCTGCTGCTGCTGCTGCTGCTGCTGCTCCTGCTGCTGCTGCTGCTGCTGCTCCTGCTGCTGCTGCTGCTCCTGCTGCTGCTGCTGCTCCTGCTGCTGCTGCTGCTGCTGCTGCTGCTTTTGGGCGCGTTACTGTTCCATGTTTTTATTTACGGTCCTACAGTCTAGTTTTTTGAGGTTACCGGTTGCTGTAGTGTGTTATATCTTTCTGTTATCTGCTGTTTTACTTCTGTTATCTGCTGTTTTACTTCTGTTATCTGCTGTTTTACTTCTGTTATCTGCTGTTTTACTTCTGTTATCTGCTGTTTTACTTCTGTTATCTGCTGTTTTCATTCTGTTATCTGTTGTTTTCATTCTGTTATCTGTTGTTTTACTTGTTTCCTGCTGTTATCTTTGTTACCTGCTGTTATCTTTGTTACTTGCTGTTATCTTTCTATTATCTGCTGCTATCTTTCTGTTACCTGCTGTTATTATTGTTATCTGCTGTTATTATTGTTATCTGCTGTTATTATTGTTATCTGTTGTTTGTTACTTGCTGTTATCTTTCTGTTGCCTGCTGTTATCTTTGTTACCTGCTGTTATCTTTCTGTTACCTGCTGTTATCTTTCTGTTACCTGCTGTTATCTTTCTGTTACATGCTGTTATCTTTCTGTTACCTGCTGTTATCTTTCTGTTACATGCTGTTATCTTTCTGTTACATGCTATTATCTTTGTTATCTGCTGTTATCTTTTTGTTACCTGCTGTTATCTTTTTGTTACCTGCTGTTATCTTTCTTTTACCTGCTGTTATTATTGCTATCTGCTCCTTTATTTTCGTTATCTGCTACTATTTTTTATTTTTGCTGTCGTATTTCTTGCTACTATTCATCTACGTTATATAATTCTAATGAAAAACAGCATTAATGAGTACAAACTAAATGTCAGTATTTATGAAAAACCACCACATTCAGACTTCACCCAAATGATGATGGTGATAACAACATTTAATCACTACAAATAGAATTCTAATAATATAAACTGCGACAATAGGGAGAGGTGCTCATGCAAGGTGCAGCAACATTGCACAGTCATTACCAGTGGGGCTGTGACCACAGCCGCTCCCACAGAACAAAAGGACTGACAGCGTTTCTCAAATGAAAAAAAAATGAAAAAAAAAGCACGGCGGTTTTATCGATCTCTCTCGTTTTGGTAATAATGGCATGAGTCAGCTCGTAATTTTTTTTTTTTTTTGGTGTTTGGTAAAGAGGGGAGGTGGGGGGGGTGGGGTCGGGGAGAGGGAGGGAGGGGGGGTTAAGGGTTTAACCGGACAACACAATTTCCCCTCGCCGTTAAGGTAGGCCTAAAAGGCAGCGTCCGCCTCAGCCTATACCTGATTGAGTGATTAATGGTCATTTGGGTTACTAATTTCGTAATGTTGTGTCCTGCAAGAGGGTGATTGATACCTTTGACCTCTTGTCCTGGCGGACAAGTTGACCTGCTTCTGAAATAAGACTTTTCATACAACCAAAAAAAAAAGTGTTTTTTTCGCAAAATGTTCTTGAAAATTTTGTTTTTTTTGTATCATCTTCCTCGTCTTCACGCCTCCCTCCACGTTTCCCTCCAGGGGCCAGATTCACGAAAGCACTTACGCAAGTACTTACGAACCTGTACATCTTTTCTCAATCTTTGGCGGCTTTGTTTACAATTATTAAACAGTTAATGAGCTCCGAAGCACCAGGAGGCTGTTTATAACAATAACAACAGTTGATTGGGAAGTGTTCATGCTTGTAAACTGTTTAATAATTGGAAACAAAGCCGCCAAAGATTGAGAAAAGATGTACAGGTTCTTAAGTACTTGCGTAAGTGCTTTCGTGAATCTGGCCCCAGGTTCCCCTCTTACCGCTGGACATTGTCTACGGCTCCTCCACTCACACTGAACCAAATCTTCCAGTCAGACTAAGAGAGAGTTTACCAGTCGGACTGAAGTGAACAAGCAGTCTTGACAGTCTCTTACGGCGTTCCCATCAGTCACTAAGCTCTCGCTAACACAATCAACACGGACTTGTAACTCATAATCCGATAATCGGCTCAAACCCCCCCCCCCCGCCATCCTTTTTCCTGTTGTCATAACTACCTATCCCCCTCCCCCCCTGCCCAACCGTCCATGAGTGCCTTAACTACCCCACAGGAGACGAGTATCCTAACTACCCATACCTCACCAACCTTTCCGTCGCCCCGCACTCACAATAAACTCACACGCAACCAACAGACTGTCCCCCTCAAAAAAAAAAAAAAATAGAATTAGCGCACACACGCAAAAAAAAGTGAGCAGTTTCCTCCTTCTGGTGGTGGTCCAGCTGTGACCATTTTCTTTACCAACTTGATAATGCGATTTGAGTCAAAGGCGCGTGCGGCTCATTGGTAGGATAAAGACACATTATTTTCAGGGAAAATAAGACCCCTTTTCATCCCCTCCCCCCCCCTATTCCTTCCCCCCTTTTCATCCCCCTCCCTTCCCTCCCTTTTCCATCCGAATATGAAATATGAGAAGTGAAAAAGAGTTGAGATCGATGGTCACTTTCTCTGGCCGTCGGTCGAATCTTCCTGTTTCATTATTTCGTTTATCGATTTCTTTTCAGTCTCTCCCTCCCTTTTTTTTCTCTATAACGTGTTCCGCGCTAAGGTTATTTTGGGTAGATGAATGGGAGGAGAAATAATATTTTCATTAAATCGCCTACATTTGTATTTCATTGGTTAAGTGTTTTTTTTTATCGTGTGAGTGAGTGAGAGAGAGAGAGAGTGGATGAGGAGCAAGGGGGCCCCAAAGTGTTGGGGTAAGGTGGAAGGAGGGGAGGGGAGGCACTTTGGGGGAGGGGGGGATCGTTTTAGGGGAAGGGGAGAACACTTTGGGATGAGGGGAACACTTTGGGGGAAGGAAGAACACTTTGGAAAAGGGGGGAGGATACTTTAGGGATGAGGGAGCACTTTGGGGAAGAGAGGGAACACTTCGTGAAAGAAGTAGTAGTAGTAGGGGAGGGAAAGATGTCTCCTGAGAGGTCTAACTTTAACCTATCAGGATAGCCAGAAGGAACTGTTTAGAACCTGGTTGAGACCTGGTGCTATAGCAGTGACCTGGTATATAGCGCCCACTGCTATAGCATCCTATAGCATCGCCTTACACTACCCCCCAGGGTGATGTGGGGGGCCGGGCTACCCTGCTACAAGAGAAGGGAACCCTAGGTTAGTCCCCCAAGGATTCGAACCAGATCAGAACAACCTGATGGAACGGATTGCCCCTGTACTTTGAAGGGTCTAAACGATGGTGGACGAATGCTAGTTCTTGAACGTCAAATTTGAAGCGGTTTGTGCTCAACGAGAAGCGTACATTTATGCTCATTAGTCCGAGAATGCGTCAATATTGCGATGCTCTTCTATTTGGATAGACAACAGCAGTATTTACGTTCTAGTTGAAAGCGTTTACAGTGCATTAAGTGTGAGGACAGGTTGCGCTGGCTCCTGGGGTTCATTAGACACATTATAGTTCACATTATGTATATTTCACATTATACCACAATCTATACATATGCGAGGGGGGGGGGAGGTCCTGCAAGAGGACCTGCTGCATGGGTAACAGCTTCTCCCCCGTATCAACCTACTTTTGCTTTGTGCCCTGGAGAGGTCACTCCAGACCGACAACCAGAGGGCAGCTCCATAGTCTCCATGAGACTGAACAACCCACCAATTTTCACTTTCTGGCTTTGTTGTTGTTGTTAAATATTTGCTACCTGGGACAAAAGTTCCAAGTAGCACGGGCTATGGTGAGCCCGCAGTCCTTAATAACTATTTAAATTGTTTGACACAGACCTTTCTGGCGTTTCTTAAAATGTGTCTGTAAACAGCATGCTCACCTAATTGTGCTTGCGGGGGGATGAGTTTTGGCTCTTGGTCCCACCTCTCGATTGTTATTCAACTGGCGTACAGGTTCCTTAGCCTACTGGGCTCTATCATATTCTACATTTGCAAACTGTGTATGGAGCCAGCCTCCACCACATCACTGCCTAGTGCATTCCATTTGTTAACTACTCTGAACAAAGTATTTCTAACGTCTATATGGCTCATTTGAGTACTCGATTTACTCAAAGGGTAGGACCCATCTGAGGACACAGATCTGGGACACATCTGGGGACACAGATCTACGACACATCTGGGGACACAGATCTACGACACATCTGGGGACACAGATCTACGACACATCTGGGGACACAGATCTACGACACATCTGGGGACACAGATCTGGGACACATCTGGGGACACAGATCTACGACACATCTGGGACACATCTGGGGACACAGATCTGGGACACAGATCTGGGACACATCTGGGGACACAGATCTGGGACACATCTGGGGACACAGATCTGGGACACATCTGGGGACACAGATCTGGGACACATCTGGGGACACAGATCTGGGACACATCTGGGGACACAGATCTGGGACACATCTGGGGACACAGATCTGGGACACATCTGGGGACACAGATCTGGGACACATCTGGGGACACAGATCTGGGACACATCTGGGGACACAGATCTGGGACACATCTGGGGACACAGATCTGGGACACATCTGGGGACACAGATCTGGGACACATCTGGGGACACAGCTGTGTCTCCAAGGAGTTTCACCTGTGTTAAATTGTCTATCTTTATCTACTCTATCAATTCCCTGCTGACCCCTTCCCCTCCCCCCCCCTCCCCCAAGTCTGCAGGTTCACCCACACCCACAGCACTCGCCCCCACACCCCCTCACTGCCTGAGGGTGTGTGTGTGGGGGGGGGGGACGGGCAGTGTGTGGGGGGGAGCAACCGTGGCCACCCCACACTAGGGGCCCCTCCCTGCTACCTGAGGGTGTGATAGGGGAAGGAAGGTGGTGCAGGTGAGTGCGTAATACAATATTAGGGTCAGTAAATGGTCTTATAACTCTCCCTGAGGCAGCATGATGGACTAACCCGCCATTACTGCGCCGCTATCATGTGTCCCCCTCTCCGACTGTCCGGTCTTCTCTGGTCTGCGTCTGCCGCCGCCGCCCCTGTCTGCCGCCAGCTCCGTCTGCCGCCGCCCCCTCCGTCTGCCGCCACCCCTGTCTGCGTCTTCCGTCGCCATTCTAATGGCCTTCGTCTAGATATAATGAATTTATTTCTCTCTCTAATGTAAACCTCTCCTGTGAGACAGTGTCGAATACCTTCTGGCAATCAAGGAAAGTGCAGTCTACCCAACCCTCTCCTGTTTGATTTCCGTTAACATGTCGTAATCGTTTAATAATAAGTGTTTTGAGTATAATTTCCATTTTTTTTAAATTCGTGTAGGCGTTTGCCTGTCCTCAGACAAAATCCATTACCATGCGAAGCCACATCCTCCCCTCAAATCACCTGGATAGTTATTTAGATATTTATGATGGTCTGAAAGCATATTACGGTTCCAGTAATAGTCTACATGTGAACTGGCACATGAATCTTTATCCTAAACAGAGATTGTTCTCAAGTTATAAGAATAATTGTATTCTATTTATTGTATTATAAGTAGTTGGTTTAAAATGTAAAAATTATATTCTGAAAACAATTTCTTTGAAGAATTTGGTTTTCTTGTAAATGGAATTTTCGGACACACTGAAATAGTTTTCGTTTTCTTATTTCATGTTATCGTGAATAATACATCGCATTAGCGTAACTAAACCTAACCTAACCAAACATAACCAAACGTAATGAAACCTAACCTAAATGACCATAACCTAACCTAACCTAACCTAACCTAACCTAAATGACCATAACCTAACCATAGATAATAGTACAAATTATGTAGTCGTTTTCAATCCATTCTTCCACCCTGAAGACATATTTGAAAACAACAAAATAATTTAGTTTAGATTTGTTCCAAATGTCATCGAATTAGTTTCCACTATAACTCTGAGAGGCTACATAAGTGATACTGATGGTTCTTCGTGTCTTCCGCCTTTCTTGTATAATAACACCACAAGCGTCCTTTCCCAACCTTCTGGCAATTCTCCAATTACCAGTGCGGCGTTGAATACTCTTTATCGCGAAGTCGACACCATAGTTGGGTTGGTGTTGGGTCGTAATGGCTTTCAACCTCTGGAGGGCTATTAAGTGCTCATACTGATCAACCGGTGAGTATATACATCAGCCCTTGAAGTATACTTTCATTCTATACCACTCGCTGTGTGTGCGTGTGTGTAATATATATATATATATATATATATATATATATATATATATATATATATAATATATATATATATAATATATATATAATCAATCATTCGGCTCCCCTATTATTGATATATACACAATTATATATTTTCTGGGTCTCCAGTTTCCATCACATCCAGTTCATCGTAAATCACTGAATTATATGTTTAACAGATCTCTAACCCTCTCCATGGAGGATTGAAGAAAATGTATATATGCTGGTTAGCATTGTAAATGTCTGGCCACGTCTGTGGGAGAAACTAATACAAATTTAAACAAAATCAAAGTTCATGGTAGGTGCTGGCCTAACTACTTCAGGCATCTGTTTATATTAGGACGGTAATATAACTACTACTGGTGATTGTTCCCTGAGAACGGTATCATAACTACTTCTGTTGTTGTTGTTTAAAGATTCAGCTACTGGGAAGTAATAATTCCAAGTAGCACGGGCTACGGTGAGCCCGTGATGGACTTACCTGGCACAGGAGCGGGGCTGAAACTTGAACTGCTTTTGGCATCTGTTATTTTAGTGCGCTAACATAACTACTTTTGTCGATTGTTCTTTTGTGTGGGGGGGTTAGTGGGTGGGGGGGGGGGGGGGTGTTAGTGGGGGGTGGTATTGGGGGGGGTGTAGTGTTAGTGGAAGGGCGATGTATTAATAATATTGTAGTGATAGCTTGGTGTATTTCCCTCCCCTCCCCTCACCCCCCCCCCTCCTTCCCCTCTGTTTACCACGAAATCGAGAAAATATTTGTTGAGTGTTCTGTATCTCTCACCCCCCCCCCACCACCTCCCCACCCAACATTCCCCCCTTCCTTCCCCACATCACACCCCACCCTGGGTATATGGCGTTTTGGGCACGTTTTGGGTGCCCCGCTGTCATCTTACGGGGCTATTCGTGCCCGTGCCAACCTCTTGGGTACCCTGCTGTCATCTTACGAGGCTATTCGTGCCCGTGCCAACCTCTTGGGTACCCCGCTGTCATCTTACGAGGCTATTCGTGCCCGTGCCAACCTCTTGGGTACCCTGCTGTCATCTTACGAGGCTATTCGTGCCCGTGCCAACCTCTTGGGTACCCTGCTGTCATCGTACGGGGCTATTCGTTCCCGTGCCAACCTCTTGGGTGCCCCGCTGTCATCTTACGGGGCTATTCGTTCCCGTGCCAACCTCTTGGGTGCCCCGCTGTCATCTTACGGGGCTATTCGTGCCCGTGCCAACCTCTTGGGTGCCCCGCTGTCATCTTACGGGGCTATTCGTGCCCGTGCCAACCTCTTGGGTGGCTTAATCTTCATCAATCAATCGGTCGATGTCATCGTTGGCTCATTATTGTTCTCCTCTCACTATCACGGTGCAGAGAGTGAACAAATTCTGTTAGTTGAATGTTCATTACCCGTTGTTCTACTTTTAAGTGCAGGGCTTCAAGAATGTGTAGAAACTCCTAATTACAACTTGGGCTTTGTCTAGTATATAAGCGTTTTAAGTGTTTTCAAGTGTTTAAGTGTAAGTGGTTTTTAAGTCTTTTTAATTTACATTTATCTTGTTGATGGTTTAATAGATTATGAACTACAACACCTAGCAGGGAGGGAGCCGGTCGGCCGAGCGGACAGCACGCTGGACTTGTGATCCTGTAGTCCTGGGTTCGATCCCAGGCGCCGGCGACAAACATTAGGCAGAGTTTCTTTCACCCTATGCCCCTGTTATCTAGCAGTAAAATAGGTACCTGGGTGTTAGTCAGCTGTCACGGGCTGCTTCCTGGGGGTGGAGGCCTGGTCGAGGACCGGGCCGCGGGGAAACTAAAGCCCCGAAATCATCTCAAGATAACCTCTACTCAATTTATATGACAGATCTACCGAGCACAGTGAGCACAAGAAAGAGGAAAGAATGTTGAATTGTCACCAAAATTAATTTTTCTTGAAATTATAATCAAATGCATGTTTTAGTTGTTTATTTTGACAGGCGCAGTGTATGAGGTTATTGGGCTCACCATAGCCCGTGCTACTTGGAACTTTGTTCCAGGGAGCAAATCTTTAACAATAACATATGAGGTTATTGTTTGACAGATGTGAGTTTGACAGAGTTTGACAGTCTATAATTTGACGGTCATATTTTATTTATATATATATATATATATATATATATATATATATATATATATATATATTACTGAAAATGCCTTGCTTTATTTTCCATTTTCAAACATTATGTTAAAGTTTTATAAAAAGAACAAATTTAATTTTAACTTGAAGCTGACTCTCCAAGCCTGCTTTGCTAATTCGTACACCCGCATACACATCTGGTAGCTGAGTGGACAGCACGCGGGACTCGTAATCCTGTGGCCCGGGTTTGATTCCCGGACTAGACACAGACAAATGGGCAGACTTTCTTTTACTCTGATGCCCCTGTTACCTAGCAGTAAATAGGTACCTGGGAGTTAGACAGCTGTTATGGGCTGCTTCCTGGGTATGTGTGTGTGGGGGGGGGGGGGGGAGGGGGGGGGGAATTGGTTTTGAATTTGGTGTTTATTGAGGTAAAATACACACAAAGGAATGAGGTAGCTCAAGCTATTCTCACCCCGTATAAAAGAAATTGGTTAGTAGTTAGCAACAGTTGATTGATTGACAGTTGAAAGGCGAGTCGAAAAAGCAGAGCTCAACCCCCGCAAGCACAACTAGGTGAATACGTGCAGGCAATGAGTCACAATAACGTGGCTAAAGTATGTTGACCAGACCACACACTAGAAGGTGAAGGGACGACGACGTTTCAGTCCGTCCTGGACCATTCTCAAGTCGATGAGAATGTATGAAACGTCGTCGTCCCTTCACCTTCTAGTGTGTGGTCTGGTCAACAGGTGAATACGTATTTATAGTTTAATGACCATTTGTGCATGTAAACAAAACATAGTATTGGAAAATATGAAAAAAAAATCCTAAATAGTGAAAAAAATCGATCGACTACTGATACAAGGCTAATATGCACTGATAAATTCAAATGTATTCTGGAGATATGCAAATATGATGTGTTACATGTAAATATGTTGTGTTACATGTAAATATGTTGTGTTACATGTAAATATGTTGTGTTACATGCAAATATGTTGTGTTACATGTAAATATGTTGTGTTACATGCAAATATGTTGTGTTACATGTAAATATGTTGTGTTACATGCAAATATGTTGTGTTACATGTAAATATGTTGTGTTACATGCAAATCTGTTATGCAGTTATAAATAAAGCAAAACAATTACTTAGAAAATTCAAAAAATCTCTTTTTTTTTTGAGTGTGTTGATGGCCTGTGTTGCTGGTGTTCTACGAGTGTTGAGTGATTGTTCTTGGAGAACCTCAACAGTGGCTCCGATTGATTGATTGATTGATAAAGATTAAGCCAGCCAAGAGGTGGCACGGGCATGAATAGCCCCCCGTAAGAGTGGCTCCGCCGGCAGCAATCAATAAATAACATTACAGTTCCCCAGCTTCTTGGAAAGGTTAATCTTGTTGGTCCTGCATAACAATGGCGGTGTATCTTGAGGTCATCACTTGAGCGCGTGTTTAACACCTCTCTCTTCACCATTACCTTCATCATCACCACCATCACCACCACCATCACCACCACCATCACCACCATCACCACCATCACCACCACCACCACCACCATCACCATCACCACCACCATCATCAACACCACCACCACCATCACCATCACCACCACCATCACCACCATCAACACCACCATCACCACCACCATCACCATCACCACCACCACCATCACCACCACCATCACCACCATCACCATCACCACCACCACCACCATCACCACCAACACCACCACCACCATCACCATCACCACCACCACCATCAACACCACCACCACCATCAACACCACCATCACCATCACCACCACCACCACCATCACCACCACCACCATCACCATCAACACCACCACCACCACCATCATCACCATCACCACTAGTCTCTGTTACCCGCACTAAAATCAATCACCTTCCTTCATATCATGATGATAACTCCACTTTTGTAACACAACTACTCATCTCAATTCATCATAATAAGACTCTCCCATTCGGTATCCATACTTCCCCTCCCCCCCCTTACACCACACAACCCCTTACCTCCATAACCACAACCCCCCTATACTCCCCTTCCTCTCACAGTCGTCACCGTTACGGTGCAATTACGTTTATCCCAAACACTACACTCTCTCTCTCCCACACACACACACACACACACACACACACACACACACACACACACACACACACACACACACACACACACACACACAACACCCCCACACAACACCCCCACACAACACCCCCACACAACACCCCCCATACAACACCCCCCCCATACAACACCCCCCCATACAACACCCCCCCCATACAACACCCCCCCATACAACACCCCCCCATACAACACCCCCCCATACAACACCACGCTCAGCCCAACCACTTCGACTAGACGGTAGAGCGACGGTCTCACTTCATGCAGGTCGGCGTTCAATCCCCGACCATCCAAATGGCTGGGCACCATCCCTTTTCCCCCCCTCATCCCATCCCAAATCCCTATATTCTAATCCCTTCCAAGTGCTATATAGTAGTAACGACTTGGCACTTTCCCCAGCTAGTTCTCCCTCCCCTTATCTCCCCCCCCCCCCACGCGGTAGGGAGAGCAGTAGGTGGGAGCAGCGTGGGAGGGGAGGCTGGGAGCATCTACCCAGTAGCAGGTTATAGTAGCCAGTATCAGGTATCAGGAGCGATCTTGCCACTTCACTGGTCAGCACGGCATCTCCACCTGCCTGAGCGACCTTGCCACTGTATCTATCATCACAATCAACCCCTTATACGGCCTATTAAACCCCCTCCCCCCAAAACTAACCCCCTTTGGGGCAAGGGTGTAAACCCATTTTTTTGTGTATATATATTGCTTAAAGATATGAATGGCTTGCAGTGTATATACAAATCAATTAATCTTAAGCCAGTGTCGGCGGTGAGAGAATCGGACGCGATGAAGGTAATGGCGTGGAAGATAGTGGACCCGCCCCAGGGGGACCGCATCCGTAACCTTACCTGCTGACCTCGGCTACGTCACACCGGTTCGCGTTACACTCGACTCCCTCTCCCCTCCCCCCTTCCCCCCCCCCCCCACAGATGGACGCCACAAAGACCGTCTCACAGAAATATTTCTGGTTGATTGATTGTGGTTGATTGATTGTGGTTGGTTGATGACTAGTGAGATAATGGGTGGTAGAGTGGTCTTCCCCCCCCCCCCCGACTCTCTCAGTCTAGCATCCTGGGTTCGATCTCTGGATGGAGATAGAAATAGTTGAGAAACGTTTTCTTTTCACCTGGTACCTCTGTTCACCTAAGAGTAAATATGTACCCGGGAGTTAGACAGCTGTTGTGGGGAGCATCTTGGGAAATGCTTTCAGTTTTTTTTTTCTACCACAGATGTAGCCAGACATTTACAATGCTAACCAGCATATATATACATTTCTTTGTCTTCAGTGGGCAGAGTTAATAATATATTAACTTAGTTAATATTTTATTAATATAATAAAATTAGTATTGATTATTATTAATAATATATTAATATTAATTATTAATAATAATATTAATAAACTGAATAATATTAAGTGAACTTAGATATATAGTTCAGTGACATTGAACAATCAACCACAGTAGGTGATTGTAGTGATTTTACAATGCTAACCAAAAATATTATACAATGCTAACCAAAAATATTTTACATGTCAATCTAATCCAACATAAACAGTGTTCGAGATATGTTGTTTTACACATATGATGTGATTGATATGTGTTTACAAAAGTGAATCTGACAATTGACCTAAGGGGGGAAAGGAGGGGTGGTGGGGGGGGGGGTATCTTTATAACCTTAACTACAGGCTTCCTGTAACTAGACAACGGGAATTACAGATATGATGGCCTAATTAATTATGGTAATGAAGAGGAAGATACAGAGAGAGAGAGAGAGAGAGAGAGAGAGAGGGGGGGGGAAAGGATTCAAAGACTGCATTAATCTACCATAAGACACCTAGTAACTTGCCAAGATGTATACTGATTAAAGCAAGATTAAGGCTACTAACTTAGGCTTTAGAACTGATGCACTCATTATCTCAGACAGGGTCCAATAGCTGAAGCTCAACCCTCCCCTCTCTCTATATATCCTTCCTTTCTCCCCCCCCCCCCCCCCCGGCAAGCACAACTAGGCAAGTACTCCATAAGTGCTACACAAGAGTCTCTGAATTAATCTAAGAAATTAACCAATATCCAAAACTGGATACATACATCGCTATGCTGGGTAGGGTGGGATGGGCCCCCGGATTGGGCCCCCCATGAGGAGGAAGGGGCCCCCCATGAGGAGGAAGGGCCCCCCCGTGAGGAGGAAGGGGCCCCACTACCAAACGAGGCCTGGAGCCGGACCTGCAAAGACATTATGATGTCACGCAATGCTCCAGACCAACAATAACATCACTATATAACTCCTAATAACATCACTATAACTCCTAATATCATCACTATATAACTCCTAATAACATCACTATATAACTCCTAATAACATCACTATATAACTCCTAATAACATCACTATATAACTCCTAATATCATCACTATAACTCCTAATATCATCACTATAACTCCTAATAACATCACTATAACTCCTAATAACATCACTATAACTCCTAATAACATCACTGTAACTCCTATCATCATCACTATAACTCCTAATATCATCACTATAACTCCTAATAAATGATATTTTACACAATAAAAACAGAATGACATTTTGACCTGTGAATAAAACGAATTATGGACTCCAGACCTTAAAGACAAGATAGCAGAAGGCTGCAGTTATATGGACTCTGGTCCTTAAGATAGCAAAAGACTACAATTATATGGACTCTGGTCCTTAAGATAGCAAAAGGCTGCAATTATATGGACTCCGGCCCCTTAAGATAGCAGAAGGCTGCAATTATATGGACTCCGGCCCCTTAAGATAGCAGAAGGCTGCAATTATATGAACTCCGGTCCTTAAGATAGCAGAAGGCTGGAATTATATGCACTCTGGTCCTTAAAATAGCAGAAGTCAAGGATTGCTAAAAATGTCTCTAAGTTTCCTTTACACACTTGATATAAAAATCCTACGAACAATCGTTACAATCTCAACTGGGAAGCCATTATAAAATGGGAGAGGAATTACTCTCAAGCATCCTGATTGGCTAAAGTGCATGCATCTCCTCCGTAACAACTGTGTGTGTGTGTATATATATATATATATATATATATATATATATATATATATATATATATATATATATAATTTTATATATTTATGTCGTACCTAGTAGCCAGAACTCACTTCTGAGCCTACTATGCAAGGCCCGATTTGCCTAATAAGCCAAGTTTTCATGAATTAATTGCTTTTCGACTACCTAACCTAACCTAACCTAACTTTTTCGGCTACCTAACCAAACCTAACCTATAAAGATAGGTTAGGTTAGGTTAGGTAGGGTTGGTTAGGTTCGGTCATATATCTACGTTAATTTTAACTCCAATAAAAAAAAATTGACCTCTTACATAATGATATGGGTTGCTTTATCATTTCATAAGAAAAAAATTAGAGAAAATATATTAATTCATGAAAACTTGGCTTATTAGGCAAATCGGGCCTTGCATTGTAGGCTGAAAAGTGAGTTCTGGCTACTAGGTACGACATATATATATATATATATATATATATATATATATATATATATATATATATATATATATATATATATATATATATATATATATAATATAACATTAAAGGTTTGATTGTGTGTGGAACATGGGAACACAGGTGGGGCTTGAGATGGCAGGTAATCAAGGTAGGGCCGGGCTGCACAATCACCTCCACACGCCCCTCTGGTCACTTCCCTAATACAGTTTGTTCGCTCAGAGCTGAAAGTTTGGAGCGAGTCAGTCGACTGTTGACCGGAAGCCTGGCCATTGTTGTCAGCAGTTAGTGTAGAGGGTGATCTATACTGTTTACAGTTAGTGTAGAGGGTGATCTATACTGTTTACAGTTAGTGTAGAGGGTGATCTATACTGTTTACAGTTAGTGTAGAGGGTGATCTATACTGTTTACAGTTAGTGTAGAGGGTGATCTATACTGTTTACAGTTAGTGTACGTGGTGGTCTAATGTATTACTGCACCAGTGTAGGTGGTGGTCTAATGTATTACTGCACCAGTGTAGGTGGTGGTCTAATGTATTACTGCACCAGTGTAGGTGGTGGTCTAATGTATTACTGCACCAGTGTAGGTGGTGGTCTAATGTATTACTGCACCAGTGTAGGTGGTGGTCTAATGTATTACTGCACCAGTGTAGGTGGTGGTCTAATGTATTACTGCACCAGTGTAGGTGGTGGTCTAATGTATTACTGCACCAGTGTAGGTGGTGGCCTAATGTATTACTGCACCAGTGTAGGTGGTGGTCTAATGTATTACTGCACCAGTGTAGGTGGTGGTCTAATGTATGACTGCACCAGTGTAGGTGGTGGTCTAATGTATGACTGCACCAGTGTAGGTGGTGGTCTAATGTATTACTGCACCAGTGTAGGTGGTGGTCTAATGTATTACTGCACCAGTGTAGGTGGTGGTCTAATGTATTACTGCACCAGTGTAGGTGGTGGTCTAATGTATTACTGCACCAGTGTAGGTGGTGGCCTAATGTATTATTCAACCAACTGTCTAACTCTTCAACTTCAATTTCTTGAAAACCTCCGCTTCTATTCGGGAAATATATCTTATATATGATGGGGAAAATGTTGAAGATCAATGGTCGTCTGGTGTTTATATATTTGTGTTCATATATTTGTATATATTTATTTAAATATTTGTGTATATTTATACAGTTGTGTTTATACAGTGTTCTCTGATTGCCTCTATAGCACCATTCTTCATTATAGCATTCATTATAGCTATTCATTATATCATTTCATATTCATTATAGCACTATTCATTATAGCATCATTCTCTTCGCCATTCCTTTACTCTCATTCGCTCAAGTTATTTTGTTCTGGTATTTTTGAGAATTGGTCTTTCGGTATGTTCCATGTATGGGATGCCTCTCTCGTCTCCTTTCTAAAGAGTACATTTTGAGTGCTCTGAGGTCACAAATATATCATTTTTTTTTGTTCGTGTCTATTCGTGCAACCATTATACGACTATATACCGCTAGGAAGGGGTCAGGATAAGGATTTGGGGGATGGGACAGGGAAGGGAAGGAATAGTGCCCAACCCCTTTGGATGGTCGGGGATTGAACGCCGACCTGTATGAATCAAGTTTGCTCTATGTCA
The DNA here is from genome assembly GCF_040958095.1 of Procambarus clarkii. NCBI lineage: Eukaryota > Metazoa > Arthropoda > Malacostraca > Decapoda > Cambaridae > Procambarus > Procambarus clarkii. The sequence continues at coordinate 9,451,031 of NC_091198.1, forward strand.
TCCATTATATTGTCCAGCGTTCGTGAATAAGCTGTTAAAGTCTTTAACTAAGATATTGTGTTATTGTGGTACTAAGGGAAGGGAACTTGCGACGGTCGGGGATTGAACGCCGACCTGCATGAGGCGAGACGGTCGCTCTACCGTCCGACCCAAGTGGTTAGGCTTGTGGTACTAAACATTAGCTTAATTCTTTCCTTTCAGGATTTGACTTAATTTGCTTTTCGTCCTCAGTGTTTGAACTTTCTCTTGCAAGCAGAGGTTCAGTACTAGTGGAGGTTTTTAATTTTTTTTGTATTTTCCCAAATAGACAAATATTTTGAGTTTGTTACAATCTCTTGTATGTCTTTCTGTTCAATTTACTTAATTTGTAATTTTTAATTTTTTAATTTTTTAATTTTTATTTTTTTAATTTTTTAATTTTTAATTTTTTCAACTTTACTTAATTTAATTTTTCAATTTACTTACGTATGAGTAGCTTCCCTTCTGTTTTATTTCTTCAGTCTCTCTCTCTGTTTTGATTATATTTTCTTTAAGATATTCGTGACTGCTTTGAGCATTTTCATTATTATTTTTGCCTTTTTTTCCAGTTTCTGCGATTTCTAAGCTGGTCCTGTTTTTTTTTAATATCAGCAAAAATGGGGGAAAAAATACATTATTTCAAGCAGAGCTTGTTACACTTCGGTGGTTAATCTATTTCCTTCGTGGTAGTTGGGCAGTTAGGACGGTTTCCAAAATTTATGATCTAGTGATCCACTCTCAAATGTTATATTGAGGAGTGGAACTCTCGATACCCTTTACAGGTTAATTCCAGATAAAGTAGAGATGTTGTCAGACACTCGTGAGGATTCTAATCGGAACTGAACCCCCCCCCCCCCCCGACACTCCCCCCATCCCAATCCTTATCCTCATTCCTTCCATTCCATTGATTTATTGTGCACCCCATACCCATCCCGTAGGCGATAGTGGAAAGGGTTACAGGCACACACACACACACACACACACACACACACACACACACACACACACACACACACATTATATAATTATATATATATATCCATTGCAAGAAGTGTAAATAAGGGGTATTGTCGTAGTTCTAGTGGTTGAAGATTGTGTGCAATTTTCAATGAAATTTTGTTCAGAGAAAAAAAACGAAGGAAGTCACTATACTAATGATTTGAAAGGCGGGGAGTGGGAGATAACGCTCAGCCCTAAAAGCACATTTAGGTGAGTACACACATCTTACGAACGCACGCGCACGCACAGGCGCGTTCGTAAGATGTGTGTGTGTGTCTCTCTCTTCTCTCTCTCTTCCATCTCTTCCGCAATATACCTTTATCTCGATCATTCGTTTGTGTTCCTTCAGCCACTGTCTTGGGAGGGACGGGGAGAGAGATGTAGGAGGGAGGGAGGGACAGGGAGAGATGAGGGAGGGAGGGAGGGAGGGAGAGACAGGGAGAGGGATGTAGGAGAGAGAAGGGGTTGTGGGATGGATGGAGGCTAATTAAGTAGAAATGAGGTAAAAGAAAGAATAAATAGAAGGAAAACGATTTTCTTAACATATGTTTAAGAAATACAGAAATGGCGTGACAACGAAAGGATGTATAAAGGGAAAAGGAGAACGTAGAGAACCAGAAGAAACTGAATGACATCCTCCATCCCAACGGAAGTGGAAAGAGGATTGGGATAATTCTTAAGAAGGAAGGTAGCGAGAACAGACAAGGAACGGGATTGGCTTGGGAGAGAGAGAGAAAAAAAACACAAGGGGAAAACAGGAGCCTAACTTAAAAAAAAAAACTAAATTAACATATTCGCGCAACAATAGGTGAAAATTACCAAGTTAGCAGAATAACTAACATGAAAATCACAAACTTGTATTGACCCTTGGTTACCACCCACAAGATGGGTATGGGGTGCATAATAAACGAACTAAAACACTTGGTTATCAAATATTTATCACACACAAACACACAAGTTTGTGTTTGTAAATTGTAAATTGTAAATTGTAAATCGCCACTGTAAATTGGCGAATATTCGAATATATTGGGCAGCTGGAGACGTCTCTTTGTAATTTTTAAGAAGGTCTGTCTACTTTAAATTAGTCTTACGTTGGTTGTTAACAAAGATGGAACAGTCAAGACTGATAGTCAAGACTGATAGTCAAGACTGATTTAAAGACTGATTTTAATAGCCACAATAGTGTAGATATATTCATGAGAATTATTATTATTATTATTATTATTTCCATGGGTCAATGAAGGATCTATCTTTGATATTTAAAAACTAACGTAACATGTTATATATAAATTTATATCGATTATCTTATGTTGAAGTAATAAGTAAGATTTAAGTGACGTATTCGTATATTTAGACTTGTTAAGTACGCACTGATGTTCTTGAATGCCAAGTTATTAAACCGATTAGGCCAGCTGGTATGAGGTCCCTGAAGCTTGCAGTATCATTACTACTTCTCCACTTCTTGAGTATATTTCAAGAATTCATACAAAAGTTTGCTAATGCTAGCAAACTCATCAAATGACTACCTAAGTATGTCAAAGATAATGATGAATAGAAGATGAAATCTACTGCATCAAAGATCACCCAAACATGCCAATCTGATCCCCCAACTAAATCTTTAATAGTACTCCAGTGTGTACTAAAGATGGTATACGCCAGTGTGTACATCAAATGTACTTTTAATGACACTTAAAGCTGGCTGATAATGACTATAAAAAAATGATTTTAATGCAATTTCCGGAAACAAAAATGATGTGATTACAACTCTCCATTGATGTACAGGCAGGTGGCTACCCTGTAGTGCTTGTACCCCATAAATGTTACACCGGTCTGAATCCCGTCTTATCTAGAGAATATCTAAAGATAATAAGAAGCTGCGACTCCTACTTTAATTAAGTGGCCCTCCCGTCTGTCTGTATACTGCCGACGGAAGTCCAAGGAGCGCTTACCCTGATACCAGTCTGAAAGCGGAAAACGCACTAAATTATCCTTGATACTTTAAGGTAAAAAAAAAAGGGGGTGGTAGGGAGGGACGGAATAGGGGAAAGGAAACACTGTATTAAGAGAAACAAGTCAGGAATGAAATAGGATGAAAGAAAGGAATAGATGATTCAAGAAACAAAACATAACATTTCCTCAGGAGAGTTTGATGAAAAATCTCCAAAGACTCAAGATGAAATGTACACAAGGGGAATGACATAAGATTACGATAAGGTCTGAAGGAGATAAACAGGAATTCGTAGCTCACCTCACACACACACACACACACACACACACACACACACACACAGACACAGGTGAAGGGTGGTTGCTAGGGCGGATGGGGGGAGGGTAATACACACATAATATCCATAAACGGACAGGGTAAACGGGCTCACCATAGTCCGTGCTACTTGGAACTTTTGTTCCGAGTAGCTGAATTTATTACAACAACAACGGACAGGGTATAGTCAAACAAAACAATTAACAATTGATAGAAAATTAAATTCAGGTATAGGATCACTGAAGCACAGAGAGAGAGAGAGAGAGAGAGAGAGAGAGAGAGAGAGAGAGAGAGAGAGAGAGAGAGATGCTGATTTAAGGTTAACCTTAAGGGACTTAAGGTTAAGGTAATAGTAACTAATATCACAAAAGTTCGTTTTATAAATTATTTGCCCTAACTACATCGAAATTAGTCTATTGAGGCTGTTAGAAAAATAGCCTCACTGCGTCTCTCATCTCCAATGTGCTATTGGAAACATCTCTGTTGAGGCGGCTACCGGAAACCAATTCCTTGTGATAATTGCTTTCTTGAGATGTTCCGGACTTGCCTGTCCAACGACGGTCTCGATACTTCCCGGGTCGGCGTTCGATCCCCGATTGTTAGATGATCGCAGGTCATGGGTGGTGGTTGAAATTTAATTTCAGCGTATTCCAGCGAGCCACCATTGTATATGGCTAGCCTCATGAAGTGGCTGGCCGCCATTCTTTCACTTCGTCATTTCTCAGCTCCTTGTTCTCATATCCCAGCTCCTGGTTCTCATATCCCAGTTCCTTGTTCTCATATTCCAGCTCCTTGTTCTCATATCCCAGCTCCTGGTTCTCATATTCCAGCTCCTTATTCTCATTTCCCAGCTCCTTGTCCTCATATCTCAGCCCTCTGTCCTTATATTCCTCCCGTGTTATACAGAAACACTGACCCAGCTCAACACTGACTCTTGATAAGTGCTAATTAATTATTTTCACTAGGGCAGTGTTCGTACAATTTAATACCGACGGAGTTTCTGCATGACCAAGAACTATCCGACGCCACTAAACGTTTTCTGAACATTATCAAACGCCCAAGTTGAGTTGACGTTCGTCATGTCTAGTATAGAGAGAGAGAGAGAGAGAGAGAGAGAGAAGGGTTTAGTGGGACGTTGTTCCATCTTTGTGGAAGCGTTAGAGAGAGAGAGAGAGAGAGAGAGAGAGAGAGAGAGAGAGAGAGAGAGAGAGAGAGAGAGAGAGAGAGAGGGGCGCAGCGTACCACCCTGTCAAAGGGGGATAATAAACACCTTAGTTCAAGACACCGCCGCCATCTGTCAGGCGGGGGCCCAGAAACCTGATCATCCGCTCCTTATACTTTTATACACCTCCACAAAAAGGCTTCCGCCGGGCTGTCAGGCCAGCGGCGAGTGTGAGAGGGGGGGAAGGGAGGGGGAGGGATTCTCTCTCTCACACTGGTGAGAGAGAGAGAGAGAGTTGATGTAGAGGTTCTCCCCCCCCCCCTCCCCCCATGCCTTGTTTCCACCAGTATCCAGGCGTGAACTGTGCTTATCAACTGCTGCTGACCTAATTACTGATGGTCAGCCGGCGAGTATACTCTGTCCTGAATGTTGCTTAGAATTGGCTATACTCTTGTGTATATAATCATATGCATCAAGAAGTCGAATACATCTCGAATGTAATATATATATATATATATATATATATATATATATATATATATATATATATATAATATAAATTACTACGAAACTCGTATTGTGACTTGTGAAGTTCCATCTGTGAGGACTCGTAATTCACCATTTATTTACACTGTTTCTGGGGGTATAAAATCTGCCTTAGTTTGCTAGTGCCACAGACGTTGATCAGTTGCAAGTTCGATAATGATAGGTTATTGGTTCGCAAGGAGAGGGCGTGGCCAGCGAGCTCCTCCTCCTCTCCTTCCTTGCTGTCCGCCCATTGGCAGGCGCTGGCCAAGATGTTTTGGCCAGGTACAGCTGGGAAATAATTTACGAACAGGGCAAAAAAAAAATGTATCAGTGTGGATAGATTTGTCTACACATTTCGCTGTGTTTGGAGGCTGACGCAGGCGTCCTGTGAACTATTATTTCTGTTATTTAGAATCTCCTGGTTTTAAAAGGGAAAGATTATATATATATATATATATATATATATATATATATATATATATATATATATATATATATATATATATATATATAAATGTGTGTATATCACGAAAATAAACACGTGATTAAGAATGTGACAATGTCAGACCACGGAGTATATATATATACTCTCATATATATATATATATATATATATGTCGTACCTAGTAGCCAGAACGCACTTCTCAGCCTACTATGCAAGGCCCGATTTGCCTAATAAGCCAAATTTTCATGAAATAATTGTTTTTTGACTACCTAACCTACCTAACCTAACCTAACCTAACATTTTCGGCTACCTAACCTAACCTAACCTATAAAGATAGGTTAGGTTAGGTTAGGTAGGGTTGGTTAGGTTCGGTCATATATCTACGTTAATTTTAATTCATATAAAATAAAATTGACCTCATACATAATGAAATGGGTAGCTTTATCATTTCATAAGAAAAAAATTAGAGAAAATATATTAATTCAGGAAAACTTGACTTATTAGGCAAATCAGGCCTTGCATAGTAGGCTGAGAAGTGCGTTCTGGCTACTAGGTACGACATATATATATATATATATATATATATATATATATATATATATATATATATATATATGAGAGAGAGAGAGAATCGTGAATTTTTTATATCAATATACACCAAATGGATGATAATAAAATATCACATATACTTTATTACTCTCCACAGCACGATCAATCACGTTCTCACCCCCCCCCCCTTTTCAAATTTCCCCCCATCAAATTCCTGAGACGCAGCGTAAAGAAAACGAGACCCCCCCTCTTCCACCCCTTCTCCAAACCAAAAAAATTCACCAAAGCAGGTCTCAATAATGAGTTCTCTGCGTCCGCAGATCAAAACAGGACAGACAGACGAGAAGCGCATGTATACTGTGAGGGGACAGTCAACAGCCGCCGCCTTCCTGTCGACATACGAGGCCACACACTCGCCTGTCTTTTCAAAGTGTTCATTTCTTCTGATTAATGGCGTTCATCGGGCTAATTGAACCCCATTTTAGATATTTTTTTTATCTCGAGTTTTTTTTTTTTATCACGGGAGTTTCCATTAATAAGAGAGAGACGAGGGACAACAATATTATTAAAACATGCTTAACAGCACAAATCTTCACCATTGGTTCTTTTTTTTCTCTCTTTTTTTTCCCACGCCTGAGTAACAGGATGGTTGAGCAATTAGCGACTCGTTATAATAAGGCAAATAAACAAGGCAAAGGGGGAAGGCTTGTATCAAAGAGGCCCGAAGTTCCCCTCTCACACAAACTATAAGCTCCTCTCACGTCCCCTCATCCTATCCCCAACCCCCCTCATCCTATCCCCAACCCCATCCTCCTTTCCCATCCCCCCTCTCTCCCCTTTCTCCCCCCACAACACCGACCTATTCCTCCACGACCCCAAGTTTCAGATCACCTTACTATTTGATTACAGACCATCTCAGTCTCAGAATGGTCACAGTACCACTACTGTTGCTTCAAGTTCAAGTATGTTTATTGAGACAAGAAAAAAATACATTTCAAAGGGATAGAGTAGCTTAGGCTATTTCTAACCCCCCCCCCCACTTCCCTGTACTGCTGCTACCACAACTGCTGCTACCACAACTGTTGGTAGTGGTAATAACCTCAACACCAAACCCAACTAATGCGCGGTAGACAGGTGTAACAGGTTTGAATAATTGGAGTTACCCTGTTGTCGTGTGTAAATGGTGATGTAATTGGATTTACACTGTTTGACAGGTGTAGTAAGTGGTATGATGTTAACTGGTGTAATTAGTGTTATGACTCTTGACAGGTGAAACAATTAGAACAATCAATTCAGGATACTTTTCCCCTCAAACAAAAGTTTACACTATCGTTTACACTTTACACTATCCATGGACTTTTGCTCATTTCCATACTGGGGGGATTCATTTTATGATATTTCGACGTAATTGCGTTCTCACATATTTTACAAATTGAAATCTTATTGATTTAGACACGTGAAACACCGCCATAGTTAAAGACGCCTTGAAGGTCAGATATTAGTAATCAGAGAACAGTTAAACACTTGAGAAGTGTGTGTGTATGTTTTCCAAAAGATATAAGTATAGAATATGTTTTTTTTAAATAAAAGTAAGGTTATTTAAGGCAACCTGACATAAGAAAGTGCTAAGCTAATGTGATTACTTAGAACTTAATTGGGCTGGGATATATATATATATATATATATATATATATATATATATATGTATATATATATATATATATATATAATATAATATAATATGAGGACAGAATGAAGGAACAGCCCAAGCAACTTGGAGCATCGAGGATCGAGCTCGGAACCTTGTAAATACGATTGTAAGCATATTTTATTAGTATCATGAGGAGACGTGATAGGAACTTCATTTATGATATGGAAGGAATCATTTTAAAGGATGGAGATTATTAATGACAGTTTCAAGATTTGCATTAGGGTTAAGAAATCCGTTGTATTTTATTAATAGGGTTTGGAGAGGGCTTGAATATCTTTTATCAACTGAGCACAAGGTTACTACGTAATAAAAGTTACTGATTGATTACTGTAAGAATTAGGTAAAACTTACTGATTGAGTACTGTAGAATTAGGTAAAAGTTACTGATTACTGTAAATATTAGGTAAAAGTTACTTGATTGACTACAAGAGTTATTAGCTGAATAACTACAATATATATAGGTAAGATAAAGAGGTAGTTAATAAAGAGGTATAAGTCTTACCCTCGGAGACATGGCTAGAAGTTAGAAACAAAAGTCCAGAGATTGGAACTAAAATCCATCTGTATGTAACCTTACGTTTAAAATACGTAAACCATTTGTATTTATTGTAATGACTGTGATAAAAGGCTCACGGGAGAACATTTGAAGGGAGGGGGGAGGGGGTTACAGATAACCTAACCCAAACAAGGCTGTTGAGTACTGAATGCAAACCATGCTCTAGTTAATGGCTAAATGAATACGAAACTGAAATGGAGGAAAGCTAAGTGTTTGGTAAATAAAAGGAGCATGGCGCGTTAATACTCAAGAGTAAGTTTGTATATACTGTATATCTACAAGTAGCTGTGGAGAATTGTATTCGTGTATACATACAAGCAATATAAGTGAATAAAACATATGTGTGTGCTTGGGGTTCATTCAAGCTTTGCTTATATATATATATATATATATATATATATATATATATATATATATATATATATATATATATATATATATATATATATATATATATATATATAATATGTACTCACCTAGTTGTACTCACCTAGTTGTGCTTGCGGGGGTTGAGCTCTGGCTCTTTGGTCCCGTCTCTCAACCGTCAATCAACAGGTGTACAGATTCCTGAGCCTATTGGGCTCTATCATATCTACACTTGAAATTGTGTATGGAGTCAGCCTCCACTACACCACACACACATATGTGTGTGTGTGTGTGTAAACGAAGTGTTAGGAGATAACAAAAAAATGTTCCATTAAATGTATTTACTATTCTTTTTTCCAGAGGTTATCGGTCCCCCAAAGAGAGACGGTACCCATTCTTATGAAAATTTATCTTACTGATTCTCGGAAAAAAAAAACCCACAAACATTCCAGCTTCGTTATAACCTTATAATCGTTTTTACGATATCGTAAAAAAAAGATTGTTCGAATAACCTAATCTTAAAATTTAATCCACACATTCATTCAGGGAAAAAATGGCAATGATAAACTGCATATTCAATAACACACATCTGTAAAAACGATTTTGTTGTCAAACTGTAGTTATAAACAGTATATCCTGCATTAATGGTTACCTAAGAAATACTCTCTAGTTCGATTCATGTGGTTTTATCCAAGGGTATATATATATATATATATATATATATATATATATATATATATATATATATATATATATATATATATATATATAGGACACCATTCAAACTTCAACTGGTACCTTGTAAAAATCTTGAAGATACAGTTCCTCAATATTTTGCTTATATATATATATATATATATATATATATATATATATATATATATATATATATATATATATATATATATATATATATATAAGCCTCAAAAGCCTGATGGGACACTGCCTGTCTATACCAGCATCAAACTAATCTTTGCTGACTATAATTTTTCTATTTCAATCTTCATCAGATCAAATTTCATCTTGAAAAATTAGTGCAATCACTCAATATTTCCAATTATTGCATTGTCTTATTCCCTGTTTTATGGGTAATTTTGTTTTCAGAATTGATTAATCATGTTGTAAAGCCTAGCACCCGCTAATCATGTCAAATTCTTCACCCGCGGCAACCCCCAGCACCTGGTCGTAATTATTGGGTGTTGGCAGCGTGGTGATTGTTGGTAGTATGGCGGGTGGTGGTAATGTGGCTGTTGTTGTTGGCAGATGGCAGCTGCTGAAGCTGTGGCGGCAACTGTATACGGTTGGTGTGACAGCGTGGCTACTGCTGCTGCTGCTGCTGTTTGATGGCACCTGCTCAGGAAGGTATGTGGCAATTATGGCAGCCAGGATAGCTGTTGTTGTGGTCAGTATGGCGGCTGTCAGCATTAAAGCTGCTTATAGCACATTGACACTTGAACAGATCCACAAGGGCCGTGACGAGGATTCGAACCTACGTCCAAGAGCATCCCATTGTGTTTTCTGTGTGTAACATTGGCACTTTTTAGGAAAAAAAAAGAATATATATATATATATATATATATATATATATATATATATATATATATATATATATATATATATATATATATATATATATATTGGCAGTTTCTCAAATACTTGATATTAACAAGAAATTACTGTCACAGAGAGATGGCTTGTTGACAAGCAATTCATACCTTGTAGTCGAGAAGCCAATTACTTGTGCGGTGTCCTCGATAAATAGCTCCTCAATTTACTAATGATACAGACCTGATTTTCATATTTATATTTGTGTCTTACAATTATAGTTTTTATATTGTGCGTTCATTGTAATTTAGAATGTATGCAAATTACTATAATTTTTATTATAGTTTGTGTAAGTCGTATCGTATAAACGATATGTTATATTTTGTCAATATAAGCCAACATTTAAATAGTTAAATGTTATTCAATTTTAATTTTAAAATAAAAATTGGGAAGTTCATCCATTAAGTTTGAATTGTATCGATTATTATCAATTTATTGTAAACTAAGTATCTGAAAGTGAACTTTAAATGTTGACCAAACCACACACTAGAAAATGAAGAGACGACGACTTTTTTTTAACTTTAAATGATGTGGTTTGCAGTTAAGTGTCCGTTCCAGGTTGCATGGTGGGTGGTTGCTGGAATGTTGGTGGATGATTGCTGGAATGTTGGTGGGTGGGTTGCTGGAATGTTGGTGGGTGGGTTGCTGGAATGTTGGTGGGTGGTTGCTGGAATGTTGGTGGGTGGTTGCTGGAATGTTGGTGGATGGTTTGCTGGAATGATGGTGGGTAGCTTGCTGGAATGTTGGTGGGTGGGTTGCTGGAATGTTAGTGGATGGTTGCTGGAATGTTGGTGGATGGTTGCTGGAATGTTGGTGGGTAGGTTGCTGGAATGATGGTGGGTGGGTTGCTGGAATATTTCTGGCTGACTGATGGAACGAGAAGCCTCATAAATGGAGGGATTGACTAGGAGGTGTAATTTCTGCGATAATGGGGTATGAGGACTCATGTTGATCTTATATTGTTCCAAGACTCATGTTATACCGTTCACCTCACACAGTCAACCAAATCCATCGTATTACCGAAACAACATAGTGCATAGGGAAGGGGGTTAATGCATGGGGGAGTCACAGCCAGGCATGACCACAATGGGTGCCTAGTATTGCATGGAAGGGAATATTCTAAGTTAGATTAGTTTGGTAATTATGAGGAGACAACACTAAATAGGCCAATAACACGAATAGCAGAAATGAGTTAACTCTGAATGGTAAAGTGTTGCAAATTTGTTAGGGAGCAAAATTTGTTGCAAAAAACTGTTGCAGATGTGTTAAACAAAAATTGGGTGTAAAAAAAAATACATGTTGAAGAAAGTTCCAAAAATTCATACAAGCTGATTTAAATTGTTTTTTTAAAACGAATTCAAGATTGACACTTGCAATTTAGTGCTATGAAATGTAGATTACCTGAGCCCAGGTAACGATATCAGAGTTACCAGATATCTTTACCTGAGCCCAGGTAACGATATCAGAGTTACCAGATATCATTACCTGAGCCCAGATAATGATATCAGAGTCACCAGATATCATTACCTGAGCCCAGGTAACGATATCAGAGTTACCAGATATCTTTACCTGAGCCCAGGTAACGATATCAGAGTTACCAGATATCATTACCTGAGCCCAGATAATGATATCAGAGTCACCAGATATCATTACCTGAGCCCAGGTAATGATATCAGTCACCAGATATCAGCTGGACAATGCTGAAATTCAATACACAGAGAAAGACGCAATATATCAATGTGTCGGGGAACTACCCAGTACACAGGGTCGAATTCCCCATCACAACTCCCGTGGTTTTTCTCAATGATGAAATTGTCATATTTGAATGCGAGGATAAGACAGGGTTAAAAATAAAATGTCAAATGTATAAATATTCGAAATAAGGTAAATAGGATAATAGGTTTCATGACTCTAGCAGCTTTAGCAACATAACATTTAATAGTTAAAAAAAAAACTCACTTGTGTATATATTTATCTATTTTATGGCAAGATATAAGTGTGGGTTAATATGTCTGTGTCGAGACATGATTAGGACATGAAATGGTGTTCTGCAGTCTTGTCTTGAACACGTTTGGCTCCATTTTGATTATTTAATTCGGTTTTGGTCATGTGAACAGAGCAGGATAATACTTATTTGTTTATTTTGGGCTGGTATAATCCTGCGTGGGTCCTATGTCTCTGGCTGACCCACGGATGATTGACAATTCAGAGAATTATAGCCCTTACGAGGAAAAACTGAAGAAAAATTAATTTACGTTCTCTAGAAGGACGATCATACATCACGCAGGTCGGCGTTCAATCCCCCAAACCGTCCAAGTGGTTGGGCACCATTCCTTCCCCCGTCCCATCTCAAATCCTTATCCTGACCCCCTTCCAAGTACTATATAGTCGTAAAGGTTTAGCGCTTTCTCCTAATAATTACAAAAAAATCTTTAGAAGGAGGAAGAGTAAAGGGCAAGATGACCGATATTATTGATAATATATTAAAATTATGAACTCAGAAAAAGGAACAGATATGGAATACATTTAGATTCGGTGAAGACCTGGGTAAATATGGGTTTGGGAGTATAAGGCTTGATGGTACAAGTTACCCCCGTAACATCATAGCCATGGAATCGTTGTATTGTTTCTAGCGTAGGTCAGACATATATATGAATGAGTTTGGGTGGATATAAATAGAAGCTGCCTTCCATAGGGCGCCTTGCCCTCAGCAGCTCTTTAGAGCTTCGTGTTTTCGTAGGAACTTTTAAGATGTTCGTCTTCGCCAACTTCTTCATTATATTCTCGTGCAAAACCATGTTATGGTTTTGTCACCGTGCAGAGGTGTACAAATTAGACGCAGGTATCGAACGCACTGTGTGTCACCTTTGTGAAAGTGTCGAACACACCACGTGACACCTTTGTAAAAGTATCGAACACACCACGTGTCACCTTTGTAAAAGTGTCGAACACACCACGTGTCACCTTTGTAAATATGTCGAACACACCACGTGGCACCTTTGTAAAAGAAAGAACATTCATTCCCTTGAACCTATTATTATAGAACGTCCCCCTATTGACTGACTCCCGTTCTCCCTAAATCTTGACATATGCCGAAGTAAATATTATATAAATATCATCTAAATATTGCAACACTTGATATGATATACAGCATCTGTATCCAATATTCACTATGTAACGCACCAATGGTTATTGAGTGCGCAATAACCACTGTGCGCTGTACCGCAATGTCTAATCTTATGTAGTTAATTGACGTATTTGAACAGCTCTATAACCGCCTGTGTAGGAGAGACGAAAATGTATGCTGGTTATCTTGAGGTTATCTTGAGATGATTTCGGGGCTTTAGTGTCCCCGCGGCCCGGTCCTCGACCAGGCCTCCACCCTCAAGAAGCAGCCCGTGACAGCTGACTAACACCCAGGTACCTATTTTACTGATAGGTAATAGGGGCATAGGGTGAAAGAAACTCTGCCCATTGTTTCTCGCCGGCGCCTGGGATCGAACCCAACACCAAAGGATCACAAGTCCAGCGTGCTGTCCGCTCGGCCGACCGGCTCCCATAAGTAAGTTAGCGCCGTAAATAGGGGAGAGGGAGGAACAGAAATACAAATTACAAAAAGGAAAGAAAATACTAGCAAAAAAAAAAAACACTTTTCCTCCCCTGTTCTTGTCACCGCAGAGCGCTAAGGGTATTGTGACTTCTATCAACAATAGGCTATAATAGATAGAGGCTGTAGAGGGGTGGTTTTAAGCCCCCTCCCCCCTCCTGTGTGAGACGTCGCTGTGACGTCGCTTTGACGTCGCTCTGACGTCGCTTTGTCGTCGCTCTGACGTCGCTTTGACGTCGCTGTGACGTCGCTGTGACGTCGCTATTTCAACCACCGGCGCTGTGACAACACCTATAGGCTCTCACACTCTCGATGAACAGGGGGGCTCTCGACCTCCTTCCTATCTACGCTTCGTACAGCTTTATACCTGTTTCTACCTGTGTCTCTCTCGCGAGTCCTACCGCCCCGACGTTGGGAGATGAAGCCGTGTTCCTTTACAGCTGATTTGTCATCCGGTCACCAACTAGAGATTGATGCTAGCCGGATAGGCAGATGCTAGCCGGATAGGCAGATGCTAGCCGGATAGGCAGATGCTAGCCGGATAGGCAGATGCTAGCCGGATAGGCAGATGCTAGCCGGATAGGCAGATGCTAGCCGGATAGGCAGATGCTAGCCGGATTGGCAGATGCTAGCCGGATAGGCAGATGCTAGCCGGATAGGCAGATGCTAGCCGGATAGGCAGATGCTAGCCGGATTGGCAGATGCTAGCCGGATAGGCAGATGCTAGCCGGATAGGCAGATGCTAGCCGGATAGGCAGATGCTAGCCGGATAGGCAGATGCTAGCCGGATAGGCAGATGCTAGCCGGATAGACAGATGCTAGCGAACGATGACTTGTAAAGGTTATTGTGAGTATGGCTACGCTATTGAGGGCTAGTAGGGTAAAATATATCGGCGCTGAGGTAATAGGGATATAATTGGTACTAGCGGGTGGATAGACCACACTAGCGGGTGGATAGACCACACTAGCGTGTGGATAGACCACAGTAGCGGGTGGATAGGAAGCCGCAAAATGTGGAACCCCCCCCCCCACACACACACACACAACAGGGGCCTCGTAGTCTGGTGGATAGCGCGCAGGATTCGTAATTCTGTGGCGCGGGTTCGATTCCCGCACGAGGCAGAAACAAATGGGCAAAGTTTCTTTCACCCTGAATGCCCCTGTTACCTAGCAGTAAATAGGTACCTGGGAGTTAGTCAGCTGTCACGGGCTGCTTCCTGGGGTGGGTGTGTGTGTGTGTGTGGTGTGGGGAAAAAAAATAGTAAACAGTTGATTGACAGTTGAGAGGCGGGCCGAAAGAGCAAAGCTCAACCCCCGCAAAAACACAACTAGTAAACACACACCCTCGCCCGTCATCGCTGACATCAGGAACTGGCAAATTGTTCTTCTTATATACTTTTAAATTCAGCAGTTGTCAACGGCGACGGTGTTGGCTGCTGTCGACTCCTGCTGTGTCCTCGGCTATTTCCATCCTGTCCTCCGAGCCTTTGGACGTAAATGTACCCGTAAACCAGAGAGGGTTCGGGAGAGATGGATGGATGGATGGAGGGTGTCCTCGTGTCAATGGCTCGCCAACTGTTAAACTCTCTCTCTACTCTCTCTCTACTCTCTACTCTCTACCTCTCTCTCTCTCTCTCTCTCTCTCTCTCTCTCTCTCTCTCTCTCTCTCTCTACTCTCTACTCTCTACTCTCTACTCTCTACTCTCTACTCTCTACTCTCTCTCTACTCTCTACTCACTCTCTACTCACTCTCTACTCTCTCTCTACTCTCTCTCTACTCACTCTCTACTCTCTCTACTCTCTCTCTCTACTCTCTCTCTCTCTCTCTCTCTCTCTCTCTCTCTCTCTCTCTCTCTCTCTCTCTCTCTCTCTCTCTCTCTCTCTCTCTCTCTCTCTCTCTCTCTCTCTCTCACTCTACTCTCTCTGTTTTCTCAAGTCTGAGTGGCGAAGCTGTTCGTTACGTGGAGTGCCTCAAGGCTCTGTCCTCGAGACCTCTGTTTTGTTTCAAAGATTCAGGATTGCAGTGACAATATTTGCAAAATTAAAGGCGATATGGGAAAATTGGACGAGGAATCAGTTCAGAACCAGACTTAGAATCACTTCAAGACGATCTAGATTAGCTTTCGAAAGATTGTGATCCAAGATTGGCAGACGCAGTTTGATGGCGAGAGCTCTAGGGGGTTCTGAGGCAAGGTAGTGACGATAAAGATGCTAGATAACAGTTGGATAGTGTTGATATGGCGAAGTCTCCAACGGCAGCAATTTGCAAGACTCTGCAGAAGATCGTGGTTATGAAGTGGTTATTAATTTCATGTTAATTTATTAAGTGGATAGTATTTCTATAAAGAGAGATGAGTCACAATAACGGGGCTGAAGATGTGATGACCAAATCACACATCTGAAGATAGAGAAACGACGACTTTTCGGTCCGTCCTGGACCATCAAGAAGTCGTGTGTGAACGAAACGTCGTATTTTCTCCATCTTCTGATGTGTGGTTTGGGTCATGGTCAATCATACTTCAATGGTCAATCATACTTCAATGGTCACTCATACTTCAATGGTCAGTCATACTTCAATGGTCAATCATACTTCAATGGTCAATCATACTTCAATGGTCAATCATACTTCTATATAGATTATTATTATACGAAGAAAACAGGGAAAAGGGAGTATCCCGGCGTGTCTGTTGACCCCTACATGACTCGGGTCAAGTCCAATTCCCACACTCGGGTCAAGTCCCACACTCCACTGTTGATCCATACAAATCAAGTCCCGTTTCAACCCACCATCTGTCACCCCATATACGAATCCAATATATTGCATAACACTTAAACTATATCAGTACTCCTAACCCAGTCCACTCGTTCACGATCCTGTTTCCAGCGTTTAAAAAGAGATCGATCGTTAAGATCACTGCGCCAAATTTATAACCAAGATTTATAACCGCAAGCACAACTAGGTGAGTACACACACACACACACACACACACACACACACACACACACACACACACACACACACACACACACACACACACACATAAAACTCAGCCTTATAACTAGGCAATAGATTATTCCAGAGCCAATACCCACCTACTGTTCTTCAGACAGCTGGACTAATGTATCCAGGTGTGTTAATTCCCACCTGCCCCCCCGGTCTCTTAAACCACCCGGCGCTAAACTTACCGGTAAGTCACCGCTTTGGCTCTTCCTCATTCCCTTTCTTTACAACATCGCCAGTACACACGTGGCTGCTAGTAGAGGAAGACGGCCTGCTCCTCCCTCCTACCACGTCCCCTCACCAATCACCTTCAGGGAGAAATAATCCCATCCAATCCCATTCCGTCCCATCATTAGACACATACACTGGAGCGGCATTGAAACAAGACCACCTTCCGCTTTCCTGGACAGAGGTAGACAGTTCCCCCACTTGCAAAAATCGTAACGGAAGTAGAGGAATGTACAGTAAGGCTGCTTAGGGGAATCTGACGAGGGGACGGAGTAACCTATGGAACTAAAATATGCTGGAAAACCGAGCGATGTGTGGGGGGGGGGGGGGAGGGAATAGGAGATAGGATAGCCCCACACACACACACACACACACACACACACACACACACACACACACACACACACACACACACACACACACACACACACACAGAAAGTTGTGAGTACACACACACACACACACACAGAAAGTTGTGAGTACACACACACACACACACACACACACACACACACACACACACACACACACACACACACACACACATACAGCGGGCCGAATGAGCAAAGCTCAACTCCCCGCAAACCCAACTAGGTGAATACACACACACACACACACACGCACACATTCTAAACGGGAAAAGGCACCGAATTGGAAGCAGATGAACAAGAGGACACTGTTGGCAGCAAGAGATAAATGGACCCGCATAAATATCACGAAGAACTTGAGCGTTACATCTGCAAAGACATCAAACGGGCAGAGAATGACTCCTGAAGCTCAGTCACTGAACCGTTTCCAAGACTGGCGCGATGTTCGCGGTTTGTAGCCTATCAAGGGGGGTGTGTGCCCCCCGCCCTCCCCCCCCCCGGTACCCCCTGGTACCATCGGGCTGGTACCCCCCGGTACCATCGGCCAGCGATAGCTCAAAAATACATTCAGTATTCGGGAGTATTTATAGAAACAAAGAGATATCTTCTTCCTGGTTGGATATATCTTTTACAGGACCTAACACACAAAGTCAGAGAGGAGAATTTGGCTGAAGGTGGACTGGATGCAACATTATATATATATATATATATATATATATATATATATATATATATATATATATATATATATATATATATATATATATATATTATATAATATAGGAAACCTCTGTATAAGAGGGGGGGAGGGAAGTGTGTCATTGTTTTCAATGGCCGATGGTTTGAGAGGCGGGGCTTGGGAGCCAGCGCTCGACCCTCCAACGCCACTACCACAACTTCTTCCTCCCCCCCCCCACCTCGAGGAAAGGAGAGAGGGGGGCGGGAGGATGGGGGGTAGAGTGAGAGGGAGGGGGGAGTATTATGTGTACGCAGCACACATAATCTTCACCCCACACACTCTACAACACCCACACCCTACAACACCCACACCCTACAACACCCACACCACTTGATAACAAGTTGGTACACTTCACACCTCTTCCTTCATCCCCGGCAACCATACACCCCCAACTCCCTCCCAAGTCTCCCCTACCCTCTATCCTCCCCTACCCCTTCCCCCCCCCACCCCTCTCCCCCTCTCCCCCTACCCTCAACAAGCTCCCACACAGCGTGTACAACAAGTATATAAGGAGTCTCCGTTTACCGCGGAAACTGTTACCAGCTTGTAGTGGGCTTTTTCCCCCTCCCTTGAGGGTAAATGGACGGGCACAAAACCCGTCCAGGAAGGAATACAGCGACCCCACCATGTGATAAAGAGGTGGAGGTGTAACCCCACACCTTCCGTTCTGGCGGCAACCCCCCCCCCCCCCCCCCCCTCTCTATGCACGCGCGTGCTTGCGTGTGCCTGCTTGCGCGTGTGCGAGCATGCTTGCGTGTAGGTAAGCTATCTGTATAGACTGAAAGAGCGGAAGTTAATAACGCGGTAAATAATTTATGACGACATACAGTGGACATGATCCAGATATCCCAGTTACTAATAGTTACCACAAAAGCCTCGCCCCAGGCTCAGGGGGACTCGAGGGAGTCGAAAAAGTCCCAGAATCCGCTCCGGGTATGATCCAGGTGTGTATCGTTGGAAAACAAAATTGTGTTTACATCTCTGATAAAGATTAAGCCACCCAAAAGGTGGCACGGGCATGAATAGCCCGTAAGTGGTGGCCCTTTTGAGCCATTACCAGTATCAATAGATGATACTGGAGATCTGTGGAGGTGCGACTGCACCCTGCGTGACGGGAGATGCCTCCCGTGTTACGTCTCTCTGCGACGTAAGGAGACGTACTCGAGAGTCACAGGTGAGACGTATGGGTGAGGAGAAATATTTGATAAAGTGTAGACAGTAGACGGAGCGAACTTGAGGGGGGGGGCTACAATAGAAGGGGCTGCTTTTCATCGTTTCAAAAATGTGTGTGGCAACAAACTAATGGGTTTGGGCGGTAAACGACTGGCAATTGGAAATGGTGTAGTCCCCACCAGCTAATGTTTGGTCCTGAAAATGCTGAAAGGTAGGTAGGTAGGTAGGTAGGTAGGTAGGTAGGTAGGTAGGTAGGCACACACACACACGTCGTAGCCTAGTGGATAGCGCACAGGACTCGTAATTCTGTGGCGCGGGTTCGATTCCCGCATGAGGCAGAAACAAATGGGCAAAGTTTCTTTCACCTTGAAGGCCCCTGTTACCTAGCAGTAAATAGGTACCTGGGAGTTAGTCAGCTGTCACGGGCTGCTTCCTGGTGTATGTGTGTGTGTGGTGTGGAAAAAAAAATACTTAGCAAACAGTTGATTGAGAGTTGAGAGGAGGGCCGAAAGAGCAAAGGTCAACCCCCGCAAACACAACTAGGTGAATACACACACACACTTCAGGGACGTTAGAAAGATCTTTTTCAGTGTCAGAGTAGTTAACAGATGAAATGCATTAGGCAGTGATGTGGTGGCTAGTCAAGCAGCTAAAATACTCGCACGAACGACAAAAAAAAAACTACAGTTTTGCCAGACATTTCCAACCATGTCAAAATGGAATCTGTTTTTGCCCGCCTGTTCGGCCTGTGTTCACCCACAATAACTATCGACATCCCCCCCCACCCCCCCACCCCCCGCCCTAGCAATTCTAAACCACCGTCATGAAGTTCACTTAACCATTTCTTCATTTACACAAAAATAAAAAAAATACGCCAGTAACAATATACAAATAAACTAGAAATAAACTCTAAGTTATCATTATCATTCAACCGCGTGTGGAGAGCATTCTGGGAAGGGTGTGAGAGATGCGAGGGCGTGTGTCAGCGAGCGAGGGCGTGTGTCAGCGAGCGAGGCGCGTGTGTCAGCGAGCGAGGGCGTGTGTCAGCGAGCGAGGCGCGTGAATTATGAAAGGTAAACACAGTCGGCCCGTCATTAAGCCTGCTTAAGTGAGAGAAAAGGGTGTGAAAACAGCGGTCCGGTGACAGGAGGGTCGCCCCGAGGCACACTAGCACGCGCGCCGACAGCCACGCCGCCGACACCTGGACACATCCTTCCCATCGTCAAGGGGAGGGAGGGAGGGAGGCAGGGAGAGAGAGAGTGGAAGAAGAGGGATAGAGAACGAGAAAGATTGAGAGAATGATTAAGTCCCAGGCATGAAGAACACGCGTAATGCAGTAATCTCCACAATGAGCCACCAACCCACACAGAGAAACACAGCTACAGTTCCACTATTACACACCTGCAGCATCTTCAGAGGTCAGGTAGAGGAAGTAATGCGAACAACGGCAAAATAACAGGTGATGCCAGGTGAAGGGAACGACCCGCCGTTCACCGCATGTAAGCACATGTAGTCGTAAATGACGACACCACCTCGCAAACAACGACCCCCAACCTGCCGGCGACCCGTGTCTTCAACATGGCTCGCCTCTTGACAGGTGCGTACCACTGTTCTTTTGTGTCGCTTGAGTTCGATGTGGCTTCGAGAGACGAGAAAGAAAGTGGGCGTTGAATGCCTCAATGTAAACAGACCCGGTCGTCGAGAAACCTGGTGGCCGGCCAGCTACTGGCTTAAAATGACCTGCGACCGTTGCAGGATGAGCTGCTTTTCCTCTGATGCATCGAACTCGTCATTTGATACGTCGATCTCGTCCACTGATGCGTTGAACTCGTCATTTGATGCATCGAACTCGTCCCCTGATGTATCAAACTCGTTCTCATGCGCCAAATTCGTCCTGAATCACATTCTCACTACAATTCACCTTCAAAGTATTTCTTTTCTAAACAACACGTGAAAGGCAAATTAATTTCCCTGAGCAACGCTTCCGTTTGACACCTGCCTACCTAACACTACGAGAGCAACTGTACACAATTGACGCGAGACAGAAGAGAGTAAGCGTCGTGTTTACATTAGTTTAGGTGATGAGACAGCTGGAGGGGCCGGGACGGGTGGGGGGGGGGGGGGATAGGGGGGAGAGTTCAATACCCGGTTTTGGATGGGGGGGGGGAGGGGGATGAAATACCCGGCTAGGGAGGGGGAGGGGATGCAATACCGGGCCAGCGTGTGCTGTTGCAGCTCTCAATAATCCTCTTCATGACAGTTACAAACGGTCTGGATTTGCATGCGAGGGGACAATGACAAAGTCTCTTGTCGGGGGGCTTCTCTTATTGTCTGGTTCAGCCGGACTACGGGCGCTCCTGTATCCCTTCTGTCGGAGGGTCAGGGGCCTCTTGGTTGTGACTGAAGCCGGAAGGTCAGGGGCCCTTAGTTGTCACTGAAGCCGGAAGGTCAGGGGGGCCCCCCAGTTGTGACTGAAGCCGGAAGGTCAGGGGCCCTTGGTTGTCACTGCAGCCGGAAGATGAGGACTCCCTCGACAGTGCCAACACAGCAGAAGTGTTCGGACCTCTTGATGGAGGACCTTGTGCAGGAGGGGTGAGGATCTCTCGACAGTATTCCTGCTGCCACGGCGTGTGAATCAGCGAGACTGTCACCTTACTACTAAGACACCAAGCTTGATGTCAGAAGTAAAAACGTTCAGGATCGAGCTAAAACAGTTCGATCCTGCAGGCGCATTGAGTAAATACCAACAGAAAATACATCTCTCTCTCCCTCCCCCCCCCTCCCCCTCTCCCCCTCTCCCTCTCTCCCTCTCTCCCCCCTCTCCCTCTCTCCCCCCTCTCCCTCTCTCCCCCCTCTCCCTCTCTCCCCCTCTCCCTCTCTACCCCCTCTCCCTCTCTCCCCCGCTCCCCCTCTCCCTCCCTCCCTCCCTCTAGGTGTGATATAGAAGCGCGGTGACAAGTGAGGAGGAGCAAGTCTCTCCTCGCCTTCAATATTCGTCGAGCGAGACTTTTCCTTCGTTTCTTTAGCCTCGAAGCAGCTCACTCAAGACTGCGTTATCTTCAAAGGTTTCTTGTGCTGTCGGGACAACTGTTTATAGCTCCTGCCTCCGCTGCTCGAGGTGGGGAGGGAGGAGGGGGGGGGGGCATATAAACTGCACTCCTGAAATAAATAACATTATCTCTGCTGGGTTTGTTTATGTTACCTAATTGCTTCCGTTCCCTTCCCTCTGTCGAGAAGTGGGGAGGAAACTTATTGTTTTGTTCGTAGGATGAACGACGCTCTCACTATAGATCCATATTAATTTAACCATGAACGTCATCGTGGCATTTGTAAATTGGAGCAGAAAATTCCCCTCTCACATGTCATTAGTATACAAGGCCCACAGTTTGTTCTGTATCAATATATTTACCTTGAGGTTACCTTGAGGTGCTTCCGGGGCTTAGCGTCCTCTCGGCCCGGTCGTCGATCAGGCCTCCTAAAGC
Organism: Procambarus clarkii; assembly: GCF_040958095.1. Lineage (NCBI taxonomy): Eukaryota > Metazoa > Arthropoda > Malacostraca > Decapoda > Cambaridae > Procambarus > Procambarus clarkii. The sequence goes on from NC_091198.1 coordinate 9,473,831, forward strand.
TTGGGTACTTGTGCATTTTAACGCGGCTGCTGGACTCTATTATGAAGGGTTACGTAGTTTTGTAACTATGTAATATAGTTCAATATTATGTGTGTGTGTGTGTGTCACTAAAATGGCCATCACGCGGGATGGAATTGGTAGTGGTTAGATTGGTAGTATCAATGGGTGTACACACACACACACACACACACACACACACACACACACACACACACACACACACACACACACACACACACACACACACACACACACACACACACACACAGACAGACAGACAGTCGGGTTAAGGAGCCGTGTCAGTAACACACACATTTCCTTGTGGCAACAAGCACAACGACACATGGACAGACACTTCGTATTGGAGTTAATGACCATTCAACTAGCGACTGTCGCGACTGTCAGCTACGCCCCGACAACTGGTGTGATATATGCTTGGATAATTGTCTGCAATCGTTCCCCCCAATCCTCGCCGCGCACACACGCAAGGTACATCCAGATGTACACATTTAATTTATCTGACTAGTTAGCCATCTATGCCTTGTATCTTTATGCTCTTTAGGACTATGAAACATCGCCGGTAGATTTTCTCGCGGCCCTCGGATGATCGATGATGATTTAAGCGGCCTCAGCTGTGCCGCTTAAATCATCAGTCTTGAAATCATCAGATACCAAGTCACGCCTGGTTCATCCGGTGTAGACTTCTGGGTGCCTCGCTGTTTGTGCTCGAGATGACTTCTTATGTGCACTTTTAACCTGCCTAACGACCTGAAGCAGTTATCAGCCCAGGAAGATTTCCGTGTATTTACACACACACACACACACACACACACACACACACACACACACACACACACACACACACACACACACACACACACACACACACACACACACTCTTACACTCTCACTCCCTCTTGAGTTTTACAGTATTTGTGAACATTCTAAGGTGGTGAATGTGGGTTTTGTTGATTTGCCAAGAAAAGTAGGACTGGAATTAGCACCCGGCACACATGAAGTCCCTGCGGAACCCCCCTACCCCCCCTACCCCTGATAACATCATCCCACGAGGGCCCATTAATTTGCAAGCACCATCACACAGCGACAAAAGTGTGTGTGTGTGTGTGAGGAAATAAGGAATATTTAGAGGGCGCGCGCTCAAGACAGCTGTTAAATGTCGCGCTCAAGGGCTATTCATAAAAGGCATCTAACACTCAGCCTAGGGAGCAGTACATCCGTGGCACCTCATGATTGCACCGATTCTTACTGGGGGCGTTTACACCCCGGGATGGTTGTTCGCAAGGTTTTTGTTCGGTGGGAGGGGGGAAGGAAGGGCACAGGAGGAGGTGGGAGGGGGGAAGGAAGGGCACAGGAGGAGGTGGGAGGGGGAAGGAAGGGCACAGGAGGAGGTGGGAGGGGGAAGGAAGGGCACAGGAGGAGGTGGGAGGGGGAAGGAAGGGCACAGGAGGAGGTGGGAGGGGGGAAGGAGCTGTAGGTGGGAAAGAGGGAAGGAAGGGCACAGGAGGAGGTGGGAGGGGAGAAGGAAGGGCACAGGAGGAGGTGGGAGGGGGGAAGGAAGGGCACAGGAGGAGGTGGGAGGGGGAAGGAAGGGCACAGGAGGAGGTGGAGGGGGAAAGGAAGGGCACAGGAGGAGGTGGGAGGGGGGAAGGAAGGGCACAGGAGGAGGTGGGAGGGGGGAAGGAAGGGCACAGGAGGAGGTGGGAGGGGGGAAGGAAGGGCACATGAGGAGGTGGGAGGGGGGAAGGAAGGGCACAGGAGGAGGTGGGAGGGGAGAAGGAAGGGCACAGGAGGAGGTGGGAGGGGAGAAGGAAGGGCACAGGAGGAGGTGGGAGGGGGGAAGGAAGGGCACAGGAGGAGGTGGGAGGGGGAAGGAAGGGCACAGGAGGAGGTGGGAGGGGGGAAGGAAGGGCACAGGAGGAGGTGGGAGGGGGGAAGGAAGGGCACAGGAGGAGGTGGGAGGGGGGAAGGAGCTGTAGGTGGGAAAGAGGGAAGGAAGGGCACAGGAGGAGGTGGGAGGGGAGAAGGAAGGGCACAGGAGGAGGTGGGAGGGGGGAAGGAAGGGCACAGGAGGAGGTGGGAGGGGGAAGGAAGGGCACAGGAGGAGGTGGAGGGGGAAAGGAAGGGCACAGGAGGAGGTGGGAGGGGGGAAGGAAGGGCACAGGAGGAGGTGGGAGGGGGGAAGGAAGGGCACAGGAGGAGGTGGGAGGGGGGAAGGAAGGGCACATGAGGAGGTGGGAGGGGGGAAGGAAGGGCACAGGAGGAGGTGGGAGGGGAGAAGGAAGGGCACAGGAGGAGGTGGGAGGGGAGAAGGAAGGGCACAGGAGGAGGTGGGAGGGGGGAAGGAAGGGCACAGGAGGAGGTGGGAGGGGGGAAGGAAGGGCACAGGAGGAGGTGGGAGGGGGGAAGGAAGGGCACAGGAGGAGGTGGGAGGGGGGAAGGAAGGGCACAGGAGGAGGTGGGAGGGGGGAAGGAGCTGTAGGTGGGAAAGAGGGAAGGAAGGGCACAGGAGGAGGTGGGAGGGGAGAAGGAAGGGCACAGGAGGAGGTGGGAGGGGAGAAGGAAGGGCACAGGAGGAGGTGGGAGGGGAGAAGGAAGGGCACAGGATTAGGTGGGAGGGGAGAAGGAAGGGCACAGGAGGAGGTGGGAGGGGAGAAGGAAGGGCACAGGAGGAGGTGGGAGGGGAGAAGGAAGGGCACAGGAGGAGGTGGGAGGGGAGAAGGAAGGGCACAGGAGGAGGTGGGAGGGGAGAAGGAAGGGCACAGGAGGAGGTGGGAGGGGAGAAGGAAGGGCACAGGAGGAGGTGGGAGGGGAGAAGGAAGGGCACAGGAGGAGGTGGGAGGGGAGAAGGAAGGGCACAGGAGGAGGTGGGAGGGGGGAAGGAAGGGCACAGGAGGAGGTGGGAGGGGAGAAGGAAGGGCACAGGAGGAGGTGGGAGGGGAGAAGGAAGGGCACAGGAGGAGGTGGGAGGGGAGAAGGAAGGGCACAGGAGGAGGTGGGAGGGGAGAAGGAAGGGCACAGGAGGAGGTGGGAGGGGAGAAGGAAGGGCACAGGAGGAGGTGGGAGGGGAGAAGGAAGGGCACAGGAGGAGGTGGGAGGGGAGAAGGAAGGGCACAGGAGGAGGTGGGAGGGGAGAAGGAAGGGCACAGGAGGAGGTGGGAGGGGGAAGGAAGGGCACAGGAGGAGGTGGGAGGGGAGAAGGAAGGGCACAGGAGGAGGTGGGAGGGGAGAAGGAAGGGTACAGGAGGAGGTGGGAGGGGAGAAGGAAGGGCACAGGAGGAGGTGGGAGGGGGGAAGGAAGGGCACAGGAGGAGGTGGGAGGGGGGAAGGAAGGGCACAGGAGGAGGTGGGAGGGGGGAAGGAAAGGCACAGGAGGAGGTGGGAGGGGGGAAGGAAGGGCACAGGAGGAGGTGGGAGGGGGGAAGGAAGGGCACAGGAGGAGGTGGGAGGGGGGAAGGAAGGGCACAGGAGGAGGTGGGAGGGGGGAAGGAAAGGGTGTTTGGAAGGGGTTTGAAAATACTTAAAGAGACCTTACATTATAGTGTAACCATCTTAGAGCTTTCATCACGACTTATTTCCACTCGTGCCCTTACGCGAAACGAAGGTACGAGCCCCTGCCCAATTCAATTTCTTTCTTTATTATGCACCCCATACCCATCCCGTGGGCGGTGGTGTAAAGGCTTATAGAGCCCGTAGTCAACATAAGCCTCCCTTTAAGCATATCTGATCTTCGATGAGCATAATATCCCTTATCTTGAGGTTATCTTGAGATGATTTCGGGGCTTTAGTGTCCTCGTCCAGGCCTCCATCCCCCAGGAAGCAGCCCGTGACAGCTGACTAAACTCCCAGGTACCTATTTACTGCTAGGTAACAGGGGCATCAGGGTGAAAGAAACTCAGCCCATTGTTTCTTTCCGGCGCCCGGGATCGAACCCAGGACCACAGGATCACAAGTCCAGTGTTCTGTCCGCTCAGTCACCGGACCCCCTCCTGAAATTCCATGTCTTTTCGACTCACATTCACTGCTCATTCATCATTATCGGGGCTTATTACCTGCAAGCAACGGTCGTTACACACACAGTCTCTCCTGATTAATTAATAATTAATAAAGTTTAAGCCACCCAAGAGGTGGCACGGGCATGAATAGCCCGTAAGTGGTGGCCCTTTTGAGCCATTACCAGTATCAAGAGCTGATACTGGAGATCTGTGGAGGTGCGACTGCACCCTACGTGACGAGAGATGTCTCCCGTGTAAAGAGGAGATGCTCTCCTGATTGTCAAGAAATTAAGGACTCGCAATTAAGGGTTTAATTAATGGACTAATTAGCAGATAAGCAGGGGCATTTTTACCACAATTAGGTTACTTTTCATTGTACTTCATTACTCTTCCGAATACTTGTTACTTTTTTGTGCTTTGACCTCATGGATTAGCCTTTCACCGTGACCTCTTATACATGATTGATTCATTGATAAAGATTAAGCCACCCAAGAGGTGGCACGGGCATGAATAACCCGTAACAATCTTATACATATTCAACAGCATTATTTATAATCTGCCATGACAAAAAAAATAGCTTTCACCACACTGCAATCACACACAACCACTCGCACTCCCCCCCCTCCTGTGCAACACTGGTCCCTGTGCAACACTGGCCCCCTATGCAACACTGGCCCCCTATGCAACACTGGCTCCTATGCAATACTGGCCCCTATGCAACACTGGCCCCCTATGCAACACTGGCCCCCTATGCAACACTGGCCCCTATGCAACACTGGCTCCTATGCAATACTGGCCCCTATGCAACACTGGCCCCCTATGCAACACTGGCCCCTATGCAACACCGGTCTCTATGCAACACTGGCCCCCTATGCAACACTGGCCCCTATGCAACACCGGTCCCTATGCAACACCGGCCCCCTATGCAACACTGGCCCCCCTATGCAACACTGCCTCCCACCCCCCTACGCAAACGCTTGCCTCTACACAACACTGCCTCTATGAAAACATATATCCAACACAATTCGACACACCTCTTCATTACGCCCATCCATTA